>NC_090932.1:495346690-495653320 GCF_040938575.1 Ambystoma mexicanum
AGTCTGGCGGTAACCGTGCCTGAAATTCCGGCAGGTTACCGCCGGACTCGTATTACCATTCCGCCTCCGTGATTCCCAGAATTACCGGGGCATTACGACCCCGGTGACTCGGGAATTCCGGAGGCGGAATTCGGTAAATCCCCATTTCCATTGAGTCCAAAAGGACTCAATGAGAATGGGGAACTGGAAACACTGCACCATCTCGTTGTGGTGCCAGTGTTTCTACGTCCGCCTGCAGGGGGGTGGTGTTAAACCCGCCAGGTCAGATTTGGCGGGAATGACACCTCCCGTCTGCAGAACTCGAGATCACCTGGTCCGGAAACAACGGTGGCAGCGGGTTTACCGCCACTGTTATTTCCAGACCGGGTGACTCGTAATGAGGCCCAATTTCTTCATTTCAAGAGCATGATGCATTTCCATTTCTCTGAGTTTGATTTCTTGATGTTTACTTTCAGTTTGCATTTGGAGCCTTTTGAACTCTAACTCAAGTCTCATTTTTTCAAGAGAGACAAATTCTGGACTCAGTACTTAGCCTGGTAGGGTCCCTGTGGCTAAAGGTTAGGCCTAAGAGCTTGTTTAGGTGCAGAGGGGCTCACATCCTGAGACTCCTCTAACTCTTCTTGCTCATTAATAACATTAAAGTTAGACTCTGAATCAATAACATCCTCATCAACATTATCCACATTTGCTGAAGGAGTAGGTGTAACAGACCCACTTCTCAGACTTTGAAATTTCAATAATCTTTCCATCAATTTATTTTTCTTTCCTTTAATAGGGAGGTTCCTGACCTTACGCATTTCCTTCAGTTGATCTACTGTTAAACTGATCAGGGCCTCCTGTCTGTAGTTATCCATATCAGGCATGATAAAATTGCTTTTCTAATGGTGCTTAGCCTTGTGAAGGTTACTATTTGAACAAAAGTAAAGCAGAGCCCTCAATGTAACAACTCTACAATTTATCCTCACCGCCTGCAACCAGTGTTAGGCAAAGTTTGTATGCAGTACCCTCTGGGACCACTACATACAACTAGGACTACAGGTGTAAGCCAAACCAACCTTTGGTATAAGTCTGTACCACACAGATTTTGGTAGCGAGCTGAGCAGCCAGGCTTATCTCAAGAGGGAATGTGAGCTTGTAGTGAGGTTACACAGAGGTCTACAATCACAAGTATTCAAATAGTATCTTATACTCAAGGTTTCTTGGTAAAACACGTATTAATTTATCACACAGTCAGTTAGAAAACATTCACTAAAAGGAGGCAATCAATATCACACGAAAATATACTACAGTACTTCACACTATCAGGCTCTGAAGCATTTAAACTACTTCAAAGGAGGAGCAAAATGGCATTCAGAGCATTTGAAATAGGAGCAAAAAGGCATAGGTTAATAAAACGAATAATAGAGTTACTCTTAAACAGTACAAATAGTTTGAGTTCACCAGAGTAAAGGTTCCAATTCAGTACATAGGCCAAAGTCAACGGTCTAGAGTCTTGTATAGGAAAAACGTTTCTGGTAGTTTAAACGGAAAAGTCTTTGCCACAGTTCTCAGAAGTAGTTCATAGAAGAAAGGTTTGTATGTCGAGTTACAAGCTGACTAGGCCTGTAAGTTCCTAAGGTTTCACACACTTTCGCAGTGAGAGGTAAATTCTCTCGGTCAGGTTTTCACAGTACCTTAGATTGAAGAAAAAGATGTAGCTGAAGACTTTTGTTCCTGGCAGTTACTGCAGATCTCGCTGTTCCTGAGCCTAAGTCGTGGGGACAAGAGGGAGGACGTCGGGGGACTCCTGCACTGCATGCGGACTTGTCGCAAAGCTGGCAAACTGGCAAATCTTTGATTTCGGTAGCTGTCATCAAGCACACAAACTGGTGACCTTCTCCCTGGCTATTCGGTTTCCTTCAGCACGCTGAGGAAAATACAACCAGCTCCAAGAATGGTGTCCAGGTGGCTTATGAGTTGATTGGTCCCACCAACTCTAAGGGAGAATTTGTCCTTGAAGGGCTTCTCTGTCGAGATGAACTTGGTGATTTGAACCTGCAGCAGGGCTTCCCCGGGCAAACCAACGGTCCAGGAGAAGCAGCAGCCGTCCTCTTCCAGCTCCTCTTCGGTTCTTTCTTTCCAGTGGTTGACTCTGCCTTTCAATCCAAGAGACTCACCTTTTAAACAGTTTTCCCCCATTTATTCCAGCCTAGCTGCCACTCATCCAGCAGGGTGGCAATCCTTGCCAGACAGACAGCCAGCCAATCACGTCAGAGTGCATTTGGGTCTCCTAGGAGACTAAGCACAGGGAGTTTTGGGCACCTCCCTCACTTCCTGCCCACCCCAGACAGTCGGACGCCAGAGGCGGTCTTCAGTCCTGAAGCCCGCCAAAGGCGTAGGAACAAAAGGACCAAACCTGGTTTGGCATGCAGAGACAAACTCTAGAAGGACCGTTCCAAAAAGAAATGGCTAAAAAAGAAGACCCGGCCCTATCTAAACAAAGGGGGCTCAGACGCCATCTTGTAAAACATGGCTCCCGTGATTTTTAGCTAGTGGTGTTCACGGTTGGGAAAAATCATGGTAGTTTGTTGTAAAACCACTGTCACTAGCCATTTCGATAGAAAAGGGTAGAATTTGATTGCTACATGAGTTGTTAGACATGGGGGATACTAAGTAACTCCTCTAGCACTCTATTGGAATATAGTGTGTGCTGGGTTTAGGAATTTCAAAAGACTATAATAAAGTCAATTCAACTTTACGTTCTCTGGGAAACAGTAGTTTATCCCAGAGAAGATGTTTAAACCTTGGGACAGCCTAAAAGGCTTCCCTGTGTCACTGCACTGAGGGTTGTGTGTGACACACAAGAAAAGATGATGCCTATGGAGTTGTCTAAAATTCCATAATCAAAGAACACAAGAGTAATACACATCAAAATACATGAGTGAGTGGGAAAAAAGGCTCACACTCTCTCCAGGTAAAAAAATATCAAGTCCTCAAAATCCATCAAAGTAGCTGGGGCTCTCTAAGGTGAAGGAAATTAGCACATTTATGAGAATTCTCTCTAACACCCCCAAACCCTCACAAAATCACAAATCTCTACTTGTTCCACCCCTCTTAAAACTCTTAGTAACCTCTCGCCACCTTCTTTTTTTGTTTAATGTTGGACGAAATGCAACATTTTTTGTTCAATGTTGCACGTTTTATCGTGTAGCCGACTCATTTTCCGATGTGCCTGCAACAGTGAAGCGTCATCACAGGCAGTGCATTCTCTGCAGTCTCTGTGTGACCAACCACCCGGATGCTGGTAAGGAACTCGAAGGTAAGGAGGAATGTCATTTTCAGTAAGACAGCATTTTCGAACCAGCACGATTCACGTTAAAATGACATGCAACCAAATTAATTTGATATTTTCAGACAATCCCACCCAAAAGCAGTTCATCAATATGCGAGATTAGGAGAGATATCCAAGAAGGGAAACAACTCCAAAGAAGAGAAGATCTGGCTAAGAGTCCACAGCCCATTCCGGGCTAAGCTTCCCAGCCAATCAAATGGGATGGAAACCTACAACCTCCCAAACCTTGAGGTAGAGCCAGACGCCCCCCTCCCCCGTTTGGTCCCCAAGAACTTACATTTGTCACAAATCTGGCACCCGTGGAGGCATGAGCGAGAGACAACATTGAACAAATTAAACACCTACAAATTACAGTAGTGAGTCATGAGCGTTTGTGCCGAAACCCCAAACATTAGTTATTTGCTTGAACTGTGGAAAGAGAAAGAACTAAAAACCTGGTGGAGGAGCACCGGAGTGTGCCGGTTGTATTTGTTTTTCAGTACAAAAGATTTGTTGTTTGCTTGAATTAAAAAAAAAAGTGAGAACAAAAACCTGGTGGAGGAACACAGGAGTGTGCCCATAGCATCTGTGGTGGAATTCAAGAGACTTGTTTTTTGCACGAACTGCTCGAGAAACACTGGGATGAAAAGAGGGATATTTTCATAGACATTGTTGTGAGCAGTCATGCACTAGCCAGCATAAGCCAAACAAGGGGGTAGTAGAAAACGTCTCTCTGCGAAGTTTGTGTTTCATTGTTAGTGGTAATGTCACTGAGGAATATAGCATAAGTCTGGACCAAGGACCACGTTTAATACTGTAAGGCATCCTCCCAAGCACCTTTTGGTTATTTCTTAGAAGAGGGAATCTCCACAGTAACAATACGGCTAGGTGAGGACTTTTATTTTACTTCAATAATGCCTCAAAAGTCCGGAACCTATACATTAGTCTGCATTTCCTCTCTGGTCTGTAATCAGAGGGCAAGAAAAAATCAGATGCTTGAAAAGGATTCTAAATAAGGTGGGGGAGAAATATCCATTGAACTCAAGGCCCAGTAGGGACCTGCTGTGAATCTCAAAACCCAAGGTGCATGAGGGAACTGTTGAGAGTTTTTCGAAACCCAATGTCCAGGGAGAACCTTATGTGAATCCTGAGAAAACATTAGGTCCAAGAAAGACCTGATATAAAAACTGGAAAGACCTCCCATGAACCGTAAAAACATGATAGAATCGAGAAGCATATCAGTGAATGTTGCAATGCCCCAGAGAGACCCAAGAAGAGAAAGCTGTGACCCTGCATACCAGGGAGATGTCCTAAGACATGGTGGAAGCAGAGATGCTGAATGAACATCAGGACTGTGACCATCTCCAGACGGAGCCTTCCCACAGTGTTTTGCTTTCGTTTTGATTAGTATACGGCTGAAATGTTGTCCAAAATGTCGAACATTTTATATTGAAGGATAGGGTAGCCTGGAGACTCAGGACTCTGAAGGCTATGTTTGAAGACTTTGGGCCTCATTGAAAGATTGGCGGTAAGGTAAAATCGATGCCGGTACAGCAATATCAACATCATTTACCGGACCAGAGCATTACAACCCACGATGCCGGTGTCACCGGCGTCATCAGGGACCCGCTGCAACCAGGCTAATCCCTGCCGGTATGTGTGCAGACACGCGGCAGCCATGCCTGTGACACCGCATGCCGCAAGGAAGAGTACATTACGAGTCGGACGGACATGAAATCACCGGCAGAGACATGTCGGTAAGAACAGATACCATGATGCCGTTAACACTGGCATCGCGCGGCAACTGTTAATAGTAATCTGCTGTGCAGAAAACTGCCACAGGTGCACACAATCAGCACAGGTGGAGGCAATGGATTCTGGCACAGCACAAAAAGAGCATTCCCACCACACACCACACCCCTCTCAAATCCAAAATGCTACCATTAGCAGTTGCAATCCTGGGGCTGGAGGACATACCTGCACTGCTACTACTTGAACAGGCAGTGAAACAGAGAATGCAATGGAGGCGCAGGGGGAGAAGGAGGGTGAGATAGGGCCCACACATACTGCCAGTGCAGGCACATGTACCCAGCAGGCAGCCACCAATATCCCGCCAAAGGGCCAGAACAATTGACCTAACCCCTGCACAGATCTACACCCTGTACCACCTGGACAGGGACACCATATGCACAATAGTGGACCTCATTCATGACGACCTGGTGAGCCTCATTAACATCTGGACAGCCATCCCCTCCTTGCTGAAGGTAGTGTCTGTGCTACACTTCCTTGCCACAGGCACTTACCAGCACACAGTGGGGCAGCTGCATAGCATCTCAGAACGATGTTTCTTCCGTGTGCTCAACCAGGTACTAGACGCCCTCATGAATCATGTAAGTCACCACATACATTTACCACGGACTGCGGAGGAGGTGAATGCAACCAAAATAGCATTCTATGCACTGGCAGGCATGCCAAACGTAATAGGTGCCCTTGACTGTGCCCATGTAGAGCTGGTAGTCCGGCATGTTGTGGGGGTAGTTTACCGCAACAGGAATCTCTACCATTCTCTGAATGTTCAGATGGTGTGCGATGCAAGTAGAATCATACCGCATTGTTGTACAAGATTTCCAGGCTCCACACATGATACCATGGTGCTGCATGCCATGAGGGGTGTCGATTGGGGGTGTGGGGGCTCAAGCACAGGCAACCTGACTGCTGGCTGGGCCATGGGGGGTGTTGACTTGAATAAGTACACTATTATAGGGGAGTTGTGCGTCTACAGACGCACTATGCCCCTAAACCACAGCATATGAATGCTGTTCACACAAGCAAAACAATTTTGTGTTCCTATAATTGTTCTATGTGTTTTTTACAACGTTGACTTGAATATGTACACTATTATATGTGAATTTCTTGGCAGACCCCAATAGAGGTCGGGTTTGTTGCACACACACAATTTGGAGATTGTCCCAAACAATGTTTGGTACTGTGTGTTGTAAATATTTTCTGTCTGTTTTGCTCTGGTTCAGCAAACTATTTTGAAGTCTTAACTTTCGAAATTGTTCATTTATATCCTGATTCACACAACTTTAATATATGAAAAAATGAGATTTATCTCAACAATATAATACTGAAGAGAGACTCCTTCTTTAGACATGCAGAGGTTGATAATCATTTTGGAGGTTTTGTTATGAGCATAGTGTCCTTGGACCTATTCATTTGTATGCTTTGTTTTCTACATGGCCAGCAGGGCCTCACTTTTACATTGACTTGTTACATGTCTTGGTTGGGCGATGGTTGCAGAGAGCAATTTGTTTTTTTTTAGCAGATGCCACACTCATGGATGTGGCACAGGTGAAAGCATTAATTTTGCTTTGCAGAATACATGTTACTGCAGAGATTCTGGCTGTTGTCACAAAACGGCAGTCAAAGTGCAGAACACACAATCGATGGAGTGAAGATGTGCCACTATGTCATCGTACAGCATAGAAGTGATGTACCGTCTGAAGGGGGCTGCCTGCAGGGTGGGGTAATGGGTGATGTGGGCTGAGGTGGGGGTGTCCCGTCTGAAGGGGGCTGCCTGCAGGGTGGGGTCATGGGTGATGGGGGCTGGGGTGGGGGTGTCCCATCAGAAGGGGGCGCCCTGCAGGGTGGAGTCATGGTTGATGGGGGCTGGTGTGTCCCATGTGGAAGGGGCTACTGGCAGAGTGTTCTCACAGGTGATGGGGGATAGGGTGGGGTGTCCCATGTGAGGGGGCTGCCTGCAGGGTGGGGTCACGGGTGATGTGGGCTGGGGTGTCCCATGTGGAGGGGGCTGCCTGCAGGGTGTTGTCAGACGTGATGGGGGCTGGGATGTCCCATGTGGAGGGGGTTACCTGCAGGGTGGAGTCATGGGTGATGGGGGCTGGGGTGGGGGTGTCCCGTCTGATGGGGGCTGTCTGCAGGGTGGTGTTATGGGTGATGAGTTTGGTGGTATCCCATATGAAGGGGGCTGCCTGCAGGGTGGTGTCATGGGGATGGCAGCTGGGGTGGGGGTGTGCCATGTGGAGGGGGCTGCCTGCAGTGTGGACTCACAGGTGATGGGGGCTGGGATGTCCCATGTGGAGGGGGTTGGCTGCCGGGTGGGGTCACGGGTGATGGGGGCTGGAGTGGGGGTGTCCCATCTTGAGAGGGCTGCATGCTGCGGATTGTCAGGTGTTGGGGTGCCATTTGGCTGGTGGTGTGACAGGACTTGCGTGGGAGGGCACGTGTTTTCTACGGGGGTGACCAAGGTTTGCTGTGTTTTCACGTGATTACGCTGGGCTGCGACCGGGAATCGCAGGTTGTTTTCGAGCGATTACGCTGGTGTGCGGCTGGGGATTGCAAGGTGTTTTTGCGCAATCATGCTGCGGTATGGACGGGGATTGCGAGGTGGCTTTGCGCAATTACGCTGGGGTGCGGCCGATGATTGCGAGGTGTTTTCATGCGATTACTCTGGGGTGTAGACGGGGATCACGGGGTGTTTGCAAGCAATTGGCCTGGGGTGCAGCCAGGGATCACAGGGTGTTTCCATGCGATTTGGGTAGGGGAGGCTTTATGCTGGCCTAGGGATGGCACATAGGATTGCGCCATGTTAGCTATTTTACTTGCTTTTCACTATGTGTGGGGGCGAGTTGGGGCTGTTACTCGCACAGCTTGCTGTTACTTGTGCCACAGCTACTGATGCCTCGGAAAATCCATGAATACGCGTACCACGCAAAGATTTCTCTGCGCCACGGCTGGCGCAGACTCCATCTCGGCACACGGCCCTTGCACTGTTTCTGCACCAGATTCTAAGCATCTGGCCCTGGATGTCTTTTGGCATCTTCCTTTGTATCCAACTGTAAGTTACAAGTAGCGGCATTTGAGAATGTGTAGGGGAGCATCACATACCCAGAAGCATCAACTGAAATCTGCAATATTTCACTAGAAATTTGTTTGATAGATCATTTGCTTGCAGATCAGAGAAAAGAAGGGGCAACATCAGCTGAGTACCTCCAACAGCCATTAAGATGCTTGTTATCTCAAAATCCACGTTTACCTGGTGCAACCGAGTTTACTACATGAAAATGCTATGTATACGGCACAACCCGCACACATTCACCCCTTTGGGAATCACATATTGAATCTGCATTATTCAATGTGTTTGGTCATAGCAGAACAACCTTTAGGGCAGCCCACTGATTCACAGATGATTGATTCATTTTTATATGACACATTCCATCTCAAAAGATGATAAACCAGTGCATTATTGGTTATCCAAGCAGTCTTTGTAGCCAGGAGCTCTTCTTTGTGCAGCAATCCAGATCTGAAGCTGACCAGAATTTAGTGTAAAACCAAACATGTTTTGAGTGCTACTGGTACAATTATCTCAGATGACAGGAGACCTTCTCTGATGAACCGACGGTATTCGTCCCTTTTCCCCATGGGGGAGGCTAGGGAGGTGAGCACGCTCAGCGAGATGTTCCATAGAGTTCTGGGTAAGTAGGACCTCACTGGAAGTGACTCCCCTCTAGGGGACAAGGGATCCCATTCCCACAAGGAACACCATATGTAAACCAACATTATTTGATTATATGGGACTGCCTTCAACAACCAGTACTGTGCTTTCCTTTCAATTGGCTTCAGGTACCCATTTTTAATCTAAGCACTCACAACCTAACACAGGCCAAAACTAGTACTCTAAGTAAGGGGTCAGTTATGTACCTGTGTCAAAAGCTGATCACTTTAAAACCGGGATAGAGATGCGTAACATCTTCCGCATCCTTAAGCTAAAATACTTTTTTTGTGAGGCAAATGAAGAGAGGACTAGGAAACAAAGTAGTTTGGGACTAAAACCTCTGTCATCCATTAAGCCCCAGGCCTCAATGGTCTCACCAGAGATTATCAACTTTGAAAATAAAATACTACGCGACATGAACCATCTGGTCAATACTAAAAACAACTATAAAAACAATCTCTCTAAGGAAGAAAGACAGGCTCTCAAAAGCCTGGAAGAGAATACCTCTTTTACCATTAAACCTGTGGACAAAGGGGGTCAAGTGGTCCTGTGGGCCACCGACCTTTCCAATGCAGAGATTGAGAAAAAATGAAATAACCGACATTTCTATAAACCACTTCTGGGCAATCCAACTCCTAGAATACTCGAGGAAATTGTCAGTCTTATGACACATGCTTTAGAACAAGGTGGATTGATGAGGACGAAAAATCCTATTTAGTACGACATGACTCCACTATCCCCGCAATCTACTGCCTCCTGAAGATGCATAAACATGTGACGATACCACCTGGTCGCCCCATTGTAGCTGCAATAGGGTCCATTTTGGAACCTCTGTCTGTGTATGCCGACACCTTTTTTGAGAGCATGTGTCAAGAAGATGCACTCATTTATTCAGGAAACTACTAGTATGATTAAGATCTTAAATACTTTAGAGATTGGTCCAGGCGATCTACTTGTCACACTAGATGTAAAAGTACTCTATACTAGTATCCCACAAATGGAGTGCATTGACATAATGCACACATTCCTTGAAAAAAGAGAGAATAAAACTGTTCCATCAGACTTTATTGTTGAGTGCATCAAGGTGGCACTAACAAACAACTTCTTTATTGTTGAAGGGACTTTCTACCAACAACTGCACGGCACGACCTGGCTAATTTGTTTATGGATGACCTTGAGACCAGATCAGTATATGCCGGAACTAGCCCCTTTAAACATCAAATTAAGGCATAGTATTGTTACATTGACAATGTTTTTATGCTATGGGAAGGCACGACGACCGGTCTCCAGACCTTTTTAGAATGGCTCAACCAACAACTTCACCATGACCTTAAACAAAAATAAGATCCCCTTCCTAGATTTAGAAATATACAGGGCTCACAATAAACTGCAAACAACACTTTTAAAAAAACCTACAGATAAAAACACTCTGTTGCTATATCAAAGTTTTCACCCCCAAAGTCTCTCTGAGAACTTCCCTATCGGCAATTTCTACGCATTATACGTAATAGCTCCACAAAGAAAGATTTTGACATCAACAGTAAAAACCTCACATTGAGACTAAAAGAATGTGGTTACCTAGTGTACATCATCTGAAGATCGATGAAACTGGCACGGCTCAGCAACAGAGAGAATTGTCTTATGATAAGATCAATTGCGTATCTACTTTTTCAACAATTAGTAATGACTTACGATGCAGTATTCTAAAAAACTAGGCCATGATTGACACAGAAGATTTTTGCATTTAAAAACCACAGTTTGCATTTAAACGGATGCCCAATCTTCATGATAAATTGGTACACACATATCCATTGAAACCAATAAAGGAAAATTGTATATAAACAACACTCTGGCATTTCCTCCCATTCGGGGACATTTCAAGTGTGGTATTTGCTCCATCGGTCGCCTAACAAGTAACATTAAGGAGATAGACCTTAAAGGTCGGAACTGGCAACTCACCACGTTTACCAACTGTAACACCAAATGGGCCATTTATGGCAATAAGTGCCCCTGTGGCCTCCTATATATTGGAAAAACTAAATGACTTCTGAAACTATGGATCTGTGAACACAGATTCTGTGTGAAAAATATGGAAGTAGACAAACCACTGGTGGCCCATTTTAAATTATCGAAATACACCCAGGAAGACCTTTTTTGGTTCATCATTCAAATTGTTGTGACACACCTTCGGGGTGGAGATAGAGATCTGAAACTTAACAAACTAGATCAGAAATGGATCTTAGATCTCAACTTGATGAAGGAAGGATTAAATATTGCAATTGAATGGAGTCTCTTCACTTATTAGGGTATTCATGTCAAAACCTGCTGGCGTTGTCATCTATTTGGCTCCTTTACTTGGTTCATTGACCTATGTACCACTATATGACAAGTTTTTATAATGAATAGTAGAAGGATATGAATCATCTAATCTCATTGGAGCTAGCACTGATCCAACATGGTGCTAAGATGAGCAGGTCCAAATTAAAATAATAAATACATTATCATGTGAGCTGTGTTAGTTCAGAGAAACTAAAGCGGACAAGGTGGAATAACTATCTCACAACTATGCTAATACATCTAGGTTGCATCAGAAAGCATGTGATATACTCATGCACATTGCAAAATAATATGACTACAATATTGACGCACAAAATCAGAAACATGATCGCCCGTTCTTGGAATTCGGGTTAATTAATTCATATCTTGATAAGCCAATATGTTTCAAATAACACATTGGCTGGTTAAAATCATTAATATATAAAGGAAGTGTTGCCCTATCCAACATGGCCCAGCGTTATTCTCTGCGCTTATGGCCCATGCGTGCCTGTAATTAAACAGAAGTCACGTAGAATCACGTGACCTGCGCTCCAGAAAAACCAACAGTTTGGCCGTAATGATAATTTTTTATCGTAGACAGACTCACTGCAGGTAAGTCTGAAAATTAGAGCTTTTCTAACCGCAACCGAACAGGGTTGTTGTTAAAGTACGGTGAGGCTGCAGTAGGGAGAAACATAATATTAAGAAGTAGACGGTTTGTTCAGTCTACAGGTAACCAGCGCCTGTGGGTAACTAACTTGCGATCACACCGCATTTCGAACAAGAAGGTGGAAGCATCACATGCTGATCCATTACGGAAGGGACGCAAGAAATCATTAATCTCGTTACTTGAAAGACAGGCGTGTAGCTCAAGTAAGTGTGAATTTATGCATAGCTCTCAACTCACACGCTTTTGGCGGGTGTCACCCGCTTTGTAAAGGTCTGACTCACCCGCCAAGCCTCCTGCACACCCATTCATTCCAATGGGCGTCTCACCCGCCAAAAACAAAATCGGGTGATTTCACCCGCCTTTCCAACACAAATGGTTGAGAGCTATGTTTATATAACGTAACATGAGACATTTAACAATTATGAAATGTCCAGTAACACGCATATCTTTGATGCACAGTGTTGTGTGGGGCCCCACGGCCCTTGCAGGCACACGCACACGCATTCATACAATGAGGACACGGGACGCGATGTTGCTCGCTGCGTGTCCCGGCGGCAACTGCCGCACGGACGCAGTTTATTCCTACAGCGCATGCGCGCTACCATAAACTGGGACGTCACATCCCTTTTTAACTTTAACCAAAACAGTGTAAACCTTCGGGGTGGGCACACCCCTGCACAACTTGTGACCATATGGGCGGTCGCATTGTCAACTTTAAGTCTCACCTCACATTCTCGGCTCAGTCACCTGAGTCCAGGACGTAATCCTTGAGATGCCCCGGTAGCCTCCGCTCACGGCGGACTGGGTACCTTGGCGAGGTGGTGGGCGGTGTGGCACACCCCGATTCAGAGTCTGTGGAGGCCCTGGCTTGCTCACCCTCCTGATCTCCAGGTGGCTCCTCCCGACCCACGGATTCCTCCGGAGCCCCGTTCTCAGCGGGCACCTCGAGTCTTTTGAAGAAGGATCGGTTGCGCGTGACTGTTCCTCGGTCGCAGGCCGCCGTCACCATCGTGCCTTTCACATGCGTTACCTTCCACGGGCGCGGCTCAAATGGTAGGGACAGCTTCCCTTCGGGGTGCCGGTTTCTGACCAGCACCGTGTCCCCTACTCGCATCTCCTTTTCCTGCAGACCCCTCCGTTCACTTTCTTTGTTGTTGCGCCTGGCCCGTTCTTCCTGTACTCCCTCGTTATTGATCATTCCTGGCAGACGGCCCTCCTCTTCCGGTAGCATTCCCCTCGGCATCGTCCGAACAGTGCTTCGGCGGGAGCCACTCTCGTGGACTGGTGGGGCGTCGTGCGATATTCTCGTAGAAATTCCACTAGTTTTCTCTCCAGGTCTTCACCGCCACTGGCGGAAATTCTTAGAACCTTGTTGAGGGCCCGCATCATTCTTTCGGCCTCACCGTTGGCTCGCGGCCAGAGTGGGGACACTCTGCGATGCTGGATCCCCCTTTCTCGGAGGTAGGTTGCGAACTGGCTGCCTGTGAACGGCGGCCCGTTTCTGAGCACAGTAGGTCCGTGAATCCGTGTGTGGTGAACATTTTGTCCAACGCCTTTGTCGCGAACTCCGTCGCCGTCGACTCCACCACTTCCACCTCGGGGTATCTGGACCATTGGTCGACTGCTACCAGAAAGTACATGCCACGACCAGTCGAACCGAAGTCCACGTGAACAGTCCCCCATGGCTTGTTACTGCGCTCCATCAATCTTATCGGTGGGTCTCTGTCTCCTGGGGTCGCCGCCTGGCAAGCCACACATCTCCTCACGAAGCTCTCCACTCTCCCCTCCAAATCCGGGAACCAGACTTTGGGTCTTAGCCTTGCCTTCGTTTTGACGACCCCCTGATGACCAATATGGGCCAGTTCGAGCACCCTTGTCCTCAGTGCCCGTGGAATGACGATTTGTCGCCCTCTGAGTATCAGCCCATCGTCTGAGACGGAGAGTTCATCTCTCACTTTCCAGAGTGCCTGGAGGACTCTCTGGGCCTCCTCTTGTCGGCGCGAGTTGTTGCTCAGCACCTCCCTCCAATCACCGCTCCTCACTGCGGTTTTGATGATGCTAAAAACCTTGTCGTTGGAGGATTCCGTCGCTATTGAAATTCTTGAGAGTGCCATTGGAAGGGACCCTTCCACCACTTGACACAGCAGCCCATGGCATTTGTTCGCCCCGATGTCAGTGACGGTGTTTTCCTTGTTGGGGTGGCGCGACAAATAGTCGGCCGGGTTGTTTGTTCCTGGTTGATAAATTAGTCGCACACCATACTCCATCAGGGCCAGCATCCACCTTTCGATCCTGGAGGGCGGCTTGGATGACACGCCTGCAAGTATGGGCAGTAGCGGCTTGTGGTCGGTCACCACCACGACGGGTTTGCCCAAGATGTATAAGCGGAAATGGCGACATCCCCACAGGATGGCCAACGCCTCCCGTTCGATCTGCGAGTATTTCATTTCCGTGTTTGAAAGGGCCTTACTTGCGTAGGCGATGGGACGCATGTCCCCGCGTTCATCGGGTTGCAGCAGCACAGCCCCTACTCCCACCGGACTCGCATCGACCACCACCTCCGATTCCACCTTGGGGTTGAAGTATGCCATGGTGTCCCCATCGGACAGGGCGTTCTTCAGGGCCTGAAATGCTTCTTGTTCACTGGCACCCCATTTCCACACTGCGTCGTTCCTTGTTAGCACCCTGAGCGGTTCTGCCAGCGACGCCAGCCCTTTGATGAAACGCCCGCAGTAGGTTACCATCCCCAGGAAACTCCTTACTTCCGTGGGGGACTGTGGGAGGGCGGCTTCCTCAATGTCCTTGGCTTTGGCCGGGTCAGGTGACACACCGGCCGCGTGATAGATGAAGCCGAAGAAACCAATGCGGTCTTTGAAAAATTCGCACTTTTGTCGATGTAGGGTGAGCCCTAAGTTCTTCAGTCTCTGGAGCGTGCTCTCCAGTCTCTTCATGTGCTCCCTTTCCGAATCCGCGAATACCAAGATGTCGTCGCTCATGTTCAGTACACCTTTTAGGCCTGCCAACGCCCCCCTGATGGTGTTCTGAAATTCTTCGGCAGCCGACGAAACTCCGAAGCTCAGGCGTTTAAATTGGTATAGGCCGTCATGCGTCGTGAAGGTCGTTATGAATCTGGAGTCCGGGTGCAGCTCAAGCTGGTGGTAGCCCGCCCGTAGGTCCAGTTTTGAAAATACTCTTGCCCCTTGTAGCTCTCCGATGATGTCATCTAGAGTTGGAGTAATGTGCCTCTCCCTCTTGATTGCGGCGTTTGGAAGGCGCATGTCTACGCAAATTCTCACCGCACCGGGCTGTTTCGGCTTGGGAGCCACCACAATCGGTGACACCCAGGGTGTCGGCCCCTCCACTCTCTCAATAATGTCCATGCTAACGAGTGATCGGAGTTCTTCCTCCTCCTTCTCCCTGAGGTGAAATGGTATCCTTCGGTGCTTAAGGGCTGTCGGTCTGATGGACTCATCGATATGTAGGCGCACCGGGGGTGCTTTCAGCTTCCCTATTCCCTCGAAGATGCCTGAGAACTTGTCCAGCATCGTTTCGATGTCAATCTGGTAGACTCCATATGCAAAATGAACCAAATTGAGGGCCTCCGATGCAGCGCAGCTGAGTAGCGAGTGAGGGCTAACGTCCGTGACAAAGAACCTTGCCTTGATGGTGTTTTCCCCTCTCGATACCGGTGACACGAACACTCCCTTGTGTGGCAACGGGGTGTCTCCTCCAAAAGTGAATATCTTCGCCATGGATTTGTCCAGTGCCGGGGGGCCTGGGAGTCTTTGATAGTGTTCCTCCGCCAGCACGCATACAGATACTCCGGTGTCGATGAGGATCTGCGTCGCACGCCCAATATGTTCACCACACACTTGGGTTGTCTCTTCCGTTTGCTTCCTGAGGCAATGTTTGAAATTAAAAATACTTCTTCTTCGTCCTCCTCCTCCTCTTCCTCTTCCTCTGCAAGCTGCAACCTCTGTATCTCTGGTTCGAGAGCTGCGATGCTGCGCTGTCTTCTGAAACCGCTGCCCTGTGCTCTCGCGGGGCCTCTCTGTGTAGGCACAGGAGCGGGGGCGCGGCACATGCGGGCATAGTGCCCCGGTCCATTGCACCGTCCGCAGGATCTTGTTTTAGCAGGACATTCCTCTACATGTGGCAGGTCATATCCGCAGTCTTGGCAGAGTGATCCAGGCGCTGCAAGATGTCGGTTCTCAGTTGTCTTCGGGACCCACTTATCCTTCAGCTTGGTCCGTTTGTTCATGGCAAAAGCTTCTTCCCGCGTGCTTGGCCTAACCGCTGCGTCCATGCTCGCTCCTCTGGATTCTGCCAGCTCGTACGTCCGGCCACTATCTAGTATCTGCTGTAGTGTCCACCCCGGCTCTCTCAGCACTTGTCGCCGCAATTTACCTGAGCTGCAGCCCTGGAGGACCTGGTTTCTTATCATCAACTCCTCGTTGTCCCAGCGACAATGTGCTGGCCATCAGCCTCAGTCTGGCACCAAATTGATTGAGGGATTCTTCCTCCCTTTGCTTCTCTTTGCAGAACAAAAATCTTTCATAGTCGACATTCGACTGTGGAATGAAGTGGTTTTCTAGCGCAGTCTTGACAGTGGTGTACGTGACCACTGGCAGGGTGATTGATTCGTAGATGCGCATTACGTCCAGCCCGGCCAAATACAGAAGGGTCGCCCTTTTTGCATCATCATTGGTGGTTCCCGTCGCTGTGAAGTACATCTCGAGCTTCTTTACCCATAGTAGCCACCTGGGGCCTAGTTTGTACAGGGGTCCCGATGTATCGAACTCCTGCATTGGTAACAGCGACCCCTGTTGTGTCCTCACCGCTCTTGTCGCTACTTCTGTTTCTTCGTCGCTACTGGCCATCTTCACAGGTCGCACAGGCACCTCTGGGTGTGTGAGAGGCCGCAAACCTGGCTGGGGTAGGGCTAAACATACCTCCGGCTGTTGTCTGTCGCCTCTTCCCCTTGTGTCTGTTTTTCCAGATTGTCCCCAGGTTGTTAGGACAGTCAAATGTTCCAAAAATTGATTCTCTCTTCTCTGGGTAGCAGCGCACGAGCACCTTTTCAGGCCGCTACTGCTCTGAGGAGAAAAGAACGTTCACGCTAGGTCTGCGTCGTGCCATCGCGTAATGATGCGGATTGTACGCCCACGTGTGTTGGGCGAACGCTATGGCGGCAATCCCGCCTCGTCACCAGTTGTTGTGTGGGGCCCCACGGCCCTTGCAGGCACACGCACACGCATTCATACAATGAGGACACGGGACGCGATGTTGCTCGCTGCGCGTCCCGGCGGCAACTGCAGCACGGACGCAGTTTATTCCTACGGCGCATGTGTGCGTCACAACGAGGCCCGCGCATGCGCGCTACCATAAACTGGGACGTCACACACAGGACACCATGCAGGGACCATTTTGCTCCTGATGTAAACTGAAACGGAAGGGAAAAAATATACCACACCATCTCGATCCACGTAAATTGCACTGCGAGAGCAGCGTGCATTCACATTTGCATATACTAAGGTAACTCTCAGTATATTTAGGGGGTGGCTCATGAAACGAGCACCTTGTCTCATTTGTCTATTCCAATCACTAAAAATTGATGGGTAGAAAGGAGCTTTTTTTAAATAAAAAATCGTTTTATAAAACATGTTTGAGACCATGAAATAAACAAAAATGATAATAGATGGGTTGAAATCTACCTACTGCAAAAGCGATCTCTTGCAGATGGAAAAATAACTTTCTAATCTCGAATCATATGTTAATGAAATAAAAGGTGTGATACGGATGAATGCAAATCTATATTGTCCTTTCTGCAGCTTGTAAAGAAAACTACGATTGATTGAAAAACTGCAAACACTAAAAATGATGTAGTTCCTCATAAGCTGAAAAGAAATTTAAGGTCAGTTATGTGATATCCCACACCCGAAACATAGTGACAAAAACTGGGTACGTTTTAAATACCTGATATTATATGTATTTTTGGTTTAAGATTGTCATGCAAATTGAAAGTCGTGTCAAATAACATGATGAACAAAAATACGCTGTAGGAATAGGAAGTGTCCTGAAGACAGGTCCAATGAAACAGTCAACTAGATCTGTCCACGCACGTGTTCTGTATGAATTGGACCTAGAAACACATCTAAGTGTTGACACATGTGCTTCAAAAATGTTTGAAACATGCTAGTTAAAAGAAAATACTGTCTGAATAAGCCAATGATTGATTGCGGTTTTTGACTACTCAGTCCAAATACTAACCTCACATCAATCTGTTACAATTGAGCACTAGTATTGAGGCAGTTCGGTTTGTTCTTGTTTCTTTGACTTCAATCGATTTATTCCCATGTGTTTTTATGTGTTTCAGTTTGTGTATGAACTTGTATTTGTAAACATTAAAATATGTAAGTCTTTTTTAACTGATTTTTGTGTACCCCTGTCTAAATTGGATATGACAGTGTCATAAGTGTTTTTCTTGTGGATAATTGACGCCTGTGTGTGTTATGAAGGGTAGCAGTCTTGGTGGCATTCCTTTTGTTTCAGGTAATGTTGGACAGAACAGAACAGAACACCACAAGAGAAACGTTACGCCTCTTTGAACGTAAACCAGTGTGTAAGATACAAACAATTTGTGTAAGGAGAGACAGAGAGAGACGTATGCAGGGAACCCCTCTGACTTAAGTACATCATTCAGGCGTGGAGCAGTGTGGAACTGTGCAGCCCACAGCAACCCGTGAGAGAGAGAACACAAGACAAGGATGCCAGAGGCCCAACATAGCAAACAGTGGGGAAGCCACTGCAAGGATGGAGTCCTGGAGGCTGTCCATGTTGGTGGCGTGGCCATGGGAAAACTGTGGCTGTCCTGGGGAATGATCAACAACAACAAAACCAGAAATATGAGGAAGAAAAAAACGTTCCGTCGGCAGACCTAAGCAGAGTGCACAGAGATAACAGGACGCCAAGAGCGATACCACATCAGAGGTGAGAAAGCAGAGACAGAGAACCACTAAATCAGGCATGTCCCAATGTCCTCTCTGTATCTGCAAATTATGGTAAAATCATCCTGGTTTTTTTGAAGCACAGCAATAATATGCTCACAATGAATCAAAGCAGAGGATCGCCTCTGTTCAAGTGAATGACAGGGCAAGCAGGTTAGCAGGGAGGGGTGGGGGAAACTCTTGTGTTCATTCATGGATATGATCATCTCATGCTCTGAAGGTCAAATGATAGTATTGTGGGGATGGCATAGGGGAGTGGTGATTAGGGGTAACTATTTAGGCGATGTTCCATTGTGTCAATTACCAAGCCTGCTATGTTTTGCATGTATCATCTGAATGCAAGCCAAACATAGGTATGGCATGTTCCTGCTTTTAAATACCACGGAGTGAACTGTGAGTCACCCTCAAACAATATTTTTGCAATTCTTCTGTGGTGAAAGTGGACAACACAAATTTGCCACTCCATTTTTTCATCTCACTGTTTCTTCCTCCTGTCTGTGCCTCATTAAGGGTCCACTGTTGTTCTGTTAAACATGTTGTTTTCTGTTCTCGAGTTCTCAGTAAAACTGCAACTGCAGTCTGGTAGTGCAGATTATTCTGGGTGGGCAGGTTATGTGACGATCAGAGGTTCAAATATCAGTGTGTTTTTACTTAGTAACAAACAAAAGAAGACACACCACATGCTGGTGGGGCAAATATATATTAATTTATATTAAAATTAAAATCACTTTTTGCCGCAGTCATACATGAAAGGGGCAAACATGAACAATGTTAACATCTCTCTCAAGAGACATGAGCCTGCAAATGACATTTTCTCGATGAACCCAAACTCAAGTCTTGTGTGCGGAGTACCTTCACGTGGTGGGACTCATTGAAAATCATTACCAAATCTCGGCAAGGCAAACTACAAAGGTGCCAGAGGATACATTCATAGGAATTGCAACAGCTTTTGAACAATACTTTAACCGCCGTTACCACACAGTCGCTAAGCAATCTCCCTTATGCTGATAATGGGTGATGTGGTAACTGTCTTTTCTCCCTGTCATAGATACTAGAATAACCATCCCCCGGAGTCCCGGCTGAGTCCCAGTTTGCCCAGAGACTGTGAGGAGCTGCAGCGACCCGAGGAGTCCTCTTTCTACTCCTTTCTTACAAATACTGTGTTGCCGCGCGCAGTGCGGTGCGGAGTCCTGGCTGAGTCCCAGTTTGCCCAGAGACTGTGAGGAGCTGCAGCGACCCGAGGAGTCCTCTTTCTACTCCTTTCTTACAAATACTGTGTTGCCGTGCGGAGCGCGGCGCGGAGTCCCGGCTGAGTCCTAGTTTGCCCAGAGACTGTGAGGAGCTGCAGCGACCCGAGGATTCCTCTTTCTACTCCTTTCTTACAAATACTGTGTTGCCGTGCGGAGCGTGGCGCGGAGTCCTGGCTGAGTCCTAGTTTGCCCAGAGACTGTGAGGAGCTGCAGTGACCCGAGGATTCCTCTTTCTACTCCTTTCTTACAAATACTGTGTTGTCACGCGGTGCGCGGCGCGGAGTCCCGGCTGATTCCCAGTTTGCCCAGAGACTGTGAGGAGCTGCAGCGACCAGAGGAGTCCTCTTTCTACTCCTTTCTTACAAATACTGTGTTGCCACGCGGTGCGCGGCGCGGAGTCCCGGCTGATTCCCAGTTTGCCCAGAGACTGTGAGGAGCTGCAGCGACCCGAGGAGTCCTCTTTCTACTCCTTTCTTACAAATACTGTGTTGCCGCGCGGAGCGCGGCGCGGAGTCCCGGCTGAGTCCCAGTTTGCCCAGTTCGCCTGAGTGCATCAGAGGGCCGCTCAGGGAGATGGCTGCGAACCAGAAGACCCCTTCCTCGAGTGGACCGCAAACCCGCAACAAGACGCTGTTGCAGCGTCGCATGCTTAATCCTTGGACTGCTCTGCCGAATTGTGCTGCTGCAAAGCTAAAGTCTCAAGGTAAGCCGATAGCATTTTCGAAGCCGGTGCCCTCTGTGGCCCCATCGTCTTTGCATATTGTTCAAACAACTGTCCAAGTCCATCAAGACGAAGCTCCCTCGTTCATTAGCGGTACTGAAACTGTAGACATTGTTGGGCCAGTCGATACTAGCCTGATTCAAAGTCCAACTTGCACAGCGTCCTCTCAAAACCCGCTCAAACCGCTTACCTTGCTCTCCCTTACTGACCTTGCCCCGATGCCGTCGATGCCAGTGGAGTACATGGAAGCGAATGCTGTTTCATCCATGCATTTTCCTTTTCCTGAATTGTACTCTCCATTTGATCTAACGGATGCAGAAATTATGAGTGCTACTTCTGCCACACAGGAAAAAATAATAGCTAAAGAAATCCCGGTGGCTCCACCCAATATTTCATCTACGCAAGACAATGTTGGCGGCCGATCACTTCCTGCTAAGCCTGTTTCAGTTGAACCAGATCAAATTTCCTCTGCTGCAGTGACCAGTGATGCCAGTGCTGCTTCTGCTGTCCAACATGATGGTGGCAATGTCATGGCGGCACATGCTCACCTTATTTCAGGCAGTTGCTCGCTCGCTTCAATAAATAAACCTCTCCTAATACCAAAGCTCACGCCAACTGAAGATATGCTCTCAGCCTCAATATCGCTACAGAAGCCATTAGCGACGACTCAGACTCCAATTGCTTCCAAAAAGCCCCTGCAGTTCAAAATGCAGTAGATCCGGCTCCGGCTCTGGCTACGGCGATTTCTGGTGGCATATGTGACAAGGCACTCTCTGCCCTCCCGCCGTTTATTATCGACAGGCCAGCTCAAACTTTACCCCAAAAAGGGCAATTCCACGACTTCCCGCATAATCAGCTACTGAGTGGTGACCGTGCAAACCCAAACCTGAATATCTTGCAGCCACGTATTTCTCAGAAAAAATTGGAGCATTTGCCCACAAACTCGATGGTCCCTTCTACACTGAAAACTCAATTATTGTCACGCTTTGGGCCTTATGATAAAGGAAACGTCTTGCATTTGCAGGGCGATACGAGTTCATCAGAAGCCAGCAGCAGTGCAAAAAGGCAAAATATCTCAGATACACCAGCAAAAAGGAACAAAACTCCAGATTTACCAGCCACGCCTGCAAAATGCTCCACTTCTTCCATTGATCACTCAACTGTTCTAACCCCAGGTAAAGAAAACTTAAAAACCCCGAACTCTAAAATCAATCTGTCAATGGGTGCGGCAATCCAGTTGCATAACAATGTGCTCGCGGCATCGTCCCAAGCGATGATTCCGTTTGTTAAGCTATACAAGTCTTTAAATGAGACCATTAGGGGTCAAGGGGTCCTTCTATCGAACTTATCGTCGAAATTGGATCAAATTGACTCCTTTACTAAGTTCATTCAGCACGATGTGCAAGCTGGAAAAGACTCCAGCTCTTTCTGGCAATCCCGGCTCAATGCCCTCGTGACTTTACAACAGGAGAGACATGACCTTCAGTTAAAATGTCTTTTGGAGGTGTTGAGCGAGATTGCTCCTCTGTTAAATCCAGGTCACAGACCGGAACAGCCCAAAATCGACATGCAATGCTTTGCTCCACAGTCTGTCTCCTGTTCAAGGCCACTACCTGCGATGCAACGTGGAACACACTCCGATCAAACGGCTTCTCAAACGGAGTGCATCACATCACAAGTCCTCACCCTCCAACAGTGGCCAGAGTTTCTTACCCCCCAGACTGTGCTCCTCCACAAGTCCTGTCAGCGCCCCATCAGCCTATGGAGGCGGAGGACGTGCTTACACATGATGTAACTCTTCTGAGTAAAGCCACAACTCAACTAGACCACCATGAAAGCGCCTCATCCACTTTTGGTATTTTTGCAGGCCCGGCAAAATCTTTTACCATCAAGGCTTCTGCCAAGCCCATGGCTCAAGCAAAATCTGCCAAATTGACTACAAGAGCCAAGAAAGCAAAGGTGGCATCTCATCCAGCAACGAAAAGTTTTGTAAGAAACTTGACAACTCCACCACGGCTAGGCCTTTTCAAGCGCCCCAATAAGGGTGCGAAAGACTCCTCATCATCACACAATAATACAACGATGCTGCCTTTAAACCATGGTGTGAAGCGTCGACGCTTAATCTCTGAGGATTGTGCCTCAGTTATCTCAGTGTCTTCGGACTCCCAAGATCTGTGTAACCTTTCTACTTACTCGAATCCAAGTGATGCTGATCAGTCGCAGCATCTTAATGAAGATCAGTCATTGGAAACACAGCTCCTCGCGAGTGCTGCCCATACCAGGAAAAGCCTCTCTACATCGAAGTGGCAAGTAGGCAAGGAAGATCTGAGTCGCCTGGCAGCAAATTCTAGGTTGAATCCAAAACTTACCTCAAATCAACGCAAAAATCAAAACTGCTCCCCATTGAGGTCACATGTTTTACCTCAACACTGTGCAAAGGACTGTAGGCGCAAATTGAGACTTCAAAACATACATAACGATGATAATGAGCTGAACCTTAATCGCGCAAATGTTTTGCGACTATTTAAACACATTCCACCTCTGCGGCTGATTAATTCGGACGATATCAAAATTGTCGAATATGTGACAGAAAGCTTCTCCAATGCTGTCCTTCTACATATCGACGCTGCTGGTGTACGGAACACACTTCTCAAAGCAGCCGAAGACTTATTGTTATTTGGCTTTGACATCTCTGTTGAACCTGACACGCCTCAGAGAAGCCTTAATTCTGTGCTGCCGGCTGACCATCCAACTGAAAAAAAACCAGCAGTCGCAAAATCTTTATGTAATAACAAGCCTGCTGAGGTGCGACCAAAGGATTCTCGCTTTCGTTTTGAGAAAAAGTCGAGCCACCAGAGACTGCAGAATCCGGACTAGCCATGATTGGGTTTGGAGAATGCCATGCTCTCCATCCTGTCGTGGAACACCCGAGGGTTCCAGCATTTGTTTCAGGACTTTGATGTTCCACTAGATGATGTGTTTGCTGTCTGTCTGCAAGAGACTTGGTTAGTTGATGCTCCGATGCGAGACGGCTATGCCACACTGGTCAATCCTGCAATTAAAAACATACAAGGCAGACCATGTGCAGGCCTATTGACAATGGTCCGTCTATCTCAAGATTGGTCCAAACCAATATGCTCCAATCCTAACCCTTGTGTTCAATGATCAATTATGCACTCACGTTCTGCCAATTCAAAAGCAGTTTTGTCCTTGTTGCTTATTAACTGCTACTGGAATCCTGCAAAAATACACAAATTTGTCTTTACCTCAGCGATAAGTACTTTAATGGATGAAGCAATCGTGAATTATAATAATCTGATTATAATCTGCTGCGGTGATCTAAATGGCTCGTGGTTTAAGCATGACCCACACACCAACTCCTACTGCCAGCTCGCTTATGAGGAGCTGGGCGAGAAAGAACAGTGCTGGACTGATGTAATGGAGTCGCATGATTGTGTATTGCTGAATGGCAATGCGCGGGGTGACATACCGGCCCAGCCTACCTGGCATCGCCAAGCAATGCATGGCATCATTGACTACTTCTGGGTTTCCAGCAATTTTGAGGCGAAGGTCATTTCACTACATTCCTTGAAAACATCTAAGAGCGATCATTCACTGCTAAAACTCGATTGCCTTCTGACGGAGTCACCCTCTTTGACCTTATATTCCGAATCGGTGGAAACAAATTCAAGTGGCAACCGATTAAGACTAAACGTCAAAGCGATCTGTTCCTTAACGGAAAACCTGCTTGATTCGCCAAATTGTGTAGACTACACTCCGCTTCTCATGAATCATATCATAACCATCAAAGATAGCTTCCAGCAACACAAGTTCCATAATCATCTGTTTAGCAAAATGCTTGATGACAAAAAGAAAGAGCTCAGAAAAGATGTCCGCAGAATAAAAAACCAAAAAAATGCACCCATTTTGATTAAGCTGGAGGAAGAAAAAGCTAGACGCACGACTTATAGAAACTGGATGATATCCCACAGAGCTATTGTTGACCAAGATCGTGCTGAACTGGTGATGAAGCTACTGATCACAAAGAATACACGCGACATTTGGAAAATACTAAATATGGGCCCGTACAGCGGAGTAAATTCGACGCAGAACACCATCTCTGGCGACACCTGGTGTAAACATTTTGGGTCAGTGTTCAACAGCTATTCCAAGTTTCCAAAAATCGATTCTGTTGCCACATCAGCACCCTGGGATGTGCAAATGCTGCCCTCTGACATTGTGGATGCTATTAAGTCACTCAAAAATTCACGCGCTGCGGGCCCAGATATGATCAGCAACGTGACGCTAAAGAAAAATCCACAAATCTGGGCCCCCTTCATTGAGTGTCTTTTCCAAAAGATTGCGGAATCCAATCGTTTGCCTGAGTCCTGGCTAACTGCTATTGTGATCCCTATTCACAAGAAGGGCAGTTGGGACAAACCTGAACACTATCGTCCTATTGCCCTCTTGGACTCTATTGGAAAACCTTTTGGATCCAATTTGAGACTGAAACTTGTGAATTGGGCAAAAAACTCAGGAATCCTTGACATTCGTCAAACAGGGTTTTCTAAGGGCACAGGAGTAGATGTAAACCTTTCATTTTTAACTGCCCTGAAACTGAACGCCCTTAAACGCAAAACCAAACTTCATCTAGCCTTCATTGATATGAAGCAAGCGATTGATGGAATCAATCGCGATTTGTTATGGGCGAAATTAATTAAATGGAAATGCCCTATGGCCATTCTCAATCCAATAATGGCGCTGCATACGAACACTTCTTTTCGAGTTTGCATCAATAAGAATGGCGTTCTATCTGACAGTATTCCAACTACAAGCGGAGTCAAGCAAGGCTGTCCGCTCGCGGCAGACCTATTTAAATTATTTTTAGCAGATCTTCCGACTCACCTCGAACAAGCCCACTATTTTCCCCCATGTCTAAATAAGACTTCTGTTCGTTATATCGCTTATGCTGATGATCTCGTTCTGATTGATAGCACACAGATCGGCCTCCAACGCCTTCTAAGCTGCTTGAACAACTACTTAGTCAATAACGAACTTGTCATCAATACTGAAAAAACTAAAATCTTGTCTATTGGACCTACATCAGGCAGAAGAGAACGTGCATTCAAATGGGCTGTTGGTGGTCAGCCGTTAACTTCAGTCAATTCGATCCGTTATTTGGGTATTGAATTTAACAACTCAATCTGTGAAGCACAATGGCTAAAAGGTCTAAAACAGAAAGCCGTAGATCTAGCGCTACAAGCAGCCAAGATCAACAAAATCTTTGGAAAATTTTCCCTGACTCCAGTCCTAACATTCTACGTCCAAAAGGTAGTACCCATCTTAACATTTGGTGCAGAAGCGGGATGGAATATCAGCGAGCAAAATTGGAATGTATTAGAGGGTCTCTTTTGGAGACGTGTAATCAACCTTCCGAACTGTATTCCAATTATGTTGATACGTCATGAACTATCGCTGAATTCACTCTTTACCCATGTGATCTGGAAGTCCATCTCGTTGTGGCGTAAGATGAGAGAAGCGCGTGGTGCGCCAGCCTATAGAATATTCACCACCTCTGACGACACTAAAATCAGTTGCCTGTTGGATCAGTGGAGTATAAGAGTTCAAGAGTGGATTGCGGCAGCAGATATCAACAATTTTGATCTATTTTCCCGTCCTCAAGTGGCCAAAAGAAAATTTGAAGCATGGTCATGGATTGTTAATGTGGAAAAACATACAAACCTCACTGCTTCCCAATGGCTAGGCAATGCTCAAAAAAAACGAAACTGCCAGCCCTATTACCTGACTCAATGCTATACTCGTCATTACCGGGAACAATTCCTTCGCTTCCGCTTAAATACGCTCAATACGAAGGAAATTCTACTTCAAAGGAATCAGCCCAATGTAAATAATAACCTTTGTCGCTTTTGTGCAGTTTCGGTTGAAACTTTGAAACATTTAATTCTAATATGTCCAGCCATGATGACCTTCGTTCTATTCATCTAGGCAAATATGCCCCTAAGGATGGAGATATGTCTACTTGGTGGCTTCTGATTTCTTCTGGACAAAATGCCAAATATCTTTGAGCGATCGTAAACTACTTGAACGCTATCCTGAGGTTTCCCCCCAACTACAAGGAACGTCCAACCTGAGGGCTGAGATGGTTGCGTGTACGTCTGACTCTTTCTGTAGCCACAGTCGAGGCTCGTTATGCTACGACGTGTGGAAGATGAAACAAAAGTTTGAAACAAAAGTTTATTTTTTTCTTTTTTGATAAAAAAAAGAAACTGTAGTTTTTCAATAAAAAAAATAAAAAAAATAACCATCCCCCAGTTTGGGGATCGGGAAGGTGGCGGGGTAAAGCTATCAAACAGTTATCTTATCTTGCACATGGGTGAAACCTAGCTTATGAGGTCATGTTTCCTATTATCCTTCCATGTTCCTGCAAGAACAGCCTCCTCATTCTCCCTGTAAGTGGTGATGAGCCCTAGAAGTTGGAATTTGGGGAAATTGGAAATTGTCATACATTGTCTAACTTAACACCGCTAGGTGTGGTTCAGGAGAGTTGGAGCGGTGCAGAGTGTATGGGGTTGAATATCTCACCCCCTAATTTCTTGGCATGCTGAGTTTTTTGGAGTGAACTGTTGTTCATGCATGCGCAATCCGGAACGAGGGACGTGCATGCACTGTTAATAAAGGGGAGCCCGTGCTCGTCAGTTACCTCCAGGAACCTGTAACAAGCAGACCTGTGTACGAGTGCTTATTGAGGTACAGGGAAGCTGGGGGCCTGACTATGGAGGGTACCCAAGCCATGATTACCCTATAACACCGGCAACGAGGATGCCGCTGAGTGAGGAGAGACGCTTGGAATCAAACAGTTCAATTTCAGAGCATTTTTCACGGCACCCACTAGATGCGTCACCCGCGCAGTGCACGTGTGACTGCCATATTGTGTGCCTTATGGTTTGTGGCCCCTCACTGGGTGCTTGTTCGCTGTTAAGGCCAATTTTTGGAACCTCCACAGGTTTTTTCAAGGACATGTTCTTTGGGTATTTTTACAAATTTAAAGACATTCCTCGATTCTTGGAGCTTGTACAGGCATCTTAAAGACTGTTTCAAGCGCTTTGTGCCTTGCAAAGTCAAAGAAAGGAAATTCTTCTCTTCCCTTCATCTTGGTGGGACCCTTGAAGAAGGATCGCTGCATGTGGAGGGGTACTGGTGATTTAGGTGACAACAGGAAATTAGGAACATGTTAGTTTTTCAAGTCTGTCCATGGTCTTCCTGGGCAAGTTGGGCCTTCTGCAGGACTAGGTGGTGGCGTGACCTGAGAAAATTCTTTTTTTGCGCCATCATCCTTATACACCACGTCACTGGGTCTAGTGCGAACAACTTCGCCAGGACTGGTTACTACTCCTGGACGCCACTGCAATTGCCGACTTGTGGCCTCTGTGGACGTGAGAGGTGCCTGTGCGGTCCGCAGCCATGGTTGACAACGCTGATGGCGCTCAAGGGGTTGGGGCCTCACCTCCACTTGATGCGCATCCTCTTGTCAGGCCGGTTCCCAGACAACAGGGCACGCTGGCGCCCATGCCAGAATTTGACATGTCAGGCCATCTGTCGAAATTGGGCCCGAAGTGGCTCTTGTGGGTCAAGAAGCTAGAGATGTACTTCAGGGCCACTTGGGAGATGGTGGATGATGTGAAGGTGGCGACACTGCTATATGCTGTCGGTTCTGAAGTGCATCGGATCTTTGAGTCACTGAACTCTCCTTCTGTCACGTACCAGGCTGTGAAGGACGCCCTCAAGGAACATTTCCTACCCCTGGCCAACCAAGACATTGATCGCTTTGTGATGTGCAGCGAGAGGCAGCATGAGGACGAGTCCCTTGATCATTTCGGTGGGAGACTGCGGCACCTGGCTAGCATGTGCCAGTGGGAGAATGAAGAGGGGATCATCCGAAATCAACTCATTCAAGGCTGCAGTTCAGGAAAGCACCGGCGCCAGGTGCTCCGCGAACCAGGACTTACCCTGAGGCAGATCCTGGATATAGGCTGGTATTATGAACTGGCTGACAGTCGTGCCACTAGGATGGATGCGCAGTCAAGTCTGGGAATGGTGAAGAGGCATACGCCATCGTGCATACAGCGAACAATGGGCCGCAGCGCCCAAGATGGACCCAAAGGAAGACCGAGTCACCACAGCAATGTCAAAAATGTGGGTATGACCTCCCGCATTCCACCGAGTGCCCCGCAAAAGTGAGGGTGTGTGGGTGCCGCAGCAAGACATTTTGCCATAATGTGCCGGGCGGAAAATCCAATAACCATCTGGCGAGGCCCAAGCAGATCCAACAGTAGTGGCCTGTGCAAACAGATAAATGTGGCCGCTGTGGAACAAGACCTCCAGGAGCTCGACATTGCTGAAGAGGAAGAGGAAGAGGTGTTCTTCATCTCAAACATTGGTTCCATCTCCAAGAAGCTCCAACAGCCCACGTGTTTGGTAGACATCTGGGAGACCCCCACCTTGGTGTTAATAGATAAGGGTGCATCGGTGGGTGTGATGGCCACGCAACACTACAAGGTTTTGCCTGGACCACCAGCGCTGGCTGAAACTAAAGCTAAAATATACTCAATCGGGGGTGATCATCCACTTCCACTCCAAGGGGTATTTACAACATCCATCACACATGCCAACTGCTCAATTAAGTCCAAGTTCTTTGTGACCAATGTCGGCCCGCATTCACTTCTGAGTTGCATTGCATCTGGGGCACTCGGCATAGTACACTTCGTGCTCTCGGTGTACCAAGCTGACACACAAAGCTTCACTGAATGATTTGCAGACCTTTTCAAAAGAGTGGGCAAGCTAAAGGGGGAAACCATTTGTCTGCATATCGATGAGTCGGTGATACCTATGGTGCTGAAGCACCGACGCATTCCCTTTCACCTACGGGCATAGGTGGTGCAAGAACTTCAAAACCTCGTTGATCTAGACATTATCGAGAGGGTGGAGGGCACTACTCCATGGGTGTCTTCCATAGTCGTGGTGACCAAACCCAAGCAGCCAGGTGCGGTACGCATTTGCATAGACATGAGGCTGCCCAACCTGGCCATCAAGAGGGAACACCACCTGACACCAACACTGGGTGATGTGGTGGGGCAGCTGCAGGGTGCCAAAGTATTCTAGAAGATAGACCTGTGCACAAGTTACCACCAGCTTGAGCTCCATCCGGACTCCCGGTACATCACCACTTTCACCAGACACAATGGCCTCTACCAATACAAATGGCTGAGTTTTGGAATCTCCTCAGCTGCAGAGCTGTTTCAGAATGTGATCAGGGGTGCCCTCGCTGGACTGAAAGGAGTGATCAACCTAAGTGATGATATCCTGGTTTATGCCTCCTCTGAGACGGAGCACATGGTCAGGCTGGAGAAGGCATTGGAGAGGATCCGTGATCTGGGGTTGACCCTGCATCGGGAAAAATGTGAGTTTTTGAAGGAGAGTATCAAGTTCTACGAGTTCAGTTTTCACGCAGGAGGGATCTCACCAGACCCACAAAAAGTGAAAGACATTCGGGAGGCCAGGGCTGCAGACACTCCATCCGAAGTGCACAGTTTCCTGGGAATGGTGAATTACTCCGGGAGTTTTATCAAAAACCTTGCATCCCTCTCAGAACCGCTCAGGGCACTCACAAAGAAGGAAGCCACCGTAAGACCCTAAGAAGCAATCCGACCTGGTTGTCGACGCCAGACCCATGGGTCTCGGTGCAGTGTTACTCCAGCCTGACCTTCAGGGGCAGATGCGGCCCATCGCATACGCCAGTAAAGCCTTAACGGACACCGAGCAAAGGTATTCTCAAATTGAGAGGGAAGCACTGGCCATCTTGTGGGGCTGCAAGCATTTTCCAATCTCCATCCTAGGCAAGCCGGTCTCAGTCATCACGGACCACAAGCCCCTGATCCCCATCATGACAGGGGCATCCTCCAAACCACCCCTGAGGATCGAGAGGTAGATGCTCACCCTCGTCGAGAAGATCTTTTGTCTAGGAATTGCTCAAGATAAGAAAAGTCAAATCAAGTTTTTTATCTGCTAAGCCGAGTTCCCCTGAAGAAGTTCTCATAAAAGTCAGAATGATAAAGATTGAACGAAACATGTTGGGTTTGGTTACACTGTAGTGTAAACAGAGTTATGAACTAATGCTTAGTTGCAATACTACAACCTAATTGGCAGAACCAGTTGGATTCACCTAACAAGGTCAAGTAAAGATTTTAGTGAGTATTCCTTGAAATAAGGAATTTGCTTGTGCATACCTGACAGCAGTATAAAAGAGGTTTTCTTACAAATTTGGTTACATAGGAAAGATCAATGAATTGTACAATCTTTTTAAATTGAAGTATACAGAAGTTTGATTTGCACTTTACAAAGCATATCTGTACTAGTAATGAATATTGAATTGCTGTTCTTCTCTTTTTCAAAAAAATAGTTTTATGTGATTTTAAATAATTTGTTTGTTTGATTAAATAAAATTGTGATATTTTAATGTGTTTCTGATATACCTATACAGTCCTATATTTATTAAGAGACTGGGACACCAGGCCTTACTGACCCATGGTAATTACAACACGAAGGCCAGTGAGATTTCTTTAGTTGAGAAGCATACGTATGTTGTTATATGGGGATGAATCTCATGGCCTATAAACAAGCCTCCAGGGCCGACAGGTGTTTTCAGCTGATCCAAACTGCTGTGGGCAGCGGGGACTGGAAATCGGCCCTGGTGGACATGTCCCAGAAGGGAAAAGACGCTCAGCATGACCTACAGCTGCTATGGTGCACACGTCATGAACTGTCCATGTCCGATGAGGGCCTGCTTTATGGCGAGGGAGGCAGATTGTGATCATGCAAGCAGTGGTGGACAGGGTGTTGGAACTTACACACAGATGTCATCAGGGCACGGCTAAGACAAAGGCGTAACTGAGAGAAAAAGTCTCGTTCCCAGATCTCTAAAGGAGGGTCGACAAGCATATACACAGGTGCCGCTAGTGTCAGGCAGCCGCACCAGTGGCCCAAGAACCTTGCATCGAGTCCATGGAAAGGAGCAACAAGCCTTGGGGTACTATACATGCAGACTTCGGATACACCGGAAAGAGCATGTACTTCCTGATCCTCATGGACCAGTGGTCCCACTACCCGTAGGTGGAGCTGGTGGAGTCCACGTCCAATGACCACACCATCTAAGTGATGGACAAGATCTGCTCCATCCATGTGTTTCCCCAGGAGTTGTGTTCGGACAATGGTCCCCCGTTTCAGGGCCACCAGTTTGCCGCCTTCGTGGACGAGTGTGGGGTCATGCACAGGAAGGTAACTCTAGGGTGGCCACGAGCCAACGGGAAGGTGGAACACTTTATGTGAACAAGGTGTTCTAGATCACTCAGGACCAAGGGGGGGAATTGAGAAAAAATCTATTCCTATTCCTCTGCGAATATCGATCCACACCCCATAAATCCAGAGGGGTGGCCCCAGCAGAGGCCCTGTTCAACCGTTGCCCCAGAGGCTTAATAGCTGAAGCTGAGGGAAGAGCCCCTCGGGTCATTGAGGACCAAAGGACCCTGGAAGAAAGGCGAGTGCACAATGAGTGCAAAAATGCCCAGAGACACCTGAACCCGGCAAACATTGAAGTGGGGGACACCGTCCTCGTATGCAACTGGCACCCTAAAGGGAAGCTGTCCCTCAACTATGAGCCCACCCCCATGGGCGTGACTCACATCAACGGCTCGATGGTGGCGGCATCCGACAGGAGAGGGACAATCATGAGGAAATCTTGTTTCTTTAAGAAGGGCGACACCCGGGATACACCTGACAAACCTTGTGATGGCGGGGCAACAACCTACATGTCCAGTGCAGCACCGGGGCTCGAAGAAGACATTGGGGATCCTACACCAGAGGAGCCTCCCCGTGACTCAAGCAGAGAGGAGGGACACTCCCCCTGCCGCGAAGGCCGAAGATGTCCAACCCGGCTCTGTGGAAGATAGTGAGCTAAAGACTCTGGGAAAGGCTCTTGTAACCAGGACTCATGTCTGGCAGAGAGTCTCCCAGGACCCCCCTTGTTATTTGCATATTTCAAGTAACTTTGGGTCTCACCCTAAGTTACTAGGGGAATCCAGACGTGGACCCCTTGCTCACTATTCTTAGAGAGACACAGCTACACCCTACTGATGAGGTTCAACCAGACTGAAACACGTGTCTGGGGTTGCTGTTGGTACTCTTGTTCAGCGGAGAATTGCCTATCATTTCGGTGCTGGACTGCCCCAGGGCAGGACAAAGACTGATATGTTTGGGATATTTCTTCTCTGTGGAAGACAGTGAGCTAAAGACTCTGGGAAAGGCTCTTGTAACCAGGACTCATGTCTGGCAGAGAGTCTCCCAGGACCCTCCTTGTTATTTGCATATTTCAAGTAACTTTGGGTCTCACCCTAAGTTACTATGGGGAATCCAGACGTGGACCCCTTGCTCACTATTCTTAGAGGGACACAGCTACACCCTACTGATGAGGTTCAACCAGTCTGAAACACGTGTCTGGGGTTGCTGTTGGTACTCTTGTTCAGAGGAGAATTGCCTATCATTTCGGTGTTGGACTGCCCCAGGGCAGGACAAAGACTGATATGTTTGGGATATTTCTTCTCTGTGGAAGATAGTGAGCTAAAGACTCTGGGAAAGGCTCTTGTAACCACGACTCATGTCTGGCAGAGAGTCTCCCAGGACCCCCCTTGTATTTGCATATTTCAAGTAACTTTGGGTCTCACCCTAAGTTACTAGGGGAATCCAGACGTGGACCCCTTGCTCACTATTCTTAGAGAGACACAGCTACACCCTACTGATGAGGTTCAAAAAGACTGAAACACGTGTCCGGGGTTGCTGTTGGTACTCTTCTTCAGAGGAGAATTGCCTATAATTTCGGTGCTAGACTGCCCCACGGGAGGACAAAGACTGATATGTTTGGGATATTTCTTCTCTGTGGAAGATAGTGAGCTAAAGACTCTGGGAATGGCTCTTGTAACCAGGAATCATGTGTGGCAGAGAGTCTCCCAGGACCCCCCTTGTTATTTGCGTATTTCAAGTAACCTTGGGTCTCACCCTAAGTTACTAGGGGAATCCAGACGTGGACCCCTTGCTCACTATTCTTAGAGAGACACAGCTACACCCTACTGATGAGGTTCAACCAGACTGAAACACGTGTCTGGGGTTGCTGTTGGTACTCTTGTTCAGAGGAGAATTGCCTATCATTTCGGTGCTGGACTGCCCCAGGGGAGGGCAAAGACTGATATGTTTGGGATATTTCTTCTCTGTGGAAGATAGTGAGCTAAAGACTCTGGGAAAGGCTCTTGTAACCAGGACTCATGTCTGGCAGAGAGTCTCCCAGGACCCCCCTTGTTATTTGCGTATTTCAAGTAACCTTGGGTCTCACCCTAAGTTACTAGGGGAATCCAGACGTGGACCCCTTGCTCACTATTCTTAGAGAGACACAGCTACACCCTACGGATGAGGTTCAACCAGACTGAAACATGTGTCTGGGGTTGCTGTTGGTACTCTTGTTCAGAGGAGAATTGCCTATCATTTCGGTGCTGGACTGCCCCAGGGGAGGACAAAGACTGATATGTTTGGGATATTTCTTCTCTGTGGAAGATAGTGAGCTAAAGACTCTGGGAAAGGCTCTTGTAACCAGGACTCATGTCTGGCAGAGAGTCTCCCAGGACCCCCCTTGTTATTTACATATTTCAAGTAACTTTGGGTCTCACCCTAAATTACTAGGGGAATCCAGACGTGGACCCCTTGCTCACTATTCTTAGAGAGACACAGCTACACCCTACTGATGAGGTTCAACCAGACTGAAACACGTGTCTGGGTTTGCTGTTGGTACTCTTGTTCAGAGGAGAATTGCATATCATTTTGGTGCTGGACTGCCCCAGGGCAGGACAAAGACTGATATGTTTGGGATATTTCTTCTCTGTGGAAGATAGTGAGCTAAAGACTCTGGGAAAGGCTCTTGTAACCAGGACTCATGTCTGGCAGAGAGTCTCCCAGGACCCCCCCTTGTTATTTGCATATTTCAAGTAACTTTGGGTCTCACCCTAAGTTACTAGGGGACTCCAGACGTGGAACCCTTGCTCACTATTCTTAGAGAGACACAGCTACACCCTACTGATGAGGTTCAACCAGACTGAAACACGTGTCTGGGGTTGCTGTTGGTACTCTTGTTCAGAGGAGAATTGCCTATCATTTCGGTGCTGGACTGCCCCAGGGCAGGACAAAGACTGATATGTTTGGGATATTTCTTCTCTGTGGAAGATAGTGAGCTAAAGACTCTGGGAAAGGCTCTTGTAACCAGGACTCATGTCTGGCAGAGAGTCTCCCAGGACCCCCCTTGTTATTTGCAACCCGGTTCAAAGACTACATTCTGGACCCGAGTTCCTGAGGGCCAGAGGGGATGGTAATCGCCCATTTTGGGCCACATCTAAGTTGTATGTTGTGAATTGATTTATGTGTTACGTTGACATCTGCCGTTCAGTTAAGTTATGAAAATGGTTTGTTTTTTATGAAAAGGAGGGATGTTACAGAGTGAAATGTTGTTCACGCATGCGTGACCCAGAATGAGGGCCGCGTATGCGCTCTTAATAAAGGGGAGCCTGTGCTCGGCAGTTGCCGCCGGGAACCCGTAGCAAGCACACCTGTGTCCGAGTGCTCATTGAGGTACGATGGGCTGGGGGCCTGACTATGGAGGGGACAGGGGGCCGAGATTACCCTATAACACTGAGCACACCGCCTCCTGTTGTCAGGACCTCCTTCATCATAATAATATATTCCCACGTTGCGGTACTGTGCATGAGCAAAGTAGGTGTATGAAAGTGTCCCTGATGATTGTGCCCATTGTATGGGTGATAGGTAGATAATCTCTTTTCACTCACTTCTGCAATTATTTGCTTTCCACTCCCCAACAGGAGTCCAAAATATTACTTATTAGACTTCGGTGTAACAAGATCAGCCTCCTGACCTCTTCATGAGAGGGTGCAGACCCCTCCCAGTTCCGGGGAGCGGCGGTAAGGTCCTTTAGGTAGAAACCCTGAGTCCATCATACCTCATAGGGTGCTGTGGTAGCAAAGAGGTTTCCACATCTTGACCCCTCCCCATGTGCCAAGTTGCATGCATTCAGTACCTCTGTGCATTACTGCATGCCTGTGACCCAAAATGCTGGTCAAGTGCTCTTCTCTGTTTACAGGAGGAAAGAGTGCCCACAACAAGTAGAAACCTCAGCACCCCACACCATAGTGTTATAAGACCATGATGGAGGGAGAAATTCTGCGCTGAAGGAATCCAAGACTGGTGCACCGTCTCAGAGCCTGATATCTGCAGCGTGCACAGAGAGAAGGCAGCAGCAGCAGAGCGAGAAGAATTAGCTCCTACTTGGCTTCTTTCTATGTCATGCTCTGCACCCCAGCTATGCCCTGGCCAGAACAGGAACCGGTGCAGGCCCAATAGACCACCAGAGATAACAACCTCGCCAGCTCAACCAAGGACTTACCTCAGGGACAGTGAGGCTGCATCCCCCTAATAGGAACCGGGATAATGTTCAACCACCATTTTCGATCTGCTGCAGCACTGCATGGAGGAAGGGGGCACAGCTTAAACAGACATATAAATATGTGTCTGTAACACTCCCTGGGCAGGGAAGGCAGGGCTAGATTGGCCACAGACAGAGAACCAATTCAGACATAGGCAGTGGGATACAAATGGCTAATAGGAAACAGAAGGTGTGGGTTGTTGGGTGAAATTGGAGGGGGTGGTGGTGAAGGACCAAGATACCAGCATGAGGAAGGATGCAAGCAATAGGTGGGAGGCAACATTTGGAGCAGGTGAAATATCATATAGTGAGTGCAAGTGGTATTGCGTTGTGAGTGTGTGCATAAAAGAATGGTAAGTGTATATAGGAAGTATATTGAGTTCCTGTGAATGGGATGGGAGAGCGAAAGGAGGGCTGTTGAATAGAATGAAGTAGTAATAGTGTGGGGAGAGTAGTAGTAGTATTGGGAGAGTAGTAGCAGTATGTAGAGAAAGGAATTGTAGTGTAGAGGAAGGAGTAAGAGTGAAGAGGTAAAGGGTTGAGGAGAAGCATAGAAAGGATGCATGAAAACAAAGGGACAAGAGACAGTAGACGAGTGGAGTAGGGAGAAGTAGTGTGGGGGAGGGAGTAGTAGTGTGTAAAAGGGAGTAGTAGTGTGGGAGGAAGGAGAAACATTAAAGGGTGGATGTGAAGACTAGAAGGTATGAGACACATCAGAGGATAGAATAGAAGAGGGGAGAGAGTAGAGGCAGTGGAGTTGGAGAAGGTGTGCAGTGAAATGTGAGGAGAGTGGAGGAGAACATGAGAATGGAAGAAGTAAGATCAAATCAAGCAGTTTGTCTGCAGGGCACAATCCCATACGCCTTTGGAACACTAATAGGTTGATACAAAAGGGGTAGTTTCAGGATGTCCCTGAGGGAGTTCTGTTAGAAAAGGCATCCTGACATTAGGTCCTCATATCCAGTATAAGACAGCTCTTAAACTGCAGTGGACAACAACCACTATCTATTAACCAGGGGTCAGAGATTCATGGGTTATGGAGGATGTGCTCTGTAAGACGAGACTGAGAGGGTCAGCCATAGGTCCCTCTGAAGGACCAATAAAACCCCTTGAACAGTCTCTGAGGCTTGGAGTAAGTTTTGTGTCAGGAAATGTTACCTATGTCCCTATTCTCTGAGAATGTGACTCTTGACCCCACAAAACCTAGAATTATGCCAGGACTGGGGCTCGGCATGACGCTAGTGCTGCCGGAGCAGTACTCGCCCACTGGAACAAGCGGTTGTGACTGTGATCTCGTTTATCAGTGTCATGCAAGCTAGTAGTCTTCTTGTCACTTTCCTGGGATTGGAGGACGTGGAAAGTCCTACACACTTCCATTGCAGGTGGTTTATGGGGCCTCGGTCTCCAGGAAGGGGTGGCTGAGACCCCCCCACCCCCCGACTCCCTTCTGACAGTTTTCCAGCAGTGGACCATTTCAGCCTCTGCTGTTAAACTATCTCAGGCGCCATAAAATAATCTCAGGCCCTAGATAATGATAACAGGGGAGAGGGCATTCTTCCTGTTATCCACCCAATTCCAGAGGGACGTTTTGGACCGCCTTGCACCCTTTCTTTGTCTTAGTGCCTCTTCATCCAGACTCGTACACCACTGACTTCACCACCACCTCCAACACCACTGTCTCAGCTACATGCTGATGCTTCCTTTCTTTATCCACCACCATCTTAAGTGAATTCTTATATTCAACACCCACCCTCCGCCCCCTCCCCGCAACCCACACTTCATCATTTTCACACCAGTCCCGGGCCCAGCAACGCTCCCAACATCATTCTCATCAGCAGCATATTTGTAGGAGGAGGCAAATTGTGTTTCTCATCAAACCAAACAATCTATTTCTTTGCCCCCGACTCTTCAGATTCACTGTAAGAGACAACAGTTCACTGCCCATATGTTTCCCTTAAGAAAGTTGTGCTCGCTGATTGACAGCACTTGCTCTTTCCTCCCACTTCCACATTTCTTCAACAAAAAAGAGCACACAGGGTTTCCCTAAAAAAATGAAAAACAAGCATTGATACAATATGACATGATATGGTATTCACAACGCGCCTATACACAAGTGTTTTAAGGCGTGATGAGGGAAGGGAGGAGAACAGAGGGAGGACAAAAACCAGTGATTTTACTGGGACTAGTGACATTGAGATCAAGCAAGTGCAGGGGAGAGGGGAGGGAAGAAGTGCCAATGAAAGGGTGGGAGGATGGACAAGTGCAGGACAAGGAGACAACATAACAACTAGTACAGCCAACAGATGGCAAGTGTGGGTGTTAGAAGTGCAGACACGTGTCTAATAAGTGCAAGAAAGGGAACTGTAGGGTTACAGATACAGACCACAAGAGACCACAAGTGCAGAGGGTGCCAGGAGGCAGTGTGGGTATGCAGCTGAACGGGCAGGGACCTGGGCCTGAATACAAAAGTGATCAGCAGGGGAGAGGAAGAGGAAGAGAGGAGGCAGAAGCAGAGAGGAAGGTCTTGAGGTGCTTCCGGAACCGGAGATGGTTTGGCTCAAGTTTCAGAGAGGCAGGGAGGCTGTTCCAAAGGGAGTCACTTGCTGAAGAAAGAGATCTGCCCCAACTCACTGCTTGGAGAAGCGACTGACCCTCAATGAGTTGGAGGTGGAGGAGCGAAGGGCTCAGGTAGGAAGATATTTCCGTAGAGAGAGTTAAATGCATTGCGCTCCGAGGCCCCAGAAAGTCTTGTTGTCAATGCAGAGAGTTTTGAACTTGATCCTTGCTGCCACTGGGAGCGAATAGAGAGATTTCAGAGCTGGAGAGACACGATCCCTGGGCTTGAGGCCAAGGACAAGTCTTGCAGTCATGTTCTGGATGAGTTGTTGAGGACAGAGAGTAGACGCAGGTAGATTTAGAAAGAGGCTGTTGCAGTAGTCCAGCCTAGAGAGAACTAGAACTCTAGAGACAGTGAGCTTTAAGGGGAAAGTGGAGAAAGGAAGTGTAGCGGAGCAGAAACATGACTCTGAAAGAAATCCCAACCCCTACCTCCTGTATTTTGGAAGCCTGAGATTGTGCCATGCTCGACACCAGCAGTTGTAACCATACCACGGTGAATATTCAAAAGAAGGTACCCAATGAGAAACCCTACCAAATGTATCCCCGAAGAGACGGTAATCTGAGGGAGGAAATCCCTGAAGGAATATGAAAAGGAGCGAAAGAGGAGCTGTTGATGTCACGAAAGACGAACGTGACACCTTAAGAATACTAGCTGAAGAGAATGCATGGATCTTATAGAAACTGACAACAAAGTTAAGAATCGAGTAAACTTTCAAATGCGAAAAGAAGATTGCATGTGTGTGACGCACTGCAGAAAAAGCAAGCATTCACTACATTCACTAACTGTACAGATGCTGTAATGCAAGTAGACTAAGTGATCCTAGAAGCTGGCTATATGTAGTGAATAGACTGCAGGCGAAGCCGCCATTGTATAGAAACTGGACATCAGTGTCATGAATTTAGTAAGCCCGGAACCATGGTGAGGAAAGGCTGAGAACTGTGTTGCAGCAAAGAATACGCTGAGATTGTGGAAACAAATGGCGGGGCTGTCTGGCCTGGTGTCAAAGCTGAGTCAGCCAAGGCCCTTTATCTATTCTTGAAGACGGTGAATGTGAGAAGCTGAATCATCCCTTTTTAAGGTGCAAAGAAAGAACACTAAGCGTGCCAGGTTTTATTCATTTAAGACATTTTAAATGCTGCAAAATGGACCACTGTCACATGAGCCAAGGATGGAATAGAGTTGAGCATGGAGTCCTAGAACAACGATAGTGAAGGCCTTTACTCCCTTATATTCCCACAGACAAGAATACTCTGCAAGGCCAAGTTCAAAGACAATCTTCATGGCAGAAGGCACGGGTGATGAGAGATGTTGGGCTAATTGGGTGGGGAGATAAAATCAAGTCCACCTTCTGGCACCTGGGCCTGAGCTTGCGTGCCTCCTAAGTGAACCAAATGTTACAGACATGAAACGAGCGTGCCAACCAATTATAGAAGGCCTTCTAATGAAGGTCCTTATAGTTTGAGAGACAATGCTATACCGTGTACTTAATAGTGTTGAAGATGACATGTGTTATAGGTAGGCATAAGTTGTCCACCTGGCAGTAGACATCCAATCACAATCCGACCCCTTATAGAAAGTATACTTAGATGTTCCCTTTGAATCTATGACAACTCCTCATAGGTTTTTATTATTTGCCATGTAGTATGACGTCACGTCTGATGTATTTTTTGTATAAAAGGATGTTTTTATGAGAAATGCATTGAGAGCTTGAGCGAACGTCCTTTGATGTCCGTTGTAACTCCCTGTTTTAGATAATTGTTAATAAAACAGCAACCTTTGCCATCTTCCTGAGTTGGTTCGATTATTTGGTGTCTGAGTTATTCTGCATCCCCATCCATTGCATGCACAATACCCAAAGGGCCATATGCTCACGTGGTAGAAGTGTGGATGGTTGGAAAAGATCCAAACTAGTTTGTCCACAGACTTTCGGATGATCAAGTGTCCTCTGCCATTAGCCGAAAGATCCCAGGGTTTCCTGTGGAGAGTGGCCGATAGAAATAAACTTGCAAGAAGAACCGAGACGGTGGCCAGGTCCCCCTTTGAAGAAATCCATGCCCGGTTTCCACGGGCGCTCTGAAGTCAAAGTGGTCCGATTGGAGGAGGAGTCGATACCGAAGGCCTCGAGTCGATTAACGAACGCATGGTGTGTAGACTAAGGGGAATGGCAAATGAAGGGGATGGGGTCATGATAATTTCCAAGTAATGGGAAATTGTGTGAAGAAAAGATAGCACCTGGAGTCCTGGTTCAAGGGAGATTCAAAAGGAGAATTTTCAGATCCCAATGCAGGTAGAACTGAAATATATAACACGTGAACAGGCTCACGTAAGTTGACGTCTCAAACCTTGTACAGGGTACAAAGAAAAGGCGAGAGAGAAAAGGATGATCACAGTGTTTATTAATGTGTAATGTCATCTAGTCTGTATGCTGTTTGTTGAGTAAAAATTTTAAAAAGCAATAAAAGTTGTGAAGTAATTGAAAAAAGTTGAAGAGAAATAGTGATTAAGCCCAGCAAAGTGGTTCGTACCAAGCCAAAGGGAGAGATAGATAATTAAGAAATTAGAGGCTTGAGCTGCAATTGATGGTGCATAATGATATTTGTTGTTTTAAAGGCATTGAAAAAGTGGTGAATTAAGGAAAAGTATAAAAGTTATTTCATAAGTTTGCTAAGTATTGACAGTCAATTGAGACTTGTCATTATGGGAAATACTCCTCTGATGCACTTATGTAAGACATTACCAAAACACAAACCCAAGCTCATACAGTATAGTGTGGAATGGGTGAAAGGCACAGCAGATAAAATGTTCAAGCAGTGGCCACAAGGGAGATCATTGTCAAAAGCGGTATTACATAATATGACTACATACTTGCATGCTGCGTACACGGAGAAGAAATTAGAGAAAAGGTTAGCGATTCTAGAGTTCTGGAAAATGTACCAGAAAGAGAGGGAAGACCCTCCACCTGAGGAGTGGATGCTTAGTCAGCATATGGAGGAAGGTGTTGAGCCCAAAACTCCCCTTACCTCGTCCAAAATAAAACAAGCGAGTATAGAAGAAATAGGGTTATATCCTTTAAAGGAGTTGAAAGTGGCAACGGGGTATAGTAATCCAATATACGAACCTCCCGGTTATAGTAGTGATGATAGTCCAGAGGAGAATAAGAGAAAAGAAGAGAGCTATAAGATCGTACAAGACAAAGAAGAAAGGAGTGAGCAGTCGAATCTGTCAACAGAAATAGACAGGGAGATTAAGAGATGGAAAGGAGAGAAGGATGACGAGATAGTGCTCATGCAGAACGAATGGATGGGAGGACAGATATTACTTGAAATAGCTGGGAAAAGCATCAAGGAAGTTAGACAAAGAGAAGATAAGGACAAACAAGATAGAAAAGTCAAGGAAAGGGAGAAGAAACTGAAAGAAGACGGTCAGAAAAGGAAGAGCAGGGAGCAATGAGAACAAATGTATCAGTAGGAGCACGAGAAAAAAGAAGAACGGGCAAAAGAACAAAGAAAGTATGACAATAGACAGAGAGCGATAGAAGACAGGGATTGAAGAAAATGCAAGAGAGAACAGAAGGAAGTGTAAAAAGTAAGAGACAAAAGAATACAGAGACGAAGGGAAGAAGAGGAAAGAAGGGAAGGAGTAAGGAGAGAAGAACAAACGCAAGAGGAAGAAATAATTAAAAGGGACGCGAGAAAGCGAAGAGAACTATATGAAGAAATAGAACAAAGAAGAAGACAGCAGGGTCTTGATACCAAGGAACCAGTCGGGCCAAGCCCAGAAATATGATGGGACAGAATAGAAGATTTCCTTCCGATAAAGGAAGCAATGTCAGGGGCATCTAGAGTAGTTTTGGAAGAAGAAAGCTTTGATGTAGAGAGCATCGGAGACAAGATAGATAAGGCCTATTAAGAATTAAAGGAAGGTAGCAAATATGGAAGTCGATCAATCCCTAGCATTTCAGTCACAAAGCGAAGAAGAAATTCTGTTCCGTCATGGACATAGAGCATTGTTCTTAAGCAGACTGAACTTAGACAAATGTGAAGGGGATGATAGTCACACTAGTTGGGGACAAGAAATGCCAGACGAGGAAAGAGAGTCTACCCTTGAGGTAGAAGGATGGGGCGCATGCGCCCCTGAACAAAGACTACATATAGATAAAGAAGTAAGATGGTCAGATCTGGAACAACCTAAAGATAGGACGCCAGATCCCATAGCATATCCAGAGCATCCCTGAGGACGATTGTATAGTGAGAAGGGAGCATTGCCGCCATATGTGAGCAGGTTATGGTCACTACCAACAAGGAGACGGACAGGGACAATCATCCCTGCCATGGATAGACTAACAATGGGAGCTGACTGTGGGTTGGGGTTTACGCAGTTAACCTTATTGGAAAAAGGAGTAGCAAGAGCAGAGCATATTCCATGGCCAGAGATGGACAAGGATAATTTAAGGTGTAAGATCCCGAGTTTGAATTCGGGTGCTGGAAAATTGATATACAAATTAGAAAAAATGACGGGAGGAAACATGCTGGCCATAGGGGAAATAAAAAAGTCTCCTGACAGCTATTTTCGGGGAAAGAGCAGATGACATATGGAGGACAGCAGGATATTCAAGTGTGACAGCACAAAACAAAACACATGATGGAGTGCTGTTTAATAATTGTAGAGCAGATGTTTGGAGGGCTTTCAGGGTACAGTATTCCAATACATAAGATATGGTGCGATTATGACACGTAAGATGAAGGAAGATGAAGACCCTATTGCTTGCATTCATTATATTCAGGAGAAAAGGCAACTTGAAACTCATAAGCTGTGGGAAAAAAACAGTGGCATTATTTTACCACATTTTATGCAAGGGGTTGCCTGAGCCAGTGCAGAGGCAGATGAAAAAATATGTGGGAATGGAAGCGAAACCATGGGCTGAGATACAGCTGATGATAGTGCATCACTGTTAGCTACTGCAAGAGAAAAATATGAAGAAATATGAGACTAAGCAAATTGAGGAAGCCAAGTTAGTTGAGAAAAAATCTTCAACATTTGCCATAGAAGGGTCAGTATTGACAAGCGGAGAAGGATTGGGAATTCAAGAAGCAGTGGGAACATTGCAGGTGAGTAATCAGCGCCCGATGGACCAAGATGGATATGGGTTTGTGCCAAGAGGCAAAGGTATGGGCTATAGAGGAAGAGAAGGAGGATTCCAAAATAATCAAAATAGGTTTCAGAATAGACAGAATGAGAATTAGAGAACCCAGGGAGGATATAACCAAGGGGGACTTGTCAGACGGGCACCCCAAATATGTTGGTCTTGTGGCATGACAGGGCATATTGCACACATATGTGGGAGCAAAGGGAATGTACAGAATGGCCAATTTTCAAGACAACTTATCCTCCACCATACAACACACAAACTTGAAAAGGGTTTTCCCAAAATCACTCATTGTATCAGAAACAAGTGCCACAAGTACAGCAGGTAAAGCAACAAGAGCTGTTAAACTGTAATCATAGAATACCTCCTTATTATGAATATTGGCCTAAGCCCAATCGCGTTGCACAGAAAACCACGTCTGTAATGTTTTAGATTTTGGGTTAACTTCGCCTCCATTTTAGGAATCGTCCGCCATTTTGATTTTGTCTGTTGTTCCATTGTCTAAAATGATGGACTGTGTTTTCAACTTGCAGTCGAGCCAAACAACCTTTGAGTTTTTCATTAATATTTAGGCTGACCGAGAGCAGACTGTGTGACGAAAGCAAAGAAATCTTGTACTTCATATGAACTGCCATTCAAGTGTTGTCTGAGCACACAAGCCTCATCCTCGTATAAACAAAGAGACAATGGAAAGTAAACTGTGGCCGTATGTTCTCTTTGAACTGCATTGTAGCGATTCATGGAATAAGGCTTACCGTGGATTGAAGAACCAGCAGCATCATTGTGATTTCATGGACATGTAAACTTGTTTAATCCTTTAATAATATTGTAACATCTGTCATGTGAACTAGGCACCAACTCTAGCCAGCGAATTATTAGCTTGGAAAGAGGCTGGAAAATATTGCAAAACATTTTTCTTTGTAACTATACAATAATAAAAGATACTTGTATCTTTTCATCACGTGATTGGCATATTTCATTTGTGGTACTAAGCCTCGATATTTCTTTGGTCTTTCAGATGGTGCCCGAATAGGGACCCTCGATATTGATGCCACCTTGTTGAAGAGAAGACGTGGCTACTGGACCGGGATCGGAAAGTGAAAATAAAGGGGGACCCTTTTTTATGCGACACGACACCTTGACAGTACTGCACAATCCGATCCTTGAAAGGTGAGCACGCGGTTCGAGAAGGCATCTTGACGAGGGTCCTCATATCGAGGCAGGCTGTTTTGCCAAAATCACCAACCACTAGGGTCATCCTTTGTAATCTGATTGGACCTCCTCAGTCCTTTGTAATCAGGTAAGTCATGCCCCGATTCCTAAGTATCCTGATATTTGGTTGCAGTTTTGATCTCATGAGTACAAATGACGCCAGGTAACACCAGTGATCTGATATGCCTGGGAAATTGTCTGCCTGTTTCAGGGGTTTAGTCCACAGAGACAGACAATCTTTGGAATTTGGTCGACCGGTGCCACAGGAGGGCTTGCTGGCATGTACTATGTACTACTGTAAGTATGGCATTGGTAGTATAGTATTCAATGATATTTGGCACAGACAAACTAGACATGCTTCCAAATTTCAGTGGGTAGTTCATGGTAGTTTTGAGATTGCCCGTATAGAGTATTTACAGTCTATATTGTTAAAGAAAAAAGCTAGGCCTGCAGCATTTGATGTAATTCAGAATTGGAATAAATAAGCTATGCAGCAATTTAAGAGTAAAGAGAACCATGCACGTCGTCACATGTCTAATTCAGAAAAGGCATTACTGTATGATCAACAGAAACAGTCAGTGTCTGTTAGAAACATGGATAGGGCTTTCCAACTTGGTGTACAGAAAATATATCCGTCTAACGATTTTCATGCCTCAGACAAACTAATCAATAAGCTTTTAAATGAACGTAGGACTGGTGCACTGCACCGCCTCCTTATGTACCTCTTCCTGCTGTCTTAGCTCTTCCCGCTGTTGCACCTCCTCCCGTAGCTGCCCCTGTTCTTCCCGTTGTTCCTCTGACACCAGCTGTTGCTCCTCTTCCTATTGTTGTTCCTCCTTCTGTATCTCCACCTTTACTGACTATTACTGTTCCTTTGATTCCATCTTTGTTACCAGCGCTAGTATCTCCACTACCAGTTGTACAGGATTTGTCTACTCTCTCTTTCCGAAGTGGTTCTACTCTGCTTATAGCAAATGAAGGTGCGAGTGTTGAATCAAAAGTAGTTACTCGAGGTACAGTTTCTAAAGATAAGAAGAGAGAATTGTATGCATGGGCTAAGAAATGTATAGAGAAAGGCAAAACACAGCTGTTTTTGCTACACTTTTTGATCTAGAAAGTATTCATGAACAGAATCATTTGATTGAGGGGATGGGAATACACTTGGCCGTAATGTGGAATGATTTGACAGACATGGGATTTGAATGTCTTAGCTTATTCAAGGGGTACTGCGGAGAAAGTAAATGAGTATGTCAAGAGGGTTTTTGAGTTTAGGAGGGAGTTAGATTGGTTACAGAATGAATAAATAGATGGTGATAGATTGGACGATCTGCATGTGAGGAAACGGTTTCTTCCTTCTTGCAAATCAACGAGTGAAGAAATGCAAATTTGCACAAGGGATGCACTTAGATAGATTTCAGATGTGTCGATATCTCCCAAAGAAGTATATGATACGTTTAGTCAGTATACTCCAGAAACTCAAAAGAAAGTGTTACAGGTAATGGTAGAATACCTGCAGGATGAGTGTATGAAGAAAAAGATTTGTTGTCTCACAGATTTGATGATTATTTATAAGAGAGCATTTGCACCCGATACTGCTTTGACTACTTTGGCGCTCAATCTAGCCTTATTGCTTAACAAACGTTCAGAGTTGCCTACTTCTCAAATGCCAATGGGAGAGGTTCCTCCGACATTTGTTCCTAAAGTTGAAATTCCAGCTGATGCCGCCGCAGGCACAACATCTTCCACTATTGAAGATCACTATATTTAACAATTTGTTCATGTCCCATTCTCTAGACAGAAAGTGAATACAATTAGGCAGTCAATTCCAGACATTAGGAAAAATCCAACAGGGTTTTCTAAAGAAATATAATCTGTCTTGCATTCATCCGTTTTCACCCTGGGTGACATAGACTTGCTGTTCCCTGTGATCCTACCTGCTGATTTATGGAAACAGATTAGGACTGTAGATGATCAAGCAGAACTGGGTGACCCGTGGGTTAACTTGGTACGGTTAGACGGAGAAAGGAAAGCTGGTGAGAGACAGCCACAGGTGATACTGACAATGCCAGACAGAATAGTAACGCAATTAAAGACTCTGGTTCCCGAGAGAAGAATAGTTTGGGACAAACTCACTGCTTGTACCCAAGGGAAATCTGAAGGTGCTACCAAATTTTTTAATCGGTTCGAACAAGTATTTTCAAATTTTAGCAGTCAAGATTTAAGCACTGAGGCAAGGAAAAGGTTGTTTGTGGATACATTTGTGCATGGATTGTTGCCTGATATCCAATCACAAATCATTACTTCCGAAATTTCTTGGCAAGCTAAATCGCAGTCCGAAGTACTACATATGGCTCAGTATTACGAAAATAGAGTCAATAACGAAAAAGAGAGGATTGAAAAGAAAAAGGGAGACCTGAAAACCAAAGTGTTGTTGCATCAGATAGTTAGAGGAACCAGAGGTGGGAGTACACAGTTTAGAGGCCAGTTTGCTCCACAAAGTAATGTGCAGATGGGTCCTGTACACTTGAACCAATGTTCTTATTGCAGACAAGAGGGTCATTGGTGAGCACAATGCCCAATCCTTCAGCAGAGATCAAATAACACATATGGTGTCATGGGTCGACGATCCAGAGGCCGCCCTGGGGTAGGGGGTCCTGGTAGAAGCCAGTTCGCTCAAAATTCACAATCATTCTCACAAGATAATCAGTGACCTAGTATAGATAGTAGAAATATTTTTGATAATCCTTCAACTGCTTATCTTTCTGAGGATCTTGGATTTGATGATATATTGTTCCGTTAGGGTAGCCCGAAGCAGAGTGTGGAATCGGTACCTATTCCCGTTGATCAGAAAGGGCCCTATGTTGAGATGAAAGTGGGGAATAGGAAGCATCTATTATTGATAGATAGAGGAGCACAGAACTGTTACATTGAACATTCACGGGTTCCAGTTATTCCACTGTCTGGGCAGAATAACATTTATGTAGGGTTTTCTGGCATGCCAGAGGTTAGTCTGGTTTCTCAGCTGGTACCAATTTCACTGGGGCCATTCACGGATCACTGTCCGTTTCTTCTAACAACGAATTGTGGTGAGAATTTTTTGGGGTTGAATCTGTTGAAGGAATTAAATGTGGTAATTCATTGTTCTTCGGATGGAGTACATTTGACGATTTCACCCCAGCAATCTTCTGCCTCACAATTTTTGACTAGACCTTTACCATCTGAATTTAGTTAAGTTCCGGCATGTTTATGGGCAGTTGATGACAATGATGTCGTCATTTTACAAATTGAAGCTGTTAAAATTGTTTTGAAGTCAGGAGCTAGATTGCCACATATTCCACAATATAAGATTTCAGTTGATGGTGTGCAAGCTCTAAAAAGCATAGTTTCTGATTTTGTCCATCATGGAGTGATTGAGGAAATTGCAAGAAGTGTGTGCAATAGTCTGATTTTACCGGTGTATAAGAAAGGGGATAATGTGATTCCTTTCCGTTTTATTATTGATTTGCGTGCTATCAATAAGATTGTTGCTCCACGATTTCCAATTGTGCCTGATGTAACCACAATTTTGACAATGATTCCAGGTTCTGCTACTCATATCAGTGTGGTGGATCTTAAGAATGCCTTCTTTAGTATTCCCGTACACGTTGATAGTAGATATTTGTTCGCGTTCACCTTAGAAGGACGTTTACATTCACTTGTGTGCCGCAAGGGTACACGGAGAGTCTGACTATTTACAGTAGGGCTAGGAATGAGCAGCTTGATACACTTGAGTTGCCTCCCATTTGCACATTATTGCAATACGTTGACGATCTTCTTTTAGCTGCAGTCTCAGAAGTTCCTTGCAAGTAGGGCACCGTGTTGCTGCTTATTCATCTAGCAGAGCATGGGCATAAGGCTTCATTGAAAAAGTTTCAATATTGTTGACAGGAGGTCGCCTATTTAGGCTATCTCCTGTCAAAGGAGGGAAGAAGACTGACACATGAATGGATAAAAAGCATCTCTAGCATGTCTGTTACAAATACACAGAAATAGGTCAGAGCCTTGATAGGAATGGCTTCTTACTGTAGACATTGGATCCCAAACTTCTCACAAGTGATAAAACCAATGTTGGCATTGACAAAGAAGGGCATTTCTTTACCATTCACGTGGAACTTGGAACACCAGAAAGCTTTTGATCTGCTCAAGGCTGCACTGTGTTCAGCACCAGTTTTGGGCACACCAAATTATGACAAGGCCTTTGTGTTGTATGTGCATGAATGTGATGGATGTGCTTTGGCTGTGTTACACAGTAACATGGGGGAAGAATAGACTGTGCAGTTATTTTTTCTCCACACTTGATCCTGTTGCATGCGCTTTGCTGAGATGCTTGAGAGCTGTCGCTGCTGCATCCGTAAAGCAAAGTGAGGGTATGGTTTTAGGTCACTCTTTAACCGTGATGGTACCCCACTCCGTAGACTTTCTATTGAACAAAACGCAAACACAACACCTTACCTCTGCATGATTAACAAGATTTGAACTGATTCTATTTGCACAGCATATCCAAATTAAGAGGTGTTGCGTATTAAATCCCGCTGAACTATTGCCTCTTCCGCAAGACATTGCTTGCAGTGACAACATGTCACATGACTGCCTCTATACCACAGAGCAAGAAACCAAAGGCAGAATTGATTTAAATGACACACCATTGAAAGATCTGCAAGGGGAGCTGTTTTGCGATGGCTCCTGCTTCAAACATCCAGATGGTACATCCAATGCTGCTTATACGATCACTACATTATAAAATAATATATATATATATAAATATATTTACAGACAACCAGTATGCCTTTGGGGTGGTTCAGGACTTTGGTAGAATATGGGCAGAAAGAGGTTATTTGACCTCACATGGAACTAAAATCCAATATGGTACCTTGATAGTTCAGCTACTCTGAGCACTTGTGCTTCCTACTCAAATAGCAATTATGAAGTGTGCCGCACACCAGAAAGTAACAGACGATGTAGGGAGAGGAAATGCTTTTGCTGACAGGATAGACAAACAGACTGCCACTGATTTGTATTCAGAAATGTATGTGGCAAAATAAGCTATGGGGACCTGTATAATAGATGAAGGGATTGATTCCATAAAAAATATTCAAGCTGATGGTACTCCAGAGGAACTTAAGCAATGGGCTGAGGGTCTAGCAAGTTTAGATGATGAACGTTGTTGGGTAGACAATGTAAAGAAAAGATGGATGCTGCCCGATGCTTATGTCACCGCTATGGTTACGATGGCTCATGGTCCTACTCATATATGTGCTAGAAAGATTTGTAAATTGCTAGAACCTGTCTGGGTAAATGTAAATATCTCTAAAACTGCTGAGCGTTTGGTCCAAAACTGTTTGGTATGCTTACAGCATAATGTGGGGAAAGGTACCTCGACACCGAGGGGTAGTTTTGGTCCCCCCTCTGTGCCCTTCGAAGTGATACATTTCAACTTAATCGAAATGTAGTGCTGCCAAAACTATAAGTATGTTGTGGTAGTCATTTGTGCCTTTAGCAAGTGGGTTGAAGCCTTCCCTGTGAAATATGCCACAGCAATAACAAGGGCAAAAACCATGCTTAAGGAATATTTTCCTAGGTCTGGTCTGCTGAGGGTCATCTGGTCACACAATGGTCCACATTTTATCTCTGCTGTTATCCTGCAAATATGCACAGGATTACAGATCGATAAACTGTTCCATTCGGCCAGACATGCTTAGAGTTGCGGACTTGTAGAACGCCATAATGGTATCCTAACGAACAAACTAGCAAAAGTTTGTGCTAACAGTAATATCAAATGGCCACATGCCTTACCGGTAGTTTTATTGTCCATGCAGATGACCCCACATACAAGAACTGGACTCTCCCCCTACAAGATCATAATGGGGAGACCAGCAAATATTTGGAATGTGCCCAAGCCCAAAAGACTGAAAGACGTGGAGCATTTGCTCCTTTCTGAATACTGTGATCAGTTAACTCAAAACCTGTATTTGATTTATCAACAGGTGCGAGCAGCCCTCCCAGTAAAGTATTAGGGGCCAGGTCATCGACTTCGACCTGGGCACTCGGTGCTCGTACATGCCTTTGAAAGAGCATCCTGTCTCGCACTGTGCAGGGGAGGACTGTTTCAGGTCCTGTTGGCCACACAGACTGCTGTACGAATAGCAGAATGAGACACTGGATCCACGCGACACACGTCAAGAAAATACCTTTTCCTCTGCCACTCAACGAAGGAGAAGAGAAGGGGATTGTTTGTTCTGTTCCGCATGACAAGTCTATTTTGAACACCACCAAGGGTGTCTCGGAGATCCTTCCTGAGCCCGGGGGACCTGGGGAGACTGCTGCTTTGTCTTTGAATTGTTCCCCTGATCTTTCTGTACCCTTGAGCAATCTTGCTTCTGTTTCACCACTTCCATCAGGAAGCAACAGCACTCTGTTCGCAGATCACACCGTACCTGGAGTCTTGAGGTACAGTCTACGTCCACGGCACTAAACTTACAGCACAGCACGGCTGTGCCCACAAGAAACCACAGTTGAGCTAGTCCCTTGCCACTCTCTCACTGAAACATAAGTAAGTGGCCGGGACCGGCAAAGTTACCTTCAAGCAAGATAAGCCACGTGGTCAGGAGATCACCAACGGATGAACTTAAGGAGTCTGATGAAGAGACTTTTCGAACGGATTTTGAGGAACAATGCCCTTCTCTAACTCTACTCGTACGGAGCAAGCTATCGGTCTTGTGGCTAACAAAGACTTTGAACGACAAAAATCATGGTCCTTGAGGACTCACTGTTTTCTTATAGTAATGTTAACCAGTCTAACAGTTGTATTTGCGTTTGGGTTTTGGTATGTTGAGGGGGTGTGTCCACTTGAGACTTTGTTACCAACCGAAAGTGTTCCCACTATGTCTTCACCTTTCGTGCATCTGCATACTCTACCTCCTAGGGATTCTCGACACAGAAAGAGTTAACAAAATAACACTCTTCTATTAATCATGAATGTGGCCCATGTGATTTTAAATAGAACAAATTGCTGGATATGTTTGCATTTGCCACAGCACACAGAAAAAGGGTTGGGCTGGTCTATTCATCCTCTTCCTTTGACTAGTGCATGCTACGACTCACTAAGGGCACTATTCTTTGGTCATTGGAATGACAGTATTTCTGGGAACTTTGATGGGACTAATCTAAATGAATTTGAAAGTCAAGTCCTGACACCTTTCGGATGTTCCCTTTTTGTGAATAGGAGCAAACTCAATGTTGCTTCTATAAGGCGTTCCGATAGACTTTCTAGACCTTTTCAATCGCTAATTTCTTTGAAGATGGCTCCTGTAGGCAACCAGGATGCCATGCCTCCTTCCTACACTATCAATCATAGCCCCAGCTCTGTTTCCTTCTGCATTCAAAGGGATGGTTCTCAGTTAATGGGTACTTTGAGGATTGTACCAACATTGCAAATCTGACTGGTGAGGACAGACCTTTGTATGTAGGTGATCCCGTTTATTTTGTCTGTGGCAATGAAGCTTATCCTTGGTTACCTAGAGATTGGCAGAGTACTTGTTATTTGGGTATCTTGCTACAAGGAGTATATGTAACTAGCACCTCAGAGGTCTCTAGAACTCGTCCAAGGCATGACGAGAATGGTGATACTTCTTCACAGGATATGAGTGATGAAGTGAAATCCTTTGTGCCATTTTGGGGACAGATAATGAACTCTGAGGATATTAGGAGACTAGCAAGAGTACTGGAGAGAACCATCAACAGAACCACAGATATACTATACAACATGACACTGGAACAGAAAGCAATTAGATTAGTTGTTCTACAGAACAGGATGGTGTTAGATGTCATCCTGGCTGAGTGTGGTGGAGTATGTTAATTGGTGGGATGTGCTTGTTGTGTTTTCGTACCTAACTCCTCCCCTACCATATTCAAGGCAATACAAAATCTGCATGTCCTAAGTACGTAAGTACATGTTCCCGAGGGAAATTGGGATCTTAGTGCTTGGTTCTGGTACTTTCTACGTTCATGGGGATGGAATCTCTTTTCAGTCTTATTGGTAATCCTTGGTGTTCTATTGTTCTGTTGTTGTTGCGTACAATGTCTTCCTGCCATATGTTCGATGTTAGGGGGATGTTGTGCGCAAACTGTGGGTACACTAGGACCAAAAATACATGCACCTGAGAAAATGACTTATTTTTTGTAATGAAGGATATCACTATCAAGGATCTAATGGCGATTGATATTTCTGAAGAATGTGATTCAGGATGTACGGACATTGAGACATGGGGTTTTCAGTAAAGCGAATGTTTGAGTAATGCTCTTGGCTTAGGCCAAAAGGAGGGTCTGTTAAAACGTAATCATAGAATACCTCCTTGTTATGAATATTGGCCTAAGCCCATTCGCGTTGCACAGAAAACGTTTCGATTTTGGGTTAACTTCGCCGCCATTTTAGGAATCGTCCGGCATTTTGATTTTGACTCTTGTTCCATGTTCTAAAATGGTGGACTGTGTTTTCAACTTGCAGTCGAGCCAACGACCTTTGAGTTTTTTGTTAATGTTTAGACTGACTGAGAGCAGACTGACAAAAGCAAAGAAACCTTGTGCATCATATGAACTGCCATTCAAGTGTTGTCTGAGCTCACATGCCTCATCCTCGTATAAACAAAGAGACAATGGAAAGTAAACTCTGGTCGCATGTTCTGGCTGAACTGCATTGTAGCGATTCATGGAATAAGGCTTACTGTGGATTGAAGAACCAACAGCATCATTGTGATTCCATGGACATGTAAACTTGTTTAATCCTTTGCATAATATTGTAACATCTGTCATGTGAACTAGGCACAAACTCTAGTCAGCGAATTATTAGCTTGGAGAGAGGCTGGACAATATTGCAAAAATGGTATAAATATGTCTGTGTTTTAGATGTCCAGCTCGCTCACTCCTTACTGTGTCTGCTGGTACACACTGCGAGGTGTTGGGAGCCAGATAGCTATCTGTTTTTCTTTGTAACTGTACAGTAATAAAAGATACTTGTTTCTTTTCATCCCATGATTGACGTATTTCATTTGTGGTACTTAGCCTCGATATTTCTTTGGTCTTTCAGAGCAAGTGCCAATGAATCCACCAAAAGGGCAGTCGCAAGAAGCCCCTATACAGACTCAGTAGTATGCAAACACAGGTGATGTGCTGACACCCAGAATAGTAGGTGTCACTGTGGTAGGTGGAAATCCTTTAATAGGGACGGGGATGAGCCTGTACCTACAATAGGACAGCTCACTGGGTGACTTGATATGTTTAGTACTATCTAAACAGCAGACACCAAACCCCCAAGAGGAACCAAGGGTCAATGTGACAATACAAGGCAAATCTTTTTCTTTTTTAGTAGACATTGGAGCTACTCATTCATGTAAAGGAGAGGGAAAATATCCAATGTCGGAAATGTCCATGAATGCTCAAGGGTTCAATGGAATACGAGTCACGTTCCTTTTTATTAATGAATTATCAGTCTCTATTGGAGAGTGTGACATGTTCCTTTGTTATATACACAACAGAAACGGGTTAACATTTTGGGAAGAGATTTGATGACAAAACTTAACATGATAATTTCATTCACTGATCAAGGAATAGTGTGCTCCACTCTAGGAATACACTATTTAAACATAGGTGAATGTATACTGGCATTCACAGGGCAAGTTGCTCTGCAAGGCTTTACAGTAGATCCAGAGATTTTTCTATATGGGCTGAGCATTCTATTGGCATGGCTACCTGGCTTATTGGGAAACATAGGGAAAAATTGTGAGGATACCTGATGAGTTTTTGTTTAGACCACAAATACCTATGTATGAAGAGGGGGGACAGATTATCCCTATAGAATTAGAAGCATCCATAGCACAAAGGGAAATGGCAACGCTCGAAGGAGCAGACGATGAGGGCAGACCATGGAAAACAGTGATAGCTCTCGAGGAAGCGTACAGATTGACTGACATAACTGATGACGACATGTTCAGGGAAGACCAAACAGATGATGAAGTGGTGTTCTTTATGAGCATCACATACTGGATAAGAATAGAGAAGAGGGAAGTCCCACAGCGAATGGCGATAATGCAGCAGAGTCCAGCATTTTTTCAGGAAGACTTGGAGAAAGTTCCAAGCGTCCTTTGGATCACAGGCCCTTACGACGTAGGTTTATTAAAGGGAATATGGGAAGTTAAAATAAAGCTGAGGCCAGGAGAGATAATACTTCGAGCAAAACAGTACCAGATGTCTCGAGAGGCTGATGAAGGTATATTTCAGACCATTTCAGCACTGATGAAACAAGGGATTCTGTTGCCATCAGAAACGTCTTGTAATACTGCAGTGTATCCGATCCAAAAATCTAAAGGAGGGTCATGGAGGTTTATACAAAATATGAGACTGATTAACCAGATTGCAGATGCAGAGTTTCCTCTAGTTCCTAATCCCAGTGGAAGCTTGATATTTCACAGTGATTGATTTGAAAAATGTGTTTTTCTCGATCCCGTTGCAAAAAGACTCAGAAGACTTGACTTCCTTAACGTTCCACCAAACTTAAAATCCTCCTAGGTTTTTCTTATTTGCCACGTAGTATGATGTCACGTCTGAGTTTTTATTGGTATAAAGGATGTTTTCATGAGAAATGCATTGAGAGCTCAAGCTAACATTCGTTGATGTCCATTGTAACTCCCTGTTTTAGATAATTGTTAATAAAACATCAACCTTTGCCATCTTCCTGAGTTGGTTTGATTATTTGGTGTCAGAGTTATTTTGCCTCCCCATCCATTGCATGCACAATACCCAAAAGGCCATATGCTCAAAAGAATAACTCTGATGAGGTGCAGCTGGTATTTTGACTTCTTAGAGATGTTAGAGATGTGAGGAGGGAAGGAGAGTGTGGAGTTGAAGATAACTCCGAGGTTCTTAGCCTCACAGGTGGGAGCAAGAAGAGGGTCCAGAATGGGCAGACAGAGAGTGACAGGAAAGGAAGGTGCTGGTGAGCTGATGAGGAAGATCTCTGTCTTATGGGCATTAAAGCACAGATGATTGGTGGCACACCACTCCTGGATTACGGACAGACAACCCAGGATTAGAGAGGGAGACAAGGTGGCTGAAGGGAGCCTGAAAGTGGGCTGAGTGTCATCTGCATAGCACTAAAGGTTGGAGCAGAGAGCAGCTATGTGGTGGGCGAGAGGCACCAGGAATTGGCTGAACAACCAGGGAGAAAGATTAGACCCCTGGGCAACACCACAGGTAGAAAGAGAGATATAGGAGAGGAAGGACCCATGTTGGACCTTTGAGGGTCGGTCAGAGAGAAAGAAGGTCAGCCAGAACAGGGCCTGATCAGTGATACCCAGTTTATCACAGAGCCGGTTGAGCAGGATGGCGTGGTTGATAATTTCAAAAGCAGAAGAGAGATTGAGTAGGATGACGACAGAGTGTAGTTAGTATACAGGCTTGAGAGCAGGTCTTCACGGATGTTCAGGAGAGCAGTTTCTGTGCTTCTGGCTGCTCTGAAGCCAGACTGATGGTCGTGGAGACAACCAACAGATTCAGTTTGAAGGTTAAGCTGGGAAATGGCCAGCTTTTCCAAGAGTTTGCCCAGAAAAGGAGTAATGAAGATCGGGTGATAGTTATCCGGACAGGAGGAGTTGGCAGAAGGTTTCTTAAGAAGAGGCTGCACAAGAGAGTGCTTCAGAGGGGGAACAGAAGGTTCCAGTGGTAAAAGAATGGTTGCAAAAGTTGGTTTTCAATGTGGTCCTTGATGGTTTTAAATGAACAGGTAAGAACTTGTTTTGACAAGACTTTCATGGATCAGACTTTTCTAGAAACCTTGTCAGGGGTGGACAAAGGAAAGGAAGAGAAGGGAGGAAGTGAGGCGGCCACATGGAGGCCAGAGGTAAAGGAAACAGTATAGGAAGAATGAGGGGAGATAGAGAGAGTTAACAGGATGTCCCCGGTTTTCGAGATAAAATTTGAAGCCAGGGCCGTGCAGAGGGGATGGGAGGGGACAGGTGAGGTAAATACTGCAGCAGGATTGGCACGCTCCTTGCAGATTTGAAAGAGTTCAGCCGAGTTGTAAGATGCCGTAGAGATGTGGGCTTGGATGGGAGCTCTCTCCTTAGTGTGCAGAGGGAGTCGGTACTGCCTTTGGAGCAGACGGACAGTTTGCCAGAGGGTGCACACAATGCCAGCCCTTTCCTCTCAGCCCCCCTACACTTGCGTTTAAGGGTTGCAAGGTCTGAGTTGTACCAAGAGTTGCACTTGGCTTTGGATTTCAAGTGGATCCTCATGACAGGAGCAAGTACATCAAGAGTGTCAGAGATAGATGAATGGAGATTGGAAAGGGCAGTGTCAGGATGTGAATCAGCCAGAGGTGCAGGAGGGGGAGAGAAACTGGCAGTGAAAGCCCCAGCTGACACATGCTTCATGAGTTGGATGACCGAGAAGGTGGGTGGCAGTGCAGGGGTTGGCTCGGCCTGAGGGGTAGAGAGAGATGAGCGGAGAATGTGGTCACTCCACCAGAGAGGAGTAGAGAGAGGGTTAGAGAGGGGGAGGTCTGAGGAGATCAGAACATCCAAGGTTGCGCTGCAGAGTGAGACGGTCCAGAGGGAAGAATAGAGAGAGAAAGACAATCTCAGAGGTTGCAAAATAGTCCAGAGGAGGGACAGGAAGCATCCAGTTGGATGGTAAGGTCTCTGAGGAGGAGGAGTTGAGTGGTCGAGGCCAAGAAGGAGGAGGAGAGATCTGCCCACTCAGAGATAAAGGATGTTACCTGACCAGGTTGCCGGTAGATAAAAGCCACAGTGAGAGAGCAGCCAGGAGAGAGAGTAAGCCTGAAGACCAGGCATTCAAAGGAGGAATAGACCTGCATAAGAATGATAGGGGCAGGGATCAATTCCAGGAAGATCAAGACTACACCCCCCTATACCCCCACTGGGATGGTTGGATCTGGGCGCGGCGAGGATCTTGTAGCCATCAGGGAAGAAAACTTGTGACAGATCTGGCCGTGAACCATGTCTTGGTAAGATCGAGAACATCAAGGTCGAGTTCTTCCAGGAGAAGGCAGATGTCGGAGGAGTGTTTGACAGCTGAGCGAGAGTTGAGAGTGGCAATGTGGAGAAGGTTGCCACCCTTGAAAGACCTCCCTGGAGGAGTACAGGTCAGATGTACGCCCTGCAGAAGTGTAGAAGGAGCCTGAGGGTGGGGAGAAGAAGAAGGAGCAGATGGCAAGGTAGCCAAGCAGGAGGATGAAGGTGCCAGAGAGGTGGTAGCAGAGGGAGGCAAGGGAGTCAGAGAAGGAAAAGAAGGGACAGCAGGAGAAGAAAGGAAGTTGATGAGGCACGGGACACCTCTATCAAAGAGGAGGAGGTTGGCCTGAGGGCCTTGGACAAAGACAGTGCCATTTTGGGAAACATTAATGATGGTCTTAGAGGAGTGGAAGGGGGCCAGGAGGGCCTCCCACTGGGTGCCACCTTGATGGGAGAGGAGGAAAAAGGAGAGAGCGTAGAGACCATATGTGGAGTTCATAGGTCTGGTGAAGGAACGACAAAGAGGATGTCAGTGAGGGTCTGTCTGGATGAGGCACTGGTGTAGGTATCAGCGATAGGGAGGCCTGGGTTGGAGACCGGGTTATCCCTTTTGAACCTCTTCCTACCAAACTTAGTAAGAATGACAGGATAGTCAATAGAGAAGCAGCTAGAGAAGATAGGAGTGACAGAGAGCATCAGAGAGGATGCAGAGGGTGGGGAGGAGGGAGAAGAAGGAGAAAGAGGAGGGACAAAGTTAAGGGGGAGGAGACCCTATGGGTGGGCACAAGAGGAGGGGTGCAAGCAGACGAGACAAGAATGAGAGAAGAACAAATTAATAAAATACAAAATGGACTTGATGAAACAAATAAGAGCAGTCATGTAGATGTAAAAACAAACCAGTTAACTGAGTAAGAACGAGGGAACCTGAAAGAAAAAGGAACACAACAGGGAGCAAACCAGGCAGAGCAAGGGCTAAGTAACAGAGCAATGATCAAGGGAACCTAAGGAGAAGATTGAGAAACATAAAGAAGGAACAAAACCGGGAACAAGCAGGCAGAGGAAGAGCTAAGTAACAGAACAATGATCAAGGAAACCTAAGGAGAAAAGTGAACAACTTGCAGTAGTAGGCAGAACAAGTATACAGCAGTCTAAAATAGCAGATCCAAAAACAGTGCAGTCAAGAAAAAAGGAGCCTAGAATAAGAAAAAGCAGCAAAGAAAAGAGTCGCAACAGGGGCTGGGATGGGGAAAAAAAGCAGGGGGAAGGAGCCTGCAGGGGAGATGGGGATGCACAGGGACACATAGGAGCAAGAGAACCAAAATGAAAGGAGCGCAGATCACACGCCATCGAGGATTGTGAGGGAAACATGCATGCAGAGGACACGCAGGCATGAGCATAGCCAAGCATGGATGGGGCGTGGAGCACACACGATCAAGGATTGCAAGAGAATCACATGGGCAGAGGAAGTGCAGATGCGAGCGTAGCCAAGGCTGAATGGGGTGCGAAGAACACACGATCAAGGAATGTGAGGGAATCACACTGGCAGAGGATGTGCATGTGTGAGTGTAGCCAGGGATGGAAGGGGCGCAAACCACACTCGATCAAGGATTGTTTGGGAACCACACGGGCAGAGGATGCGCAGTCACCAACATATCCAAGGATGGAAGGGGCACTAGGTACATGCGATCAAGGATTGCGAGGGTACCACATGGACAAATGACGTGCAGCGCGTGCATAGCCAAGGATGGAAGGGACGCCGAGCACAAGAGATCGTGGGTTGTGAGGGAACCACGCAGGAAGAGGATGTGCACTTGCAAGCGTAGCCAAGAATGGAAGGGGCAAGGGAGTGCAACACAGGAAGAGTGCGATGGAACAACACAGGAAGGAATAACAGGGAAGGGGGCGCACCCAGTCTAGGGGCATGGGCAGGGGTGCAAGTCTTCAGGGGAGCGGGGACACAGGTCAGAGGAGACTAGCGCAGACAGAAGGGCTAAGAAGTGCAGAGCAAGCTAACTCCCCACAACTTCTTACCTAACAGGCACAGACAGGAGGGTAAGTCATCCGCACTAAGCCGCAGAACCCATTGCCGCCAAACACCTGAGTTCGCAGAGGGTCTGAACCTCTGATTATATAGATTCAGAATTGTGGACGTAGCAAACGTGCTACATTTTGTCAGGCAGCGCCTGCTGGGCACCTATGTCGCTCAACACCACAGACTTGTCCTGCGAGAGCTTTGCTGCAGAGAGTCTGAACCTCTAATTATATAGGCTCGGAAGCGTGGATGTAGCACATGTGCTACGTTTCGTCGGGCAGCATCTCTTGTGCACCTGTGTCACTCAACACTGCGCGGGCTTTGCAGCAGGGGGTCAGAGCCTCGGATTATATAGGCTAGGAAGCGTGCGCATAGCAAACGTGCTACGTTTCGTTGGGCAGCGTCTCATGCGCACCTGGTGGCTCAAGACCGCAGACCTCTCCTGCGAGGGCTTTCTGAAAGTTGAATATGGTTCCATCGCTTGGCCAAAAAATATATATATAATACCACTGTAGCGAGGAATAAAGTTAAAAGTATCTTATAAAAGGATAAGGAAAAGTGAAGACGAAACTTAGCAGGGTCCCAACAAGAAATTAACTTGTGATACCAATATTGACAGCATGGACCAGAACATTTAACAATTCAATTCGCAGGAGCAGCATTCATTAATAAGTTATCTCGTTTCCATTTTCAAATAGTTTTGACTTTTGTGTTGGCATGAGATGGGAATTTGCCAGGCAATGTTATAATGATACTATACCTAGCCGTATGATAAAAGCTGTCAAATAGTATAATAACATGGGCACTTGATGGGGATGACTGGCCAATGACTATAAGAAAACTGTTTTCTTTGACAATACATATTTTTTTAAACAGGAGTATAGTGCAATAACCAGTTGCAAGGACACACTTAATGCTTACGAATCAGGTAATGTTACTGCATGGTCAAGTTAGCTCAGCAAAAACCTAGGAAGTTTTGTTTTTGGCAGAGATAGGCTTGCATTGGGTGGGAATAGCCATATGGGTTAGTTAATGTGTGGCTAAAAAGCAAAACATTAACATACACACTACTGCATCTCCATTTTATCTGTGCTGCTATGCTAATATATTTGGCAATTTAAGTAGGGTTGAAGCACCACCTAGCTGTTAAAACTATAACCTGGCTTCAAAAAACAAACTGACGTCCCATAGGATGAATAAGGTTTACAGAATATACAAAACCCCTCTCTGGGAAAAGAGCACATTGCTGCCTAACCCCCTCAAAAGCTCTCCAATTCATCCCACTGTGATATAGATGAGACCTGCCTCACCACACAAACTAAAATCAGAAAGGAAACAGGAAGTTGATGGTTTCCTTTCATTGGTGCACAAACACTTTCCAGTGAAAAACTCCCCCGAATCCTCACTAGAGAATTCAAAGCCCAAGTGAACAGGGCAGACTCTACTAAAGTTATAGTCTTTCCCAACTCGCCTAAAAAGTTCAGGCATCTGCTTCTAATTTAGGCTCCCATTGCTTCAAGCGAATCCTCTGTTTGACGCTACGGGGATTTTCTGAAAGATGTTATGGAAATGTACAGTGACTTACTCTGGAGTCAATGGGGTTAGTCTGGGGGCTCTGGGGCGGACATCGAGCAATTTTCAGGTGTCCTTTGATGTTAGTGTGTCCTGGTCTTCATAGTATTTTCTGCCTCCTTTGTGTTAATTTCTTGACCTTTGAATAGAAGGCATGCCATTTGGAGAGCCCTCTGGAGAAGATGGCAGGAAGGCTAATGGACCGTCCGGAACTGAAGGCAGATATGGTAGTGGTAGATTTGCATTAAAAAACAGTTCTTTTCTGGGGTAGTTCTGGTACCGAAGGGTATTATGCTAGAAGCAGAATGCCAGAATACAGCCGGTTCTGGCATTGAAGATAGGCAGAGCATTGAAGACAACAAGAGCAGAGGTAGCGCAGATTCTGGAGAGGGCAGTGGTGGCGGCAACTGTGGCACCAATGACAGGCATGCAGGTAGCGCTAGAGCATAAGTCAGACATGCTGAAGGCAGGCGCGCAGGAGATTACTATTGGGTAGGAGACATGCATTCTGGCTGAAGGCTTTGAAACTGAAAACAGGCATGATGGAAAATGCTCAGGGATTTAAGATGGTCATGCGGGAGAGTGTCAGACTGAAGGCAGACCATCTGTAGGCTCAGATCCAAAGAACACTTCACAGGAGGCCTTTGAATGTAATGCACTTCTGGGGTAGTAGGCTTAATGGCATCCATACCAATCATGTAGGTACTTTAATAGGTAAAATGTTCACTATACTGCACTCTGCTACCCTTATGTGTGACTGGCACACAATGTTGCAAATCATGTTTAAACAATGGCAATGAATGCTCCTTATGTTGATTTATTGAACACAAAATGATCGTGTATTTGAACTTGTGATCATCATGTACATCACATCAATTGTTTGGACGTGTTGAAGGCTGAAATAAAAGATGGACTATTCCGGAATTTGTGGTTGACCTAGATGGCAGCACTTGGCTGAGCTCCTCACCCTGACTTTCTTATAGACCTGGAGCAGGTATCTTGTGCAGCCAGGCACAGCACATATCGGAAACCATGCCCAGCAAAAAGACCAAGGGTGAAGAGTGAAATCCAAATTCTGCTGGCACAGCCAGTGAGGAAGGAACAGAAGAAAAACTCTATGAAATTGTTTCCCAACGTACACGGGACATGGGGTTACTAAAGATACCACGGCCGCCAGAGTTAAGCATAACTAGGGCCGATACTAAGATAACAGAACTTGAACTAAGGTAGGTTAAGGGTGAAGAAAAGCCATATAAACTGGAGGGAAAGGTAGAGCAATTGACTAAAGACCGGGCCACAGGTCTAACAAGTGGAACCTGAAGCTAACGTAGTTGGGTCCAACACAGTGACCATACCCTCACTACGCCTCTTAGGCTCTCTGAATAGGAGTACTGCCCAAGGAGAAATAACATCCCAGTTTTGGGTTTTCCAGGCGATTGTGAGGGAGAGAAGCCCCCAAAATTCCGGAACACAGTTCCATGAGATACTGGACGTCCCTGAGGGGACTATCCTTACTCTAGCAAGAGCCCATATTTCTCGGTACAGTGGTGATATTTTTTGTTTTGTTTTCTGGCCACGCAATGGATCCATATTCAACTTGTGATTACAGCAGCTAGAGGACCATTTCTCTTGATGGGAGCTTGACTGCACCGTTGCTTGCCTTCCGTGGTATGCACCTTACTCAGAAGACTTGCACGGGCTGTTGGCACATGGCAACCTGGGCCCTGCAGGTTGACACTTCATTAGGTTTCCCGCTCTTGTGTTCACCACACATGGGGTGCTTGAAGCTTTGACCCAGTGGTTTACTCTTGAGAAACTTGTAGCTTGCAAAGGCCTGCCACAAATGTTAGAAGTGTGCCTGGCGATGTTAAGCCTCTGTGCCCCTTGCCAAGGGGAAATGCGGATTGAGGCACTGTAATGATGGCCATTCCTTAAGACTAGATTCAAGTGATGAGGTAGGACCTCTGCTACTGTTTAAGAACCGCAACACTGGAGCATGTATATATGGGCATCCACTTGCTTGTGTGTCCAAGTATATACACACACTCATCGTGGAGATTGTACATATTAGCCTGTAGACTAGTCTGGGGTTGGGAGTGGTGGGTGGCGACTGTGGATTGGCAGCGTTCATAAGCACTGTGATATGAATAAACTCGTAGGCTGGTCTTAATTGGAAGGTCAATTAGAGGAAGGTCGTACTAAGGTGGGGGGGATTATATGTAGGAGGGAAGTATCCCATAGCTCGCTGAGAGCTAGAAGTACCTCAACAAAGAATAACATTCTTTCAAGAGTGTTATGCCAAATGGAGGAGCGGCACAAAGTCCTAATGGGGACACAAGGATTGGATGGCTTACTACTCTATACAATCTGTGTTGAGTCAGTGGGTAGGCTATTGTACACGTTAGTGGGGACCAGTGGAAGATGGAAATATGGGTTATACCTCAGTCCGAGTGAAGTTGACTGAAGGCTAGGGATCTATCCAATTTCAATTTAGCCATCAGAGACCAAAGGTGGGGGGGGGGGTTCATTCGTCTGGCAGTGCCAATCTGGCAGAAAGAGAGAGAGTTTGGATGGATCTGGAGAACTTTTTGTAGTCCCTTGGGTGCATTGTTTTTGCGTGTTGTAGTCTTGTGTAAGTCTACACTTCTGTCAATTTATGATGCAGGATTGGGGGAGCACCTGGGAAGAGTGAAGGCTTTGGGCACTGGAGGTATGAATATCAGATTCATGGCTTAAGGAAGATGATGGAGAATGAAAAATACTTTGAAAGTTGTGAGTTGGGATAGTTAGGGCTTCATCACCCCAGTGAGAAGAAAGAAGTTATGGACAGCATGGGAGAGAAGTAGAGGAGAGGTTGGGTGAAGGAAGGAGGTATGGACGGCATTGGGCAGAAGTAGAGTGGAGGTTGGGGTGAAGGAAGCAGATATGGACGGCATTGGACAGAAGTAGAGGGGAGGTTGGGGTGAAGGAAGCAGGTATGGACGGTATTGGACAGAAGTAGAGGGGAGGTTGGGGTGAAGGAAGCAGGTATGGATGGCATTGGACAGAAGTAGAGGGGAGGTTGGGGTGAAGGAAGCAGGTATGGATGGCATTGGACAGAAGTAGAAGGTAGGTTGGGGTGAAGGAAGCAGGTATGGACGGCATTGGAAAGAAGCAGAGGGGAGGTTGGGGTGAAGGAAGCAGGTATGGACGGCATTGGAAAGAAGTAGAGGGGAGGTTGGGGTGAAGGAAGCAGGTATGGACGGCATTGGACGGTAGTAGAGGGGAGGTTGGGGTGAAGGAAGCAGGTATGGATGGCATTGGATGGTAGTAGAGGGGAGCTTGGGGTGAAGGAAGCAGGTATGGACAGCATTGGACAGAAGTAGAGGGGAGGTTGGGGTGAAGGAAGCAGGTATGGGCGGGATTGAAAAGAAGTAGAGGGGAGGTTGGGGTGAAGGAAGCAGGTATGGACGGCATTGGAAAGAAGTAGAGGGGAGGTTGGGGTGAATGAAGCAGGTATGGATGGCATTGGATGGTAGTAGAGGGGAGGTTGGGGTGAAGGAAGCAGGTATGGACGGCATTGGATGGTTAGTAGAGGGGAGGTTGGGGTGAAGGAAGCAGGTATGGACGGCATTGGACAGAAGTAGAGGGGAGATTGGGGTGAAGGAAGTAGGTATGGAGGGCATTGGAAAGAAGTAGAGGGGAGGTTGGGGTGAAGGAAGCAGGTATGGACGGCATTGGAAAGAAGTAGAGGGGAGGTTGGGATGAAGGAAGCAGGTATGGACGGCATTGGATGGTAGTAGAGGGGAGGTTGGGGTGAAGGAGGCAGGTATGGACGGCATTGGATGGTAGCAGAGGGGAGGTTGGGGTGAAGGAAGCAGGTATGGATGGCATTGGACAGAAGTAGAGGGGAGGTTGGGGTGAAAGAAGCAGGTATGGACGGCATTGGGCAGAAGTAGAGGGGAGGTTGGTGTGAAGGAAGCAGGTATGGACGGCATTGGACAGAAGTAGAGGGGAGGTTGGGGTGAAGGAAGCAGGTATGGATCGCATTGGACAGTAGTAGAGGGGAGGTTGGGGTGAAGGAAGCAGCTATGGACGGCACTGGAAAGAAGTAGAGGGGAGGTTGGGGTGAAGGAAGCAGGTATGGACGGCATTGGAAAGAAGTAGAGGGGAGGTTGGGGTGAAGGAATCAGGTATGGATGGCATTGGATGGTAGTAGAGGGGAGGTTGGGGTGAAGGAAGCAGGTATGGACAGCATTGGAAAGACGTAGAGGGGAGGTTGGGGTGAAGGAAGCAGGTATGGACGGCATTGGACAGAAGTAGAGGGGAGGTTAGGGTGAAGGAAGCAGGTATGGATGGCATTGGACAGAAGTAGAGGGGAGGTTGGGGTGAAGGAAGCAGGTATGGACGGCATTGGACAGAAGCGGAGGGGAGGTTGGGGTGAAGGAAGCAGGTATGGACAGCATTGGACAGAAGTAGAGGGGAGGTTGGGGTGAAGGAAGCAGGTATGGACGGCATTGGACAGAAGTAGAGGGGAGGTTGGGGTGAAGGAAGCAGGTATGGACGGCATTGGAAAGAAGTAGAGGGGAGGTTGGGGTGAAGAAAGCAGGTATGATGGCATTGGAAAGAAGTAGAGGGGAGGTTGGGGTGAAGGAAGCAGGTATAGACAGCATTGGATGGTAGTAGAGGGGAGGTTGGGTTGAAGGAAGCAGGTATGGACGGCATTGGATGGTAGTAGAGGGGAGGTTGGGGTGAAGGAAGCAGGTATGGACGGCATTGGAAAGAAGTAGAGGGGAGGTTGGGGTGAAGGAAGCAGGTATGGACGGCATTGGATGGTAGTAGAGGGGAAGTTGGGGTGAAGGAAGCAGGTATGGACGGCATTGGATGGTAGTAGAGGGGAGGTTGGGGTGAAGGAATCAGGTATGGATGGCATTGGAAAGAAGTAGAGGGGAGATTGGGGTGAAGGAAGCAGGTATGGACGGCATTGGATGGTAGTAGAGGGGAGGTTGGGGTGAAGGAAGCAGGTATGGACGGCATTGGACAGAAGTAGAGGGGAGGTTGGGGTGAAGGAAGCAGGTATGGACGGCATTGGACAGAAGTAGAGCGGAGGTTGGGGTGAAGGAGGCAGGTATGGACGGCATTGGACAGAAGTAGAGGAGAGGTTGGGGTGAAGGAAGCAGGTATGGACGGCATTGGACAGAAGTAGAGGGGAAGTTGGGATGAAGGAAGCAGGTATGGACGGCATTGGAAAGAAGTAGAAGGTAGGTTGGGGTGAAGGAAGCAGGTATTGACGGCATTGGAAAGAAGCAGAGGGGAGGTTGGGGTGAAGGAAGCAGGTATGGACGGCATTGGAAAGAAGTAGCGGGGAGGTTGGGGTGAAGGAAGCAGGTATGGATGGCATTGGACGGTAGTAGAGGGGAGGTTGGGGTGAAGGAAGCAGGTATGGACAGCATTGGACAGAAGTCGAGGGGAGGTTGGGGTGAAGGAAGCAGGTATGGGCGGCATTGGAAAGAAGTAGAGGGGAGGTTGGGGTGAAGGAAGCAGGTATGGACGGCATTGGAAAGAAGTAGAGGGGAGGTTGGGGTGAATGAAGCAGGTATGGATGGCATTGGATGGTAGTAGAGGGGAGGTTGGGGTGAAGGAAGCAGGTATGGATGGCATTGGATGGTAGTAGAGGGGAGGTTGGGGTGAAGGAAGCAGGTATGAACGGCATTGGACAGAAGTAGAGGGGAGGTTGGGGTGAAGGAAGTAGGTATGGAGGGCATTGGAAAGAAGTAGAGGGGAGGTTGGGGTGAAGGAAGCAGGTATGGACGGCATTGGAAAGAAGTAGAGGGGAGGTTGGGGTGAAGGAAGCAGGTATGGACGGCATTGGATGGTAGTAGAGGGGAGGTTGGGGTGAAGGAGGCAGGTATGGACGGCATTGGATGGTAGTAGAGGGGAGGTTGGGGTGAAGGAAGCAGGTATGGATGGCATTGGACAGAAGTAGAGGGGAGGTTGGGGTGAAGGAAGCAGGTATGGACGGCATTGGACAGAAGTAGAGGGGAAGTTGGTGTGAAGGAAGCAGGTATGGACGGCATTGGACAGAATTAGAGGGGAGGTTGGGGTGAAGGAAGCAGGTATGGATGGCATTGGACAGAAGTAGAGGGGAGGTTGGGGTGAAGGAAGCAGGTATGGACGGCACTGGAAAGAAGTAGAGGGGAGGTTGGGGTGAAGGAAGCAGGTATGGACGGCATTGGAAAGAAGTAGAGTGGAGGTTGGGGTGAAGGAATCAGGTATGGATGGCATTGGATGGTAGTAGAGGGGAGGTTGGGGTGAAGGAAGCAGGTATGGACGCCATTGGATGGTAGTAGAGGGGAGGTTGGGGTGAAGGAAGCAGGTATGGACAGCATTGGAAAGAAGTAGAGGAGAGGTTGGGGTGAAGGAAGCAGGTATGGACGGCATTGGATGGTAGTAGAGGGGAGGTTGGGGTGAAGGAAGCAGGTATGGATAGCATTGGAAAGAAGTAGAGGGGCGGTTGGAGTGAATGAAGCAGGTATGGATGGCATTGGAAAGAAGTAGAGGGGAGGTTGGGGTGAAGGAAGCAGGTATGGACGGCATTGGATGGTAGTAGAGGGGAGGTTGGGGTGAAGGAAGCAGGTATGGACGGCATTGGAAAGAAGCAGAGGGGAGGTTGGGGTGAAGGAAGCAGGTATGGACGGCATTGGAAAGAAGTAGAGGGTAGGTTGGGGTGAACGAAGCAGGTATGGATGGCATTGGATGGTAGTAGAGGGGAGGTTGGGGTGAAGGAAGCAGGAATGGATGGCATTGGATGGTAGTAGAGGGGAGGTTGGGGTGAAGGAAGCAGGTATGGACAGCATTGGACAGAAGTAGAGGGGAGGTTGGGGTGAAGGAAGCAGGTATGGGCGGCATTGGAAAGAAGTAGAGGGGAGGTTGGGGTGAAGGAAGCAGGTACGGACGGCATTGGAAAGAAGTAGAGGGGAGGTTGGGGTGAATGAATCAGGTATGGATGGCATTGGATGGTAGTAGAGGGGAGGTTGGGGTGAAGGAAGCAGGTATGGACGGCATTGGATGGTAGTAGAGGGGAGGTTGGGGTGAAGGAAGCAGGTATGGACGGCATTGGACAGAAGTAGAGGGGAGGTTGGGATGAAGGAAGTAGGTATGGAGGGCATTGGGAAGAAGTAGAGGGGAGGTTGGGGTGAAGGAAGCAGGTATGGACGGCATTGGAAAGAAGTAGAGGGGAGGTTGGGGTGAAGGAAGCAGGTATGGACGGCATTGGATGGTAGTAGAGGGGAGGTTGGGGTGAAGGAGGCAGGTATGGACGGCATTGGATGGTAGTAGAGGGAAGGTTGGGGTGAAGGAAGCAGGTATGGATGGCATTGGACAGAAGTAGAGGGGAGGTTGGGGTGAAGGAAGCAGGTATGGACGGCATTGGACAGAAGTAGAGGGGAGGTTGGTGTGAAGGAAGCAAGTATGGACGGCATTGGACAGAATTAGAGGGGAGGTTGGGGTGAAGGAAGCAGGTATGGATGGCATTGGACAGAAGTAGAGGGGAGATTGGGGTGAAGGAAGCAGGTATGGACGGCACTGGAAAGAAGTAGAGGGGAGGTTGGGGTGAAGGAAGCAGGTATGGACGGCATTGGAAAGAAGTAGAGGGGAGGTTGGGGTGAAGGAATCAGGTATGGATGGCATTGGATGGTAGTAGAGGGGAGGTTGGGGTGAAGGAAGCAGGTATGGACGCCATTGGATGGTAGTAGAGGGGAGGTTGGGGTGAAGGAAGCAGGTATGGACAGCATTGGAAAGAAGTAGAGGGGAGGTTGGGGTGAAGGAAGCAGGTATGGACGGCATTGGATGGTAGTAGAGGGGAGGTTGGGGTCAAGGAAGCAAGTATGGATAGCATTGGAAAGAAGTAGAGGGGAGGTTGGAGTGAATGAAGCAGGTATGGATGGCATTGGAAAGAAGTAGAGGGGAGGTTGGGGTGAAGGAAGCAGGTATGGACGGCATTGGATGGTAGAAGAGGGGAGGTTGGGGTGAAGGAAGCAGGTATGGACGGCATTGGATGGTAGTAGAGGGGAGGTTGGGGTCTTATTGAAAGACAATTTGACTTGCATTAGGAAAGCTCATATTAAGAGGGAATTTTCAAGCAACTACCAGTCCAAGGCTAGATGGGCCTCCAAAATGATCTTAGAATGTGAGGTATGAAAAGTCCAGAGGGACGGCAAACCGAGGTGCGTGCTATGAAACGCTAAGATAGAAGAGGAAACGTTCATGATAGCGAGCAGTCATGATCCCAATAATGGCCATAATGCCTTCATTGAACAGGGGCATTCAGCCTCAATCACTCCAATGTATTTTTAAGTGACCGTTCATCTGATTTTATATGCCACCGATCTGAAACCAATGCAACTTTGGGTTCATGTGAATTCAAATGGTGAGCTGGCTCTGCAGAAAAAAATATCAGGGTCTGTTACCAACGACGTTTAGGGTGCCAACTGAAACGGCTCAATGTATTAAAAAAATGTGGGGGTGTTGGTTAAATGTTGTTTTTCTTGTTTTTAAAATCTAATAAAACCAAATTTAAAAAAAAAACGTTGGTGGAACTTGGCTTAGGCCACTATTGGAGTGCGCCTGGCATTATAGATACAATTACTGAAAACATAGGTAAAGTGGCCTTTTATGCCATTTGTAGCTTGTTTACAAATGTAATATGCAATGAATTACTGATTATGTTCTTTTAGAATTATTTATTACACATATTTCCATGGATTGATTGTAATTCCTCATGGTATTTGTGGCTGTTCGTACTTTGATGGATTGCAAGCCAACAAAGTTATAATCTATATAGTTATAAAAGTCAACATGTTTGGGTTTTTGACTGGGTGTGTGGTTTGGCAAAACATTCCACACTGTTTCACCAATCTGCACCAAATATTGCATAATTCCCTGTTAGGTCTCTCCTACATGACATTTGTACACCGTCCCGTTCCCCAGATTTCAGCAAAAGTCAACATTTGTTTGTGGGTTTGTGGCTTGCACAGTAGGTCCCAGGATGTGGCAGCACACCAACTCTCGCCTCCCCGCAATGTCTGCTCCATGGTATGTCAGCCAGCCACACGCGCCCATTCTCAGTGCAGTTTATTTCAGAGTGCAAAGCACAGCAAGCGATAAGTGAATGGGAACATCGACTTACAAGATCAATGATTTTCAACAATTGATGAATTTTGTCATGTCTGTCTCCAGAACCTGTTCGGTGAACGGGTACTTTCTGCTCGAAAACAATATATTCAGATCATACAATCAAGAGATAAAAGCAATGTATACCACATAGAATGGTAATAATGAGGTTGAATCATCTTCAAATTTTCATAATAGAAATATAAAACAATGTTAATAGACTTAAAAATAGAGGGAAACACAATGTGTTCATGGCACATTACTGCATATCTATCTCATGGCAGAGTTTAGTTCTTCGGTGCCATTCAGCTTTTCAAAAGCAGGCAAAGGCAAAGACAACGTCTACGTTCCGGAGGGACAATGATATGATATGATATGATAGTTTATTTATATAGCGCCTATACACAATGTGTTTCAAAGCGCTTCAAGGAGGGAGGGGACATAGGAAAATACAGTTACATTCAGCAAAAGTCCTTGAAACAATACAGAATGTGAAAATAACTATCTTAATAGGCCTGTCGACATTTCTGATAGTGCAAGTGCATAGAACAAGTAAGGCAAGAGGTGATGGAAAGGAAGGAAAACAGATCAAGCAGTAACATTACTAAGTCTGACGACAATTTACGCAGTGCAGGTGGTAACAAGAGGCGGGGTGGGAGGGGGGGAGTGGACGGAGGGGGGAAGGAGAACAAGACACGCTACTGAGCAAAAAGTCAGTGACAAATTGAAAAGTAGGGGAGGGGGGAGAACAAAAAGGGGGGACAGACAAGCTGCTATCAAGAGTCACGGAACAGATGATAGGAGTAAGTGCTAGGAGGCGGAAGTCTAAGAGGGGGGAGAAAAGGAGGGGGGAGTAGGAGGGAAGTTGAAGAGGATGGAAATGAGGAGGGGGGGTGGAGCGCAGAGCAAGAGGGGGGGGCAAGCGGGTGAGGGCACACAGATACTCACGGGGGGGCAAACAGAATCTCAGGGGGGGCAAACAGACACTCACGGTGGGCAGGGGGGCACACAGATACTCACGGGGGGCAGGGGGGCACACAGATACTTACGGGGGGCGGGGGGGCACATAGATTGTCATGGGGGGCAGGGGGGCACATAGATACTCACGGGGGGGCAGGGGGGCACTCCGATACTAACGGGGGCAGGGGGGCAGGAGGGGCACATAGATACTCACGGGGGGGGGCCAGGGGGGCACACACATACTCACGGGGGGCAGGGGGGCACAAATATACTCACGGGGGCAGGGGGGGCAGGAGGGGCACATAGATACTCACGGGGGGGCAGGGGGGCACACAGATACTGACGGGGGCAGGGGGGCACACAGATACTCCCGGGGGGCAGGGGGGCACACAGATACTCACGGGGGGCAGGGGGGCACACAGATACTCACGGGGGCAGGGGGGGCAGGAGGGGTACATAGATACTCACGGGGGGCAGGAGGGGGGCACACAGATACTCACAGGGGGCAGGGGGGGCAGGAGGGGCACATAGATACTCACGGGAGGCAGGAGGGGGGCACACAGATACTCACAGGGGGCAGGGGGGGCAGGAGGGGCACATAGATACTCACGGGGGCAGGGGGGGCACACAGATACTCACGGGGGGCAGGGGGGCACACAGATACTCACGGGGGGCAGGGGGGGCAGGAGGGGCACATAAATACTCACGGGGGGCAGGGGGGCACACAGATACTCACGGGGGGTAGGGGGGCACACAGATACTCACGGGGGGCAGGGGGGCACACAGATACTCACGGGGGCAGGGGGGCAGGAGGGGCACATAGATACTCACGGGGGGCAGGGGGGCAAACAGATACTCACGGGGGGAGGGGGGCACACAGATGCTCATGGGGGACAGGGGGGGCACGCAGATACTCACGGGGGGGCAGGAGGGGGGCACACAGATACTCACGGGGCAGGGGGGGCAGGAGGGGCACACAGATACTCACGGGGGCAGGGGGGCAGGAGGGGCACATAGATACTCACGGGGGGCAGGGGGGCAAACAGATACTCACGGGGGGCCCACAGATACTCACGGGGGGGCAGGGGGGCACACAGATACTCACTGGGGGTAGACAAACACTCACATGGGGCCGGCGATCCGGCGTACCGCGGTGGACAGCGGTAGACAGGGCCTTAGGATCGGGCCTTTGGGAGAGGGCCGGCCAAGCCTGCCGGCCTCCTCATTGGCCAAGATGTAGAGGGCCATGGCCAATCCTGGGCCCCATGCACACACCAGCCCTAGCACTCCGGTGCATAGAAGGCGCACACAGCCATCTTGAAATGGCAAGTAAGCAAGAAAACGAAATAGCGCACACCCAAACGGTGACAAAGCGGAGCGTTAACAGGCTCCAAAAGTAGCACAAAGTCAAATGTTGCTGAGCATCAGGTCCATTACTACAATTGTGTACCTTCATTTCGTTTTTCTGCACAGGACGTGTGCCACTCGCCGAGGACCAGGGGATGCATGCCTGCAGCATGGAGGTGCACCCAGTGCACTGCGAGGCATCAGATGGTAGGAGGGAGAAAGGAGCAGCAGCCGCTCCGGCGGTTCCACCAATAATAGCAGAAATGCCACTCTCCAGTGTCGTAACCCACTGGATCTAAGAACATTTAATAGGTATTTTCTCTGAATGTTGTAGAGAAGGCAAAGCAGGGGAAAGTGCAGAAATGTTTCTAACTTTTCACACCAGCAATTGCTATCACACGAATTTGGTGATAGTCGTTTGAGACAACAGTAAGGTGCTGCGCTAAGCCCCCAGCAGGGCAGAGCAGGAGATGCATCATACCAGATGGTTTGCCCAGATTTACCTCCTCTCGGATAGTATCCCCAGCAGACCAACATTTTATTTTAAGAGGCTGGATGAGCAGGCTTGCAATGCTTTCTGGATTGTCATAATGCCTAGCCAGCCCCATGGAGACCAACACTCTTTTAATTTTTAATGCAGTCTAACCAACCTATTCTCTAAGAGATCCCCAGACCAGACGCCAACGGTTCTTAAGCATTAGTATGGCTAGTGTCCCCTCTGTATTGGCACACAGAGATCACCACATCATAATCAGTCTTAGTGTTGGTATATCCGTGAGGTAGGGTAGGCCAGTTTTGAAGTGTAGTGGGTATGTTATGGTAGTTGGAGGAATACTAAGAAGGGAAACAAGAAAAACATTGTCTCCCCTCTGTAGTGTCTCCAGATTCCTGCAGCCCCATAGCTTACACCCAATATAGTGTCATTTATGCCATGTTTTGTTTGTAATGTTATGTATTGTCAATATGCCAGCTTTACCCCTTGAAACTGGTTCACTGGTGATAAGTGTGTGCTTATTACTACTACTACTACTATTACTACTGGTATGATTTGCCCAGGTACTCGCTGTATACCACTTATTGTTTAAGTTTATGGTCCTGGCATCATATTCTTAATATTGCCAAATATTCACACCATATGCTCAATTAGTCAGCTGAGATGCAAAGTATTGCCATTATATGCTTATGTCGGATTAGAATAATGTGCTGAGATATCGATTTCTACATTTCGCAAAACAATGCAATATATTTATCTTAAAGAAAATAATAAAAACAAGGTTACACATTAATTAAAACAATGGAAGAATTCCATTCAAGCAATTAGCAAATCAGAACAGCAACCTACAGGTTCATTGATTTTCAAAAAGGCACTACAACATGACTATAGACGGCGAAGTAGACAGATCAGCTAGTGAGGGACATATGGGCCAGTTTGATTTACTTGACTCACCCTAGAGACAGACTTTACACATTCTTTTCGGATGATCATTGGAGCTATTAGAGATTAGACTATGTGTCGTGGAGATGCTCAACGGACTGTGCTGTGCAGAGATTAGGGACATCTGGATATCAGACCATGACAGTATCTCATTAGAGATTGCCCTATGCGGTAGGGGCCATGTGGACCGACGTTACCAGAAGCTTAATAGCCACATTTTAAAGATGGACATGTGGAAGAAAGTCTGGGAATTGATGGTGGTCACTTTTGGGAGCAGAATGTGAGCTGGCTGAGTACACAGGATATGGCCAAGGATGTGCTAAAGGTTTTTCTGAGGGGAAGACTGATAAGTATATGGTCAGCAATGAAGAGGAACAGAGAACAGGGCACAAAAGAATGAGAGAAAAGGCTACATGTAAAAGGGTGAAAGGGGCGGTCAGGAGTTTACGAATACTGGAGATATACTGAATGAGTAAGTACCTGCAAAAACAAGCAGAACACCTGCCATTGAGATGTAGGCAGAATGCTTGGGAAAATGGAGAGAAAGTAAGCAGGGTACTAGATCAGATATTAAAGAAGACTGATGACTCAAGTAAAGTCATTGCCCTGCAAAATAATTCAGGTAATATCTGGATGAGCAAATCAAATAGATCAGAAGGTCTTAGGGACTTCTATAAGAACTTCTGTAACGAAAGGAGGGAGGGTGCAAAGAGCACATAAAGCCTGCCCTTCCTGGGATGGAACTGGAGAGCCTGTCATAAGAAGGGACCTTCCAGGTAGGAAAGCTGATTCAAGGAACAAGAGATAAGGTATGTTAATGATACTTGACCTCGATGTCCTCGTCTTGGCGGCCAGCACTGTCACAAGCTTTGACACTCTCCTCCCTGATGGCTACAGGATCCTCTCCATGCCCAGATCCAACCATTCTGGAGGAGTTGTAGCCCTGATCTTCTATGAGTGGATTCCTGCATCAGTCATTCCTACATAGGCCTACTCATCTTTCGAAAGCCTCATCTGCAGGCTCTCTCCTCTCCTGTCCACTCCCTTACTGTGGCTACAATTTATCGGCCACCGGGTCAAATCTCTTCCTTCCTCTCTGAGTGGGAGACCTCTCCTATTCCTTCCTGGTCTCAACCACTCGATTGTCCTTCTTGGAGACTTCAACATCCACCTGGATGGTTCCTGTCCATCCTCTGGACTCTTTTGTGACCTCTGCATCTCTCTCACTCGCTATTCTTCCCTCTGGCCTGACTCACTCGGCAGGGCACACTCTGGATGTTCTGATCTCCTCAGACTTTCCCCTTTCTATCCCTCTCACCACTCCTCTCTCCTGGAGCGATCACTTTCTCCTCTCCTCCCAGTGCACCCTCTCTAACCCTCAGGCCAAGCCAACTCCAGCACTGCCACCCACCTTCACGGTCATCCAAACCATGAAGCGTGTGTCAGTTGAGGCTTGTAGGAGGATTTGTCTTTTGGGGCAAATTTTGGATTTGGCTGTATTTTCTTACTGTAGACATTTGGTGGTAAACTTGAGGTAAACTGGCCTTACCATTAGAGATAGTTCAGTATTACCATATATATGCTCTTCCTTGTTTACTACTTTAGCTTTGGAGATAAAATGGCAAATGCTTTACCGCTCTGGCATAAACATCAATCCCTTATGATTTCCCTTTTCCTTGAAAAATGGCCAACAGATGAATGAAATGAAGCACAAAGGAAAATCCAATCTACTTTCAGTACACAATGTATTACATGATCATAATTACAAGGTTACATTATGTGATGTTACAATCATTTGTTCTTACCACATTGGTCACAGCATTGAGCTGACAAAATATAATAAAGAAAACAACAAGCACATCGCAAATGCAACTATGCAGAGAAAAATCAGACACATTTTATTTTTAACCCTGACTCGCTACACTGTCTGGCAAAAATACATAATTTCTCATTCATATTTTCCACAACCTTCACTTAAAAACTAACTCACCCAGACATGCGAAGTCTGAATTTCTTGCTACCAGAACCATATCAGCGCGACCTCACAGCTCACAGACACAGAGTTTGGAACTCCTCCGGTTTCAATGCCAGCAACCTTTTTGTTTTATGGACTGTCAGCTGTTTTCAAAGCTGCATTCACCGAGCCCCCATCCAAGGAGACACCGGCAGCATCCACATCCCTGGAAGGACTGTTCACCTTCAGATCCCAAGCAGCTCTGCCTACCTTTACCAGTCCAGCTGATTGAAAAAACTCTGGCTGTCTGTCAAACTCAGATCAGCCTCCTCTGACATCATCATTGCCACCTTTTGATTTCTACCAATCATATTACAAGAATGTCCTGCACTAACTCCTTACCTGTTAGAACAATGAAGGCTTCAGTGTAAAATTGTTTAATCTAGTTCCTGCTGGTGCATATTTCTCCAATATTTCTACTCTCCATGGAAAAACACTGAAATGGAATGAGTCTCACTGTGTTTAATGAACTGCATTATATGTTAGAGGAACAGTTAAATTGTTAGTGGGACAAATTAGTATAGGATTAGTTATTTATATATTTCCAATGAAATTACACACAGATATATCACCCCATCTGTGCATATGCACATTTTCTGCATTTTAAAATGACAGTACATTGTGCTAAATGTTTCTGAAACTAAACCCATTTTGCTGGTTTCGCTAAATGCTTTTCCAAAAATTAATGCTTGCTGGCTTGTTGCTAAAAAGGGAAGATGCTTCGCACCTATTTCAAAATGGCTGCATTTACATACTAAACTATGAAAACCCCTTTAACTCTTTTGACTCGCACACGTGCTGTTGGTTGCACAAATCTGTCACGCATGAATATATCCCTACATACCCTCCTTTTTCCGACAATTCTGGCCAATAAAACCATAATTGGAGGAAACACGTATCAAACTCTAAAATGTATGTGTCCCGGGACATCTCTCCTTCCCCATTGTTGCCAGATGAACAACAGATGAACCAATAACATCTTAATAAAATGAACATATAAGCATTTCACAAAAAACCATAGTTTAAATGTAACATAAAAATGAAACAGTACCCAAATTGGGCATATCAGTCCTACGTGCATGTGCATGTGTGATGAAACATTGTATGCACACTTCCAACCAAAGTGCACATTTCCATGCGTTCCTATATGTCCATATTTTACAATATCTTTTTCAATTATAGTCTCTGTATATTTTTATTTATTTATTTATTTATTAAATTTATATAGCGCGCAGGCAGCCCAGGGGCATTGTGGCACTGTTACTTGCAAGGAAGACTTAGTTACAATGTGTGCAGGTTGTGCCTTGGGTTACAGTGAGGCAATGACCTGTGATCAGATATACCACATAATACATCATACAATACAATTATGAGGGCTAGGCCATGTAATTGTTAGATGAACAGGGTCGTTTTCAGGGTTTTCCGAAAGGCGGTCAGTGAGGGTTCAGAGCGCAGGGAGCTAGGGAGGGTGTTCCAGTGTACGGCAGCGAGGTACGGGAAACTGGAGCCCCCTGCTCTGGTCCTTTTTACCCTGGGTACTGAGAGCATGCTGGCATAGGGTGATCTAGTGGGTCTTGTGGAGGAGACCAGGTGGATCCTCTGGGAAAGGTACATTGGGGCGGCAAGATGGACACATTTGTGGGTGATGCTTAGAGCCTTGAATAAGATCCTCTCCTTTATGGGGAGCCAGTGGGAAGCTTTTCTGGCAGCGGTGATGTGCTCTCTCTTGGCGATGCCTTGTGCAGCGCGTAGGGCACTGTTCTGTATTACTTGGAGCTTCTCAAGATTTTTGTTGGAGGTCCCAAGGAAAAGAATATTGCAGTAATCAAGTCGCGAGCCGGTTATGGCCCTGGCTATGTTAGTGCAAGTGTCTTTTGACAGATAAGGTCTGATTGCGTTAAGGAGTTTTGCATGGTAAGCGGCCGAGCAGGCAATGGCGTTTACTTGTCTGGTCATGGATAGATTGGAGTCTAGGTAGACGCCTAGTGTTTTTACCGTGTCAAGTACTGGGATCGTGATTGAGTCAATGGTGAAATGGCTGAACTGAGCATCAAGTTTCTTGATGGTGTCAGGGGAGCCTACGAGTAGGAGCTCAGTTTTGTCGGAGTTCAGGCAGAGGCCGTTGATAGCCATCCACATTTGAATTGTGTTGTAGATGTTGTTGAGGGTAGCAGAGTCCGTGTCATAGTCGCCTGTCAGAGTGAGAAGGATCTGTGTGTCGTCGGCGTAGTTGGTGTAAGAGATGCCCATGGCATCAAGGATGAGGAAGAGGGGGCGGGTGAAGATGTTGTAGAGGGTGGGGGAGAGGCAGGAGCCTTGGGGCACCCCACATAGCATGATAGAGGGTGATGCAGTGGCTAGGTCAGAGAAGACCTGCATGGTCCTGCCTTGGAGGAAGGAGGTGATCCATGTAATGGCTTCTTGAGAGAAGTTGGCTGTGGAGGAGAGGTGGTGGCAGAGGATGTCGTGGTCTACAAGATCAAAAGCTGCCGACAGATCCAGGAGTAGGAGCAAGACAGGTTTGCCTTGGTCCCTTGCGTCGTCCATTTGGTTTTTTAGGTCGAGTAGGGCGGTCTCTGTCCCATGCCTAGGGCGAAAGCCGGATTGTCTCAGTCCAAGGAGGTTCTGTTCTTCGAGGAAGTGCTGGACTTGCAGGTAGGCTGCTTTGTCTAGAATCTTGAGGAGGAAAGGGACAGTGGTGATGGGGCGGTAGTTATTAGGGGAGGTGGGGTCAAGTGTGGGTTTCTTTATGAGGGGTATATGTATGAGATGAACATTTCTCATCAGTGTGTATGCATGACAATAAAACAATAAAACAAAATAAATTAAATCAAATAAGTGGCTAACATAATTAACTAAAACAATTAAATAAAATAACAAAATTATGAGTTAAAATTAAAATAAACACTCTCCATTGTTCCCAGTTTTAATCTCAATTGGTAAAGCACAGCGCAATACTTTGCCCCACCAACAACGCTGTGGAATTAAGTTCAACTGACCACTGTTCCATTGATGGCATTCACCATCTTCAGGACCACACCTCTGAGATGTTCTGATCACCAACCTGCCATACTTGTATCCTTTTCACTGGAATCCCTTCGGGCCGTCGCTCATGGCCAGTTTCCACAGACATCATCTCTTTTGGCATCTCAACTATGTATCTTCACCTCCATACTTCGGTCTGGAGGTTTTCCTGGGTTTTTGGTCTTGCGGTGTCCGGTCCAGCTGTCTCCGGTTCAGCGGTCTCCGGTTCCTGTCAGGAAAATGTGTTATTTACATCTGAATTGAATAGAAATGAACAGATTAAGTACATAGCACAAAATACATTTCCATCCCTTTCACCACTCAGCCGAAAATATATATATATATTATTTTTAGCCATCGTGACTTATCACTTTTGGATACCTGCACACACATTAGAGAAAAACAACAATATTTACATCTCACATTACTATACATCACAATAATTTTAATGCTGAATAATTTTACCACACTGTACCAGTGCAAGTTAACCCGATTCAGCACCTTCCATGAATGCATAGTACCACACTTTCTTTTTTCCAAATGGGACATATTCATTTATATTTACTTCTACCCTAAACTATATCTCTGGTTTCTCATGGAGTGAAACATACACCACCTTGTCATTAGGTTACATGCAATAGGAAACTGCCCTTCAAAGCATTCACTAACATTAAACATACTGTGCTCTCCATTCTTTAAGACACATTTTATTTATGCAACCAGTACACTTAACCCGTCTCCATCTGCTCAAGTCTCCTGATTTCATGCTTTGGATGACAGGGCTTAATTTGGTTAACATGGACAAACTGCTCTGTTATCATTTCACCATCTGTTTTTAATATTTTATACACTACGGGACATATCTTATCTACAATCTCAAATGGTCCTTGCCATGCAGCAAAGGAATTTTGAATTTGTATGCTTGTTTTTACCAAAATGGAATTTGTATACCCGATCACCTATCTTATATTCTCTCACAGGTGTCTTTTTTATCATAATAGGACTTTGCGCTTTCAGCAGCCCTTTCTAAATTTCGCTGTGCAAACGCAAATGCATGTTGTAAATGATTCCTCAATTCTTCCACATACTTGTGAACTCTAGATGCACTCACAAGTGTTTGCTCATGTGTTCTGTACAATAAATGTTGTGGCAGTATCATTTTTCTTCCTGTCAATACCTCATGAGGACTGATACCTGTTTTTTTTAACAGGAGTCGACCTAATGGCCATTAACACTAAAGGTAAGCACAGATCCCAACTGGAACCTGCCTCTGCCACAAACTTCTTTAGTATCTCCACAACAGATCAATTGCTTCTCTCTACGTTCCCCGAAGAGGTGGGCCAATATGTGATATGCAATTTCCTTTTTACCCCCAATATCTGCCATACCTTGCTCATCAAAGTGCTTGTGAAATGACTTCCTCTGTCTGACTCTATTCTTTGTGGCAACCCAAATCTTGAACATATGTGATTTACTAGCAATGTAGCTGCTGTTTGTGCACTACAATCAGGCACAGGAATGCATTCCACCCATTTTGACATTAAACATTCCACCGTAAATAAATATTGGTTTCCCCTACCTGATCTCTTTACAGGCCCTACATAGTTGATTTGTAAATCTGACCATGGAAGGGTTAAACCTCTTTTCATTAATGGAGCTCTATGCATTGGTGAAGCAGGTTTAAAATGTGTACATACCAGGCACCCCTGGTATATAATTCCACATCATGGGACATGTGTGGCCAGCAAGCATAATCTTCTAGTATTTCTAAAGTTTTTTGTGAACCTCATCATGTGCATGGTGTAACATTAGCCCTCTGAATGAAAGAGGTACCACCCACTGTATCTGCCCTGTTATAGATTCCCTGATCATCAGATCATCCTGTAATTTAATTTGTTTTTTGTTCTTTAATAACACTCTCAACTCTTCTTTTCCTGTTCAATCATTTTCAGTTAAGGGATTTTGTTCAGGGTCTATCAAATGGTTATAATAAACCACTAATACTGGGTCTTCTTTTTGTGCCTTCAGATAATCAAATCCTGATCTGGGGTATCATAACTCCATTGCACTACGGGTTGTTCAACTTCTTTTGGGGATATAGAGCGTGTAACTGCATCTACCTTTATTTCAGCAATTAGGTGTTCAAAGGGCAACAATTCTCCCATAACAGCCCCAATCTTGGCCAATTGATCTGCTCTATCATTTCCCTCCTTATCCTCTCCTGGTGTTTTCAAATGTCCACAAATTTTCCTCCAGTGTATTGTTAAACCATTCTCTGACACTAATTTGTCTATAGCTTGAATCATGTTCCCATGTTTAAGGGGCTTTTTGTTATATGTGAGCACGCCTCTTGCTTTCCTGCCAGGCAAATATTCTACAAAGCTATTTTGTGCATAATCAGAACCATTTCACTGAATTTGTTATCAACTGCTGTAGTAATTGCTTTATAAATGGCTGCTAACTCTGTTATCTGGCTGCTCCTGGCCCCAATTCTCATTCCTCTACTAGAAATGTCCTCACATCTCAACCAGACATTTCCTATCCCTCACAACAACTGTTTATTTCTGTCATTTTCAATGTGAAAAGCACACCCATCGACATACACAACTGACAAGTCTTTACCCATGTTTTCATCAAAAGCTTTGTGTGGTGATTGTTCAAACTCCTGCAAACTGGACTCCAACTCTACTTCATCTGAAACACACTCAGCTGCACAGTCATGTAAATCTGCTAACCCTTGAGCGATTGGGCTCTTTTTATTCTAGTCATATCTCAGCCCTGCAATGCCAATGTCCATGAATTAATTAAGGATTGCTCTAGATTGCCTGATCTAATCCTTTTACTTTGTAAAAAACTGCAATGGTTGATGATTTGTTTCAATGATCACCTTTTCCCATTGAATAATTGGACGGAAATGTTGCAATGCCCATACAGTGATCAGAAGAGCCTTTTCACATTTACTGAATTTAGTTTCAACCTGAGAAAATGCCTTACTTGCATAGACAATAGTTATATGGTTCAAATCATGTTTTTGAAATAACACTGCTGACATACACTGCTCAGTGAATCCTATTTCTACAAAGAAATCTTTATTCTTTATGTGATAAGCGAAGCATGGTGCCTTTACGAGACATTCCTTCAATTTAGCAACTGCCTCAGACTGTTCCTTTTCCCATTCCCAGGGTACATTCAGCTTCAACAGTTTAGTCAATGGTTGAGTGATTTCAGCATAATTTTCAATACATGTCCTGTTATATCCTGTCATTCCTAATACACTTTTTAAACCTTTCATGTTTTTAGGATTTTTGAATTTCTGTATGGCCTCCACCATTTTCTTCTGTGGATTTAGCCCATGTTCAGTTACTTCATGGCCTAAGAAAGTCACTTTTTTCTTGCACGATTGGGCTTTATGTAAAGATACTGTGTCACCAGCCTTCTGCAATTGACCAAGTGCAAATCCTTTTTCATCAAAATGACTTCTCAGACTTTCAGTTTTTATCAGTAGATCATCTACATAAAATATGGCCCCTCTTTCTGTCGCATCTGGCATAGCTTTTCTCAAAAATATGCCAAATTCGCTCCCGCTGTTGACATACCCAAATGGTGTTCTGGACCAAAGCTATTGCGTTATATCAAATGAAAATGCAAACAAATTCTGAATATCTTCTGCCAATGGCACACACCAATACCCAAATGTAAGATCTAACGTGGTTAACACTTTTGACCCATGCACCTGAGCAAGGCCTTGATCAATGAATGTCAGCGACCATCTAGACATTGGCACTCTTTTATTTCATTCTCTCAGGTCTGCACACAGACGCCATTGACCATTTGGCTTTAATACACCCAATATGGGAGTGTTGGAGGTACTATGAATGGGTCTGATAATTCCCCTAGACTCTAAGTTTTTAATTATCTCTGCCAATGACTCCAAACATGCCAGTGGCAATCAATATTGGAACAAAAATACCGGATTTCTACCACACCCTTCTGGTAATATGGCAACATGTAAATCAGTTAGGCCACAATCGTATGCATCCTTGGCAAAAACCTCCTTAAATTCCATAAATATTTTTCTCAATTCATTCTTATCCTCTTCGCTATCACAGGCATCTGCTAACAGAATTTGCTCCTCTACCATTTTTGAAAACTCTGGGAAATCCTCCAATGGAGAAACCTCTGTGCTTTCTTCCAACTGTGTGGCTGTATCTCTTTGCAGAGTTGCCACTTTTAAATATTTTTGAATATCAGCCTCCATTTCAATGTGCTGATCTCCTTTTTCATTTTCACTTAAGTCAAATAATATGCAATTCTCCTGGTGACAGCACACTGTCTCATTGGAATCATAAGGGTACACCCACTGAATTTTGAACATCTCTTTGGGTTGAGACACCAGGGATTCTGGCAGCACACCTGTGCATCTACATATCTCTCAGGGATACTACCAATCACCATATTGTTGAAATCTGCAGGATAATGTGATTTTTGCATTGCTATTCCTAGCACAGAATTCTCTTCTAAGTAAATATCTTGACAACCTTTATTATCCACCATGATTTTGACGGACTCCTCCCCAATACCTACCAATGGGGCATATTCATAGTCTAGCCCTTGCTGTTTCATGGACTCATTCAAGCACACAAAGGCATCAGAATCCTTCATTCGATGTCAATTATTTCGCTTTAGTGTTACAGCAACTTGTCTGGTGAATGCAGGAATGGTAATATACTTTTTCACCTGTAGCTCAATTGCATATGGCACCAACTGTGCACAATGATGAGCCTGTTTTTTAACTTCAAATTCAGGGGACAGGCCCACGTAGCTGGGACCATACTTTTTGGTTAAGGAAATCTAACACCATAAACATCCTGTGCATTAAATCATTGCCAAGGTAAAAATCATTTTGTGTTCCACTCACTATCCACACATTGTGCTAGATGTTTTTTTGTCCAACAGTAATCTTTAGCATGCACCTTCCTGCAATTCGATTTTCAAAATCTGGATTGTCCAATCCAGAGACGTATTGGTTTTTAATTCTAAACTTCAGGATTACCTCCTTTTCCATTATTCTCTGAAATAATTTCTCATTAATAAAACTCCTTTCCTGTTCAAGTGCAAACGTGGCTTTTACTACTTCAGAATGTCAATTTACACCAACATGAATCCATGGCTGCTCATCTTCCATATGTATTTCAGCAAGGGTTGTGATATGTTTTTCTGTGTCTGCTTTAGGGATGGTGTTTTGTTTGCACTTCTCTTCATTTAAATAGAAGCGCAATGTGTGTTCATCTATTTCAGTCTGCCATGTTTACCTAGGATCCAAACAAATCTGCACGGATTGTTTTTCTTTTTCACTTTGCATTTTGTCCTAACACTTTAAAATAACAGTGACAATAGACACACAGCTATTCTGGAGATACACTTCCACTGCATCATTTGATTTAGCAACAGTATGCCATTTGTTTGCACTGCTGTTGTGTGACTTTATTTTCTTAGGCCTTAATGGTTTTTTGGTTAAAGACCACAGAACCCCATTTACCCCATCAATGGGAGGTGACAATCTTTTCAGGCAATCTGTTCCCATCAGGAATGGAATCTCACAAATAGATGTGATCAATACTTCCTGTCTCATTCTGTGTTTTCCTATCTTTATGTCAACTTCAGTGACACTTTCAATGGGTACCTCCTCACCATTAAAGTTATGTACTGGGCCTTCATTTTGTCTCACTTTCATCTGTTTCTGTGGGGATCTCCCTTCATTGATACATTTTACCAATTCTTTGGGCATAATTGTGGCCTGTACACCCGTGTCAACCATTGCAAATGTAGTGCACTTTTCTTCCACAGTAATGAGAGCATAATATCTGTCCTCAACTTCCTCCGATACACACAGAAAGTGCAAATGTTTACTGATTTCAGGACTCACTTTTCTCAGGCTGTTCTCACTCTTGGCTAAGCACATTGGTAAATAAAAAGACTTTTTTCCCTCCTTTTTTTCCATTTCCTTTTTTAAAACGTTGCCCATCTCCTCATGTTCAGAGGTCATTTGGAGAATGGCCACTGTTCGCCCCTCTGTCCGGGGATCATCAGCGTTCACACTGCAATTCTCCAACTGAACATGCTTATAAACATCACATGATAGGTTGTCGTTTTCTAATTCTGGACGTTCATTGGTATTTGGCATGATATCAGCCTTTTTGATTTCCTCAAAAATATGTGGCTTAAAAAACTCTTTAGGTGACTGAACCGTACCCTCCTTTTTAGTACTTATTTTTCCTGTCTGCATTTTATCGGCATCCTGATTGTCTAGGGAGGGTGTTCTAACATTCACATCTACTCCCCCATTTGTTATTTTATCAATGCATAAATTGTCTTTCTTGAATCTGTGTCTTTGCTCCTTTGGAACGTCATGTTTTTCTCCTTTTTCTTTTACATTTGTATAGACTTCCAAAGTTTGATTCAACGCTACGTTAAACAAAACCTCTTTTTTAGGTGTGGTTGCAGCATTTTCATGTTTAAATCATCAGCAGCTCAGGACCGGTACGCAAAACTGGCTTATGGGAATCTGTCTTTTTATCATTGCAGGTGTCATGAATATTTAGTGACTTGTTATCAGAAGCCTCAAGGTCACTTCTATGACCTTTTACCACCTCATTTGATGATTGTTTTGGAACTGTACAGAGTTTCCCTATTTGTTCAGCCAACATCTTTACATGGGCCTCAAAACATTGAAACTTGTCCATGGGGGTCATTACGACCCAGGCGGTAAGTACGCCAACTTTACCACCATGGTGTAAACTATGTTTACACCATGGTGAATGGCGGATTTACCGCCCCATTCCAAGGTGAGTGGGGCGGTAAATCCCCATTTCCCATTTTACCCTTCTCCATTCCCATTTTTGCCCCATAGGGCATAATGGGAGTGGGGAAGGCGCTAATTACACCACCGTAAATTACGGTGGCGTATTTAGCACCAAGACGGTTTAGCGCCATGGATTTTAACGGCTGCTAGAAGCAGCCGTTAAAATCGGAATCAGGCGTTAAGGGTTAACAACGGCGTTAACCCTTAACGCCTGAGTTGTAATGAGGCCCCATTTCTCTAGAATCTTATCTTTGCGGCCTAGGTCCGTATTGGTTGTTCTCCCTCTGGTTAAATCTGTTCTGCTATCTCTTAGGGGATTGGTTTCTATTTGAATTGTTTCTGAACTCTTGATTCATGTGAGGCGGGGAATGGGGTGTGCCCATTCTTTGGTTGTGATCCCCTGGTGGCGGTGATTGATTGTATAGACGTGGAGCATAGTTCATATTCTGCCTCAAGTTCTGTCTCTCATTTTGTGAGAACTGTTCCCTATGCTGATCCCATTTATAAAGAATCGATCCACATACCGTGGTCTGTCCTGGTTACCATATACCATGGTGTTGGGGTCAAATCTGCTCTGTGTCCCCAATGTCTGGTAAGGACTATTACTTCTTTGATCTTGATTTTGTCTCTGATTGTTGTTTATGGCTGACATATTGGGCCGGTATCCTACCTGGGGTCTGTCTCCTAGGTACGTAGGACTAATGTAACTCTCTCTATTACTCGGATCATGTGACTGAAACATTGGTGCCTGGTGTGGCAGCCTCTGTGGAGTACCCCTCTGTTCGGGTGTCACATTATTTTTCCCTGAAGTTTGAGCGGACTGAAGTGACATTTTAGCAGATCTGATCTCCATTACTGTTGCTGAGGAGTCTTTAGATTTTGATCTTGTTTCTTTTATTTGGTCTCCCTCCCCCCTCTGGCAATAGAGCACATCATATAGTTTAGTACTTTGGTGCACAATCCATTCAAGGGACTTCTCACAATCAAACTCGCAAATAAACTGTGATATAATATCTTTCTGCAATCCATAGACATAGGCATTTTTAAACTCATTGGAATTGGGATTAAAAGATACATGAAAGCTAGAGAAGGCTCTTTTTAGTTCTTGGAGAAAATGGTGAGGCGACATATTTGGCCTAGCCGTCATTGTATAGGCAGCTTTTTTGAATCTTGCAATGACTGAAATGGAGAAAAATGGTGCCTGACCTCTTTTTCAAATTCTGGCCATGACATGTTCTCCTGTTCATTCAATCCTGTGATGATGCTCGCTGTGGGATCACCCAGAGTTAAGTGAAAGTATTATCTGTATTGTTCCTTAGGTATTTTTAAGGCTTTAAGTATATCATGAACTGCTTCTAGGTAGTCTTCTATACAGCACTCCCCTCCTTTTTTGCACGGTTTAATTAAGGCCTTGATCGACTTCATTATCTTGATAGTGCTACTCGGCACTATGTTTGGAGTTGCATTACTTTGTGGTTCCATCCTTGTGTTAGGTGTACGGGATTGGTGGCAACCCCAGTGGGTGAATCAAACCCCCCAAAGGCGCTGCAACCAAGTCCAGACACTGGCACAGCCACAGGGACACTGTTTCCCCATGTAGAAATTGAGTTAACCTCAATCCCATTGAATGTGGTGCCCTGTCGCTTGTTCTGAGACCTGAAATCACATATCTGCTGTTCCAAATCTTTGCATTTTTTAAGGAGCCGGTCTGCCTCCTTACACAGGTAAGTGTTTTCATCACCCATTTTATTAATCACATTCTGCATATTGCTCATCTGTATTTGGTATTAATTAAACTCTTTGTACATCTTGTCCCTTTCTTGAAACATTTTAGCTATCTCTTGTTCAACAGCTTTGAGCTCACCTTCTTTCTCTAGATTATCTCTTTGTAAAGCTTGCATCTCTAAAATAGCCTTCTCTTTGTTTTTGTCTAATGTGGCTTAGTAACCATTTCAGGATTTTTAATTCTTTTTCACTGTCCTCAAACTGTTTTCTTCTTTGAGCCAATTGGGTATACAATTCATTGCATTTTGATTGCATGTCTTTTTGACATACCTCCAGTTCTGCTCTTAACTTTTTCTCCTGTTCACTAGCTCCATCTAATTCGACTTTTAGTCTGCTAATTAGCTTAGTATCATTTTCTTGCAATCACAGAGACCTATTTAAAATGAACCACGTTTTGGCACAGAACCATATCAAATAGTCTTTCTCTGAATGTTTGTCAGCAGCATTAAATAATCTCAGAAGAACAACCTGAATTATGCTGCCCTCTTCAAAAATGCTGTCCAGTGGTTATTTCTGAACTTCCCCATACATACGGTCATGCCATTCTGTGGCATCATTTGATGACCATGTTCCATGTGCATATAATTTTGCCTCTAGGTATTTCACCAATTTTGGGAATGTGGCATCAATTTGAGACATCCTGAGATTCCACTTTCAGTGTCACACTAATTTCACAAAATGAGTTCCCTTTAATGCACGTATGGTGGTGTGGGACACACCTTCTATACCCAGCAGTTGCTCTACAGTCTGTTCCCACAAGGCCAACACACCCTTTTTGTAGGAGGTTTGTCTTTTGAGGCAAATTCTGGATTTGGCAGTATTTTCTTACTGTAGTAATTTGGTGGTAAACTGGCTGTAAACGTGGCCTTACCATTAGAGATAGTTCAGTATTAGCCTATTTTGGTGATAATATAGTGTTAGCTTATATTGGTGCTAATTTTAGTGGTATCTTATTTTTGGTGGTATTTTTAGAATTACCTCATTGTTATGGTATAGTGGTGAGCATGTCTTTTATACTATCACCCCACCATAGACCAAACTCTCCCTCATTACAATTGTGACCCACTTTTGGCTGACTGCAGGTACTCCGTGGATCTATCACCTTTAGGGAACCCAGTGAGTTTATTCAGAATGCGACTTATTGCATGTAACTTGTGTTATTGACTTATTTACATTCAGTAACTTAAGTGCTCTGGGGCACCGTCTTCTTTTCTGCATGCAGAGAAAATCGCGTTCAAAACTCATGCACACACCTTCCTACCTTGTATATATATATATATATATATATATATGCTCTACTGCTCTGGCATAAACATCAAACCGTTATGATTTCCCTTTCCCTTGAAAAATGACCAACAGACGCATGAAATGAAGCACAAAGGGAAATCCAATCTACTTTTAGTACACAATGTATTACACAATCATAATAACAAGGTTACATTATGTGATGTTACAATCTGGTGTTCTTATCACATTGGTCACAGCATCAAGCCTACAAAAGATAATAAAGAAAACAGCAAGCACATCACAAATGCAACTATGCAGAGAGAAATCTGAAACGTTTTATTTTTAACCCTGACATGCTACACTGTCTGGCAGAAATACAACATTTCTCATTCATATTTTCTGCACCCCTCACCTGAAAACTAACTCACCCAGATATGCAAAGTCTGAATTTCTTGCAGCCAGGACCTTATCAGCGCGACCTCAAGGCTCACTCCTCCGGTTTCAATGCCAGCAACCTTTTTGTTTTATGGGATGTCAGCTGTTTTCAAAGCTGCATTCACTGAGTCCCCATCCAAGGAGACACTGGCAGCATCCACATCCCTGGAGGGACTGTCCACCTTCAGATCCCAAGCAGCTCTGTCTACTTTCCCCTGTCCAGCTGATTAAAAAAACTCTGGCTGTCTGTCAAACTTAGATCAGCCTCCTCTGACATCATCATTGGCACATTTTGATTTCTACCAATCATATTACAAGAATGTCCTGCACTAACTCCTTGCCTGTTAAAACAATGAAGGCTTCAGTGTAAAATTGTTTCATCTAGTTCCTGCTGGTGCATATTTCTCCAATATTTCTCCTCTCCATGGAAAAACACTAAAATGGAATACATCTCACTGTGTTCAATGAACTGCATTATATGTTAGAGGAACAGTTAATGGGTTAGTGGGACACATTAGTATAGGATTAGTTAATTGTATATTTCCAATGCAGTTCCACACAGATATATTCCCCCATCTGTACATATGCACATTTTCTGCATTTTAAAATTATAGCACATTGTACTAAATGTTTCTGAAACTAAACGCATGTTGCTGGTTTGGCTAAATGCTTTTCCAAAAATTAATGCTTGCTGGCTTGTTGCTAAAAAGAAAAGATGCATTGCATCTATTTCAAAATGACTGCATTTACATACTAAACTATGAAACCCCCTTTAACTTTTTTTGACTCTGCACATGTGCTGTTCTTTGCACAAATCTGTCATGCATGAATATATCCCTACAGGCTTTCGCCGCCACTTTCTCTCAACCCGTTCCCCCCTGGCTGACTCACACCCTGACACAGCCCTTTATATGCTCCACTCAGCTATATCTCACTACTATCGATGTTCTTGCCCCTGTCATGAGGATCCCCTTGAAGCCCAAAGCCAACAGCAACTCTTGGTATGACTCAGCCTTGTCACCCTTAAACACAAGTGCAGGGTGGCTGAGAGGAAATGGCACACTTTCAGTACATCCTCTGACAAACTGGCCTGCCGCCTGCCCCAAAAGCGATACCGGCTCTATGTCCGCATCAAGAAGAGATCCCACATCCAAGCCTGCATCTCTGTGGCATCTAACAACTTGGCCGAACTAAAATCTGCAAGGAGCTGGCCAATCCTGCTGCAGTATTTTCATCTCCTATCCACTCCTAGGCCCTCTGCACGACCCTGGCTTCTCATTTCATCTCTAAAACTCAGGACATCCTGTCCTCTCTCTCTCTTCTCCCCCTCCTCCCTCTACTCCCTGCTCTTCCTCTGGCCCTTCTCCGGCCACCTCTCCTCCCTCCTTCTCTGCTTTCCCCTTTTCTCCACGGACAAGGTTTCTAGACAAGTCTGATCTATGAAAGTCTTGTCAAAACAGGTTTACCCCTGTCCTCCAAGACCATCAAGAACCACATTGACACCCTGGCCCATTCTCTGCCTGACTTCTGCAACCACTTCTTTGCCACTATAGTCTTCCCTTCCCCACTGAAGCACTCCCTTGTACACCCTCTTCTTAAGAAACCCTCTGCCAACCCCTCCTGCCCGGCTAACTATCGCTTCAGAGCTGCCAGAAGCTCAGAAACTGCTCTCCTGAATATCGGTGAAGACCTGCTCTCCAACCTTGATTAAAACACCCCTTGTGTCCTCATCTTACTTGATCTCTCTTATGCCTTTGACATGGTCAACATGCCATCCTGCTCAACCGTCTCTGTGATAACCTGGGTATCACCTATCGGGTTCTGGCTTGGCTGACCTCTTTCCTCTCCGAATGACCCTCCCAGGTCCAACTTGGGTCCTTCCTCTCCTCTATCTCCATCTCCACCTGTTGTGTTCCCCAGGGGTATAACCTCTCTCCCAGGCTGTTCAAGCAATACCTGGCACTTCCTTCCCACTGCATTGCTGCTCTCTGCCCTAACTTTTAGTGCTATGGGGATGACACTGTCATGATCCCTGTCCCTAGCCTGCTTAGGCAAAACACTGGAGCCAGGCCACGATCCCCACATGGTCCTTTCCTTAAAGGCCTCCCCATCTCACCTGAGAGCCACTTGGAGTCAGACCTGGCACCTGTGGCACCAGGCTCATACATGACTCAGAGAACAGGCTTGGCACTGGACTTGATAATGCACTTTGAGCAATATGGATGCCCCCACATAACTCAGTTCCATGAACTGAGCTATGCAGTCTAGCTTTTTGGGTGTGGTTTGATTTAGGGATACCTGGGATACCTGGAGGCTATATAAAGCAGGCCCGGGCAGAGAAACACGCTTTGCGTTACTCTGCGCCTGCAGCGTGACACACACCGTGTTCAGATCGGTCTCCTGAAGGCCTTCGCCATTCTTCCGCATCCCGCGAACCTGAAAGAACAAGAACAGCATTAACATCACACTTAACTTGAGGATAATCGTGCTTCCATCCATCGCTCCTCCGGTCCTGTGGGCAGCATTTCGGCGGTGTCTTCTCCATCTCGGAACGCCTCACCCTGGGAAGAAAAGAACGAAGGGAAAAGACATTAGTAAGCATGCTCATATCCCCAATTCTTCTAAAACAGCAAGAAGGGTCAGACGCTTACCTGAAATCGAGCCGCTCATGGTAACCTCAGCTCTGGAGCACGCCATCGACCTACAAAGGGAAAAGACAACACAGGTTAGCACATAAAGGACAAGCAGGTGCCGCACATTGTACTTTACTTACCGCACCTTATCTCTCAGCCGGCGGCCATACTGGGACATTGCAGCGCCTGCAAGGGACAAAGAGAGACATAGGTCAGTACAAGAAAAAGTGAACAGCGCCGCACATCGCGCTTTCACTCACCACTAGTGCTGGGCTTCCCTAAGCCACACGACACCATCACCGACCCCCTCCAACACCTAAGGGAGACGAGATTATTAAGGGGCAAGAGTCAAGAAAAGGATAGTTGACCAGAATCAACAAACCTTCCTTGTCAGGCTGGAGTTACAAGCCCAGACGCATTGGGCCTGCAACTTTGAAGCAACTAGGTCGCGCAACGCCCACATCTACTGAGGCATCGCTGCACCGAGGAGCAGGACGGAGAACACACGACACAAGAAAACAAGGTGAGGAGAGGACATAGGGAAAGGTTTGGTCCTCAAGGGAAGTGGGGGTCAAACAACCAGAGACAATAAAGTTAAAATCTGGAAATCCTGTATTTCAAGCCCAGTCCCCAGTCGACCAGATTCCAGGGAAGGGTTCGAGATCGTGAGTGGTCCAGACAGGCTGAGTAGCGTCCCCGTAGATATCAGGTGAGCATTACAGAACGCAAAGCCTCATACCATAATCCACCTGGACGTCATGGAAATGTCAGAAACTGACCAGTTAGCCCAAATGCTGCGGCAGTTACTTGCTGAAGTACATGCAGCCGTGCAGGAGACCAATACCCTGAGGAGAGAGTTGATAGTTGTTAAGGAATACACTGACGACTTGAGCTGGCAACTTCTCCAGTCACAAGCGGAACATGCCCCGTTGCCCGGTAATGTGTCATCAATGCCAGTACCATCAGCCAAAACTGTACAGATAACCCTTCCTGGGGCAGTTCCTTTGGCCCCATCTGAATGATTCACGGGAGATCCCAAGAAGTATGCAACATTTATGAACCAATGCCGTCTGCAATTCCTTTGTAGGCCTGGGGCCTTTTCACATGACCAAACAAGGGTTGCTTTTGTGATATCCTATTTCAGCGGCAGTGCTGCAGACTGGTCTGTACCTTTTGTCAGTCAGGATGATCCTTTGCTACAAGACTTCAGGGGTTTTCAGCAGGAGATGGAGAAACTCTTCACTCGTTGTACCCATGGACAGGCATTAGACAATTAACTTTTGTCCCTTCGTCAAGGAAACCAAGACCTGTTAACGTACATTGCAACCTTCAATAGGCTCGTGGTCGAAGCAGGATGGCCAGAGGAGGAGAGAACCACGTTATTTCATCAGGCTCTACGGGGGGAGTTAAAAGATGTGCAGAGTTCATTAACCTTGTGGCTCAATTAGATCATAGGTTGCAAGACCATTGTCTGTGATATTGATCAACCACCAACAACCAACACGGATGCATGCCGTAAAAGCATGCATAGACAGTGGAGCAGTTGGGATATATGGACCAAGATCCCGCAGCAAAGATGGGGCTTCCTTTATGCCCTAAGTCAACCACTGATAATGTCACCACTGTTGATGGTACGGAAATAGCTTCTGGTCCAGTATCCCAATGCACCGCAGTGTTAACCCTTCTGTGCCAGGATGCACACATGGAATCTATCGCTTTCAACCTCATTATGTCGCCCTAGTTCCAGTTGATTTTAGGAATGCTGCGTTTGGTAGCTCACTATCCTCGAATAGATTGGCATGTAAAAGGGTTGGCCTTTTCCGAAAGTTGTGCTCATACTCGTTACGATTAAGGGAAAAAGTCAACTGATACTGGAACCCCTGTTCATGGAACAGCGGCAACAACTTTCGGGGTAACCGGTACCCTACCAAGTGAATACCAGGACTTTCAAGATGTATTTCAGAAAGAATAAGCTAATACCATACCACCGCACATACCATACGATTGCCAGATAAACCTGATACCCGGTGCACAGATCCCTTGTGGGCGAATCTACGCACTCACAAAACCAAAAAACCAGCATCTAAAGTTGTACTTAGATCAATACCTGGCAAACGGATTCACCTTGAAGTCTATTCTTCGTGCTGAAGAAGGAAGGGGATTTGAGGACTTGCATCGACTATCGCGCATTAAACCAAATCACCGTGAAAAATCGCTACCCTCTACCACTCATTCCAGAACTACAAGACCAGGTTAAAGACGCCCAGATTTACACCAATTTAGACCTTAGAGGAGCGTACCATCTCGTTCGAGTGAAAAAGGGTGACAAATGGAAAACTGCTTTTCGTACCAAATATGACCTGTATGCATATCAGGTAATGCCCTTTGGCCTTTGTTACACTCCTGCTGCATTTCAATACTTCATGAACAATGTCTTAAGGGAATGAATTGACGTCTGTGCACTAGTTTATATTGACGATATCCTGGTATATTCTGCCTCAAAACAGGACCACATCAAGCATGTTCGATCTGTTCTGGCAAAACTCTGCCAACATCAGCTCTATGTCAAACTCAGAAAATGCTCATTTCATGTCTCTGAAGTGGAGTTTCTTGGTTTCATCCTCACCCCAAAAGGAATTTGAATGGATGTACACAAGGTAGATGCTATCCTCAATTGGCCATTGCCAAATTCATTCAAGGGAGTCCAGAGCATGTTGGATTTCGCAAATTTCTACCGCCGATTCATCCCGAGGTTTTCACAAATAGTGCATCCAATCACATCACTGCTAAGAAAATGTAATAAGAAGTTCCAATGGACAGAAGAAGCAGAAAAAGCCTTCCAGCAACTCAAGGTGAGGTTCACTTCTGCCCCGATTCTACCTCTTCCTCGCCCAGACCTCCCGCATTTGGTGGAGATGGATGCCTCAAGTATGGCAATGGAAGCTGTTCTCTCACAAAAGGACCCAGAAACAAAGTAAATTACACCCTGTCACCTTCTGGTCGCGTAAATTCACACCACCCAAGCTCAATTACGCTATCACAGACAAAGAACCCTAGCCATGAAGTCAGCCTTTAAGGCCTGGCGACATTATCTCCTAGGTGCCAGACACACAATTACCTTAATAACTAACCATCGAAATCTACAGTACCTAAAAACAGCGAAGTCTAAATCTTCACGGCAACTGCGCTGGGCCCTTTTCTTCACTGAATATTATTACATGATCACGTTTCGACCGGGAGTTAAAAACGGAAAGGCTGATGCTCTTTCCCATATGGGTATTGAAGCCCCCCGATTCAATAGTCTTTATCCCAAGTGATAAACTCCTGGGAATTACAGCAACCATGACTCAGAGCGAGTTACATGAAGAAATCTGAAGCTTGATGAGTCCCGAGAAATTACAAGAGTGGAGTACACAAGGAGAATATCACACAATAAAAAACCAACTACCCTATTTGAGGAACCGTTTATTCCTGCCGAACAAAGAACTACAAGAACAAGTCATGTTCGGTTATCACGACTCCTCAATCGAGGGCCATCCTGGAATTGTAAAGACTCTAGCCAAGGTAAAATGAAGTTACTGGTGGCCCAAATGGTGTAAGGACATTATCCAATTCATCCTATCCTGCGGTGTATGTGCACAAAATAAATCATCAAAGCAAAAACCAGCTGGACTCCTTTAACCATTGGAAATTCCACCAGCGCCCTGCAATACGCTACCCCTTGACTTTATTACCGATTTACCACCCAATCAAGGATTTAACACCATTCTAGTGGTTGTGGACCTATTTTCAAAATGGCACACTTCATTCCTCTTAAGAGGCTCCCAAACGCATCCACTTTGACAAAAGTGTTTCTCAAACGCATCGTACGGCTCCATGGATTTCCTTCGGTAATGGTCTCAGATCGAGGTACTCAATTTGTGTCACACTTCTGGAGGAAGTGTTGTTCTATGGCACTTAGACATCCGATTATCCACCACTCACCATACCCAAACGGATGGTCAAATGGAGAGAACGGACCAAACGCTTGAGAAGTACCTACGCTGTATGCTACATCAAGTAGAAGGAAGTTGGACGGACCTGTTATGGATAGATGAATATGCCTATAATAATTTTCTACACACCAGAACTGGGCAGACTCCCTTTTATACCATATATGGCAGGCATCCATGCACTTCCGATCTAGATGCCCCTACTACCTTGGAAATGCCATCCATTAAAACCCTGCACACAACCATTTCTCAAACCTTTGAAAGAGGAGTCGAACATCTACTCCAGGCTAAGAACCGTCAAAAGAAATTTGCTGACCAGCATCGAGCAAAGGCCCCCCAATTACCAGGTTGGAGACGAAGTCTGGTTGGCATCTAAAAATGTGCCCATAAAAGGAGCCCGGACGTTCCGCCCACGATACCTAGGTCCTTTTGCCATTACTTCTGTGATAAATCCAGTAGCAGTCAAACTAGTCTTACCAGCCAACATGGAAATTCATCCTGTGTTCCACGTATCTCTCCTGAAACCGGTTCAACCCGGAACCCGTGTTACAACACCACCGGAACCAGTAGAGATCAATGGCGAACGAGAATTTGAGGTCAAGGACATTCTGGACTCAAAGTACGTCAGATCTAAACTATACTATCTAGTGGACTGGAAAGGGTACAGCCCACAAGACTGAACATGGGAACCTTGCAAGTATATCCATGCACCTCGTTTGCTGAAAAGGTTCCATCAAAACCATTCAACCAAACCAGGGCCAGACGGGAGAACCACCATGAGAGGGGCCTTAGGGGGGGAGTGCTGTCATGATCCGTGTCCCTAGCCCGCTTAGGCAAAAACTGGTGCCAGGCTACTATCCCCCACATGGTCCTTAATGGCCTCCCCATCTCATCTGAGACCCACTTGGAGTCAGACCTGTGGCCTGTGGCGCCAGGCTCATACATGACTCAGAGAACAGGCTTGGCACTGGACTTGGTAATGCACTTTGGGCAATATGGATACCCCCACAAAACTCAGTTCCATGAACTGAGCTATGCGGTCTAGCTTTTTGGGTGTGGTTCGACCAAGGGATACCTGGGATGCCTGGAGGCTATACAACCCACGGCGGGGTAGAGAAACATGCTGTAACGCTCACCTGATTCCCGCAGAGGCGCCGGTCTTGACTGGGTGAATGCCGTATCTTCAAAGGTGATGTGTACCACACGGTTGGCTCTTTGGGCTGGACCTCTGTGCACTGTATGCCTGACTCGAAGAGTAAGATGTCTGCAGATAGAAAATATGGGATTAATGAACTGGGGTTATTGGGTGCCTCTCTCCTCTTCCCTTTCTCTTCTCCTGTAGAACCCCAAAGGTTAACACCCTCACCTTAGGTAAGTGAACGCCGAGCTCTCCATCTGCCTCGGGGCAGGGTGCCGTAACCAGTTTCTTCACTGGATAAGGGTGCAGGCCTCTTGACCTCAGAGGACTGCTGTCCGTCGTTAACTGCACGAACGGTAAGTTCTGGGCACTTCAAATGTCTTAAAAGTCTTTTGTAATGATATCTCTTGTTTTGCAGGGTTCCGGCGATGGTGGATGGCGGGCTGATGAGAGTTGAGGATCGAACCCGCGTGAGGAATAGAAGCGCCTGGAAGCACGTAAGTAAGCGCTTGTAGCCTGCTTCACGATGCGCACTAACTGTCCCTTTTATCTTGCAGGTACAAGTTCGAAGCTTTAGAGAAGCTGAAGGGTGCTTGAATACCCACTGGATTCGGCGTGGGAAGGAGTAATGGCACGTGAGTAATAAAGTTGCCCAATGTCTTTAAACGCACCTTCTTTTGTCTTTCAGATGCGGGATGCAGCGCCGAAGGCCTCCGGAGCGTGCGAAGAGCTGGTGAGCTTTTGTCTTTCAGATGCCGGAATGCAGTGCGAAGACCTCCGGAGCATGCGAAGAGTAGGTAAGCCTTTGTCTTTCAGATGCCGGAATGCAGCGCGAGGCGTTGGTGACAGCCGATGGACCAGGTAAGAGATGCGCTGCCACTGAAGACCGTAGTGCTAACCTGTTCTTTCTTTGTCTTTACAGGTGCTGCTGAAGACTGGATTCCAGGATGGTAAGCCTTTGTTCCCTTAGGCCCAGGATCAGAAGCAGAAGACACGATGAGCGTTCTGCTGCAGAGAATGCAGAATAACGCAAAGCAAGATTCATCCATCGGGTGTGGTTTAAATAGCCTCTTGTAGTGCTTAGGTGTCTTCTTCCACAGCCACGCCTAGGTAAGAAAAGAGTTCCTGCTTTCCAGAAGAGTTCCAGTGTTCTGAACCTAGGGAGTGGCTCCTGCCCCACCCAACAGGAAAAGTAGTCCCAAACAGAAGAGGATCAGGGGTTCAACTGGCAGGTAAGTAAGCAGCATGGTCTGCTGCAGGTAAGTCCACCCAGGCATTATGAGCCCGGCGCTTCCAGCGCTGGGACTGGGCATCTTTATGGGCCTGGTGCCACTGGCGCCAGGACAGGGTCCAAAAGGTCCCAATTGGGACTGGCTGGCACTCAGAACCGGGGTTATGGGTCTGCTTCCAAGGGAGTCGGGCAAGTCCTGATCTTTTGGAAGTAGAGATCATGACAGCACCCCCCCTCAAGGCCCCTCCCAAACCGGGCTTCTCCGGGGGTTTGGGCTTGTTAGGAAATGTTCGATGAAATCTTTTGATTAGACGAGGCGTGTGGACATATTCTGCAGGTTCCCAGGATCTTTCTTGGGGACCGTAGCCTTTCCAGTCAATCAGGTAAAATAGTTTAGATTTGGAGATCTTGGAATCCAGGATGCTTTTGACTTCAAACTAGAGTTCTCCATCAACTAGAATAGGTTTTGGAAATGTAGTTAGTCGGGTTTGAGGTTGCACGGGTTTTAATAGAGAGACGTGGAAGACCGGATGTATCTTCATGTGAGGGGGCAAGTCCAACTTGACCGCTACTGGATTTACTATGGTAGTGATGGAATAGGGACCAAGGTATCTTGGGTTGAATGTGCGTGGTCCTTTAAGAGGTAGATATTTGGTGGATAACCAGACTTGATCTCCTACTTGATATTGGGGGGCTTCCTTCCGATGTTGGTCTGCTCCTTTCTTGTATTGTTCTTTAGCCCTTTGAAGGTGAGAAACGGCTTCCTTAAAGGCTTGGGTGATTGTAGAATGCAGGTGGTCTACTGCTGGTGTTCCAAGATCTTGGAGTGGATCCAACTCCGAGGTTCGAGGGTGACTACCGTATAAAAGAAAAAACGGGGTCTTCCCAGTTCCCGAGTGGACAGAGTTATTGTAGGCATATTCGGCTATCCAAAGGATATCTTTCCAAGTTTTTTCAGTTTGTTGTAGCATGCAGCGCAAATACTGTTCCAGAGTTTGATTGGTCCTCTCGGTTTGTCCGTCGGTTTGAGGGTGGTGGCTGGTCGAAAGTCTCACATCAATTTGAGCCGACCGACAGCAACTTCGCCAAAAATGAGAAATAAATTGACTACCTCGATCCGAAATTAGAACTGAAGGAAAACCGTGCAGTCGGACGATGTTTTCGAGAAATTCTCGGGCCAGAGTTGCTGCTGTTGGTAAGCCTTTGAGTGGAATGAAATGCGCCATCTTGGAGAATAGGTCCACGATTACTAGGATCGTATTGTATCCAGAGCATGGAGGTAGATCGGTGATGAAGTCCATAGAAAGCGTATGCCAAGGGCGAGGCGGGATGTCAATAGGGCGTAAGAGGCCGGCTGGTTTTTCCTTTTGACTCTTGTTTTGGGCGCATACTCCACAGGACATTATAAAGTCTCTGATATCTTTTTTCCAAGACGGCCACCAGAAGTAGCGCTTGATCTTTTCCGAGGTCTTGGTCATACCGGGATGTCCTTCCATTAAAGAATCGTGATAACAAGAGATTACCTTTTTCTGTAAATCTGTGCTGGGCAGGTATAACCGTTCTTGGAAATATAATAGGTTGTCCTTCACCGTAAAGTCCTTTCCCTGCAGATGCCAATTCTGTATGTCTGCTGGAGTTACCAGTAGCCTGGCTTTATCCTTAACTTCCTCTATGGATTGTGTGGCGATTACACCTAGAATTCTTTGTTCGGGAATGATAGGTACAGGTTTAGGATTGATCAAATGTTCTTCCACTCCCATCCGAGAAAGGGCATCAGCTTTACTGTTTTTTGTACCAGGTTGATAGGTAATTATGATGTCAAACTCGGCAAAGAATAGTGCCCAACGGAGTTGCCTAGAGGATTGAGCTTTTGCGGTTTTCAAATATTGCAGGTTTCGGTGATCTGTAATCACAGTAACGGTGTGTCGGGCCCCCAGAAGATAATGCCGCCAAGCCTTAAAGGTGGACTTGATAGCTAGAAGTTCCTTATCAGTAATAGTGTAATTGATTTCAGGAGGCGAGAATTTGCGGGACCAAAATTCCACGGGATGCAACTGATTGGTTAATGGGTCCTTTTGTGATAGAACTGCCCCCATGGCAAGGCTCGAAGCATCAGTTTCAACGATGTAGGGGAGTTCTGGGCGAGGATGTTTTAAGATCGGTGCAGAGATAAATCTAGTCTTCAAATTCTGGAAAGCTTGTTCCGCCGCGGTAGACCATTCAAAACGTTTATTTTTCTTTAACAAGGCGGTGATGGGCTGGACTATTCGAGAGAATTCGGGGATAAACCTGCGGTAAAAGTTAGCGAAGCCTAACATGCTTTGAACACCTTTTACGGAGGATGGCGATGGCCATTTGAGAATTGCATCGACCTTCTTTGAATCCATACGCACTCCGCTAGGTGATAATATGAATCCCAAGAATTCAACTTCAGTCACGTTGAAAACACATTTTTCCAACTTAGCGAAAAGTTTGTGTTGACGCAATCTCTCGAGGACCATTTTCACGTGTTTCCGATGTTCAGTTTCCGATGAAGAATAAACGAGGATGTCGTCAATGTAAACAACAACACACACATCTATGAGCTCTCTGAGGACATCGTTCATAAAATATTGAAAGGCGGCCGGGGCATTGCAAAGTCCGAAGGGCATGACATGATATTCAAATAGCCCATACTTGGTGCGGAAGGCCGTCTTCCATTCATCGCCCTCTTTTACTCGTACCAAGTGGTAGGCTCCTCTAAGATCCAGCTTTGTATATATGCATGCTTTTCTGACTTGGTCCAGGAGTTCAGGGATCAAAGGTAACGGATATCTATTCTTAACGGTGATCTGGTTCAGGGCGCGATAATCTATACAAGTTCTAAGGTCCCCTTCTTTTTTTGGAACGAAGAACAAAGCTGAGGAAGCAGGGGACTTGGAAGGACGAATAAACCCATTCGCTAGGTATTGATCCAGGTATTGTCGGAGGTGAAGATTCTCAGGCTCGGTGAGGGTATAAATTCTACTACAAGGAGGAGTAGATCCAGGTATCAGGTCTATCTGGCAGTCATAAGACCTATGAGGAGGTAGAGGGTTAGCCTGATCCTTCCGGAAAACATCTTGGAATTCTAGGTATTCAGGAGGTAACTGAGGAGCCTCCGAGGAAATTGCTGCCAGTGCAACACCAGTTCGAGGGTGACAAGTAGAGACACATTCTGGAAACTGAAACGTTCTTGCTCGCCAATCGATCTGAGGATTGTGCTTCTCTAACCAAGGAATTCCTAGAATATTCTGGAACTGAGGGGCCTTGATCACATCGAACACGATCTTCTCATGGTGTCCATCTTGACTTACTAGCGTCACTTCTTGGGTGGTATGCGTTACTGGTCCGGAGGCTATCTCAGTACCATCCACCGTAGTAATGACGTCCTTTACAGCCTTTGGACAAAGAGTCAGATCCATCCTCAAAACCATTTCATGATCCACATAATTGCCGATGGCACCGCTGTCGACGTAAGCTTCAATCGCATGTAATCGATCCGGATGTTCAGGGCTAATGAGGACCATAGGTATCACGAAATGCGAGGTCACGGAACTGGTTTTAACGCTCGGCAAGAGGACCTCTATTCTTGTCGGGCGAGGTCGTTTCCCTGCTCAGAGTTTGTGACCCTGGTAACTGCAGCTCCTACTGCCTTCTTGGCTGGTTTCACTGGACAGTCTCGAAGAAAGTGCCCCGAGTTTCCGCAATAGAGGCATAATTGCAGCTGTTTTCTCCTTTCCCGCTCCTTTTGTGTTAGTGGTCCTTTCAGGCCCCCTATTTGCATGGGTTCCCCGGAGTCTACTCCTTTGGTAGGAGTTGGTGGTTTGGAAAATACTCGAGCATCAAACTTGGCACGATCGGCCTTCCTGTTCTGCAGTCTGTGGTCAATTTGAACGACTAAGTCAATATAGTCCGAACAGTCTTGCGGGGGATTCACTACTTGGGCTAACACATCTTTGAGCTCTCCACGTAGACCTCTATAAAACAGCATAATCCTTTTGTCCTCAGGCCATCGAGTTTCCACTATCAGTCTGTTGAAAGACGCAATATAAGCCAAAAGGTCTTGATTACCCTGTCGCAATGAAAGGAGCTCATTGTCCAAGGCCTGCCCCTGTGAATGTCTTGCAAACAGTTTTTCCATACTGAGCTGAAAAGCTTGAAAATCATGGAGAACCGGATCATCTTGATTAACTAGAGGGATCGACCAGTCTGCCGCATTGCCACTAAGGTACGAAAGCACGAAAGCTACCTTAGCTTGATCAGTTGGAAAGGCTGCTGGCCAGCATAAGAAGTGCAACCGGCACTGATTAATAAATACTGCAAACCTCTTTGGGTCACCAGAAAATCGTTCGGGCGGAGCCAGAGGTACATTCCCAGGTAGGTTGATCTGCACTGGGTTCGTAGAGGATGTTGAAGGAAGATTTGCCCCTGATGCGGGTAACGGAGTTTGTCCGGCTTGTGACTGTAGCAATTGTCTAGCGAGATCGTCTGTTCGCTCCTTGGAAATAATCAGTTCCCTTCTTAGAGCATTCGTTTCCTGACGGGCTGCATGCACTTCTGCTCTTAGTTCCCCAAGTAACTGGGCTAGCTGGTCGGTATCCGAGGTTTCCATAGCGCCTGGGTGGGAGTTTTGGGATAGGCTTTGCGTTCTGTAACGCTCACCTGATTCCCGCAGAGGCGCCGGTCTTGACTGGGTAAATGCCGTATCTTCAAAGGTGATGTGTAACACACGGTTGGCTCTTTGGGCTGGACCTCTGTGCACTGTATGTCTAACTCGAAGAGTAAGATGTCTGCAGATAGAAAATATGGGATTAATGAACTGGGGTTATTGGGTGCCTCTCTCCTCTTCCCTTTCTCCTGTAGAACCCCAAAGGTTAACACCCTCACCTTAGGTAAGTGAACGCCGAGCTCTCCATCTGCCTCGGGGCAGGGTGCCATAACCAGTTTCTTCACTGGATAAGGGTGCAGGCCTCTTGACCTCAGAGGACTGCTGTCCGTCGTTAACTGCACGAACGGTAAGTTCTGGGCACTTCAAATGTCTTAAAAGTCTTTTGTAATGATATCTCTTGTTTTGCAGGGTTCCGGCGATGGCGGATGGCGGGCTGATGAGAGTTGAGGATCGAACCCGCGTGAGGAATAGAAGCGCCTGGAAGCACGTAAGTAAGCGCTTGTAGCCTGCTTCATGATGCGCACTAACTGTCCCTTTTATCTTGCAGGTACAAGTTCGGAGCTTTAGAGAAGCTGAAGGGTGCTGGAATACCCACTGGATTCGGTGTGGGAAGGAGTAATGGCACGTGAGTAATAAAGTTGCCCAATGTCTTTAAACGCACCTTCTTTTGTCTTTCAGATGCGGGATGCAGCGCCGAAGGCCTCCGGAGCGTGCGAAGAGCTGGTAAGCTTTTGTCTTTCAGATGCCGGAATGCAGTGCGAAGACCTCCGGAGCATGCGAAGAGTAGGTAAGCCTTTGTCTTTCAGATGCCAGAATGCAGCGCGAGGCGTTGGTGACAGCCGATGGACCAGGTAAGAGATGCGCTGCCACTGAAGACCGTAGTGCTAACCTGTTCTTTCTTTGTCTTTACAGGTGCTGCTGAAGACTGGATTCCAGGATGGTAAGCCTTTGTTCCCTTAGGCCCAGGATCAGAAGCAGAAGACACGATGAGCGTTCTGCTGCAGAGAATGCAGAATAACGCAAAGCAATATTCATCCATCGGGTGTGGTTTAAATAGCCTCTTGTAGTGCTTAGGTGTCTCCTTCCACAGCCACGCCTAGGTAAGAAAAGAGTTCCTGCTTTCCAGAAGAGTTCCAGTGTTCTGAACCTAGGGAGTGGCTCCTGCCCCACCCAACAGGAAAAGTAGTCCCAAACAGAAGAGGATCAGGGGTTCAACTGGCAGGTAAGTAAGCAGCATGGTCTGCTGCAGGTAAGTCCACCCAAGCATTATGAGCCCGGCGCTTCCAGCGCTGGGACTGGGCATCTTTATGAGCCTGGTGCCACTGGCGCCAGGACAGGGTCCAAAAGGTCCCAATTGGGACTGGCTAGCACTCGGAACCGGGGTTATGGGTCTGCTTTCAAGGGAGTCGGGCAAGTCCTGATCTTTTGGAAGCAGAGATCATGACACATGCTTTGCGTTACTCTGCACCTACAGCGTGACACTCACTGTGTTCGGATTGGTCTCCTGAAGGCCTTTGCCTTTCCTCTGCATCCTGTGTAGCCGAAAGAACAAGAACAGCATTAACATCACACTTACCTTGAGGAGAATCCTGCTTCCATCCATCGCTCCTCCGGTCCTGTGGACAGCATTTCGGCGGTGTCTTCTCCATCTTGGAAGGCCGCACCCTGGGAAGAATAGAACGAAGGTAAAAGACATTAGTAAGCATGCTCGCATCCCTGATTCTTCTAAAACAGCAAGAAGAGTCAAACGCTTACCTGAGCTCGAACCGCTCATGGTAACCTCAGCTCCAGTGCACGCCATCGACCTACAAAGAGAAAGATAACACATAAAGGACAAGAAGACACCGCACATTGCGTTTTACTCACCGCACCTTATCTCTCAGCCGGCGGTCATACTGGGACATTGCAGCGCCTGCAAAGGACAAAGAGAGACATAGGTCAGCACAAGAAAAAGCGAACAATGTTGCGCATCACGCTTTCCCTCACCGCTAGTGCTCGGCTTCCCTAAGCCACACGACATCATCACCGACCCCCTACAACACCTAAGGGAGAAGAGAAGACATTATTAATGGGCAAGAGACAAGAAAAGGACAGTTGACCAAGAATCAACAAACCTACCTTGTCGGGCTGGAGTTACAAGCCCAGACGAATTGGTCCTGTACCAGTGAAACAACTAGGTCGCGCAACGCCCACATCTACCGATGCACCCCTGCACCGAAGAGCAGGACGGAGAGCACAAGACACAAAAAACATGGCGAGGAGAGGACATAGGGGAAGGTTTGGTCATCAAGGGAAGTGGAGGTCAAGCAACCAGAAACAATAAAGTTAAAATCTGGAAATCCTGTATTTCAGGCCCAGTCCCCAGTCGAACAGGTTCCAGGGAAGGTTTCGAGATCGTGAGTGGTCCAGACAGGCTGAGTGGCGTCCCCGTGAATATCAGGTCAGCGTTACACACACAACTCATTTTCAGGCTCCCTTCCACAACCTCTTCTCCTTTTCTCATCTCTGACTGTCTGTCTGCTATCCAGGAGTGGTGTGCTGCCAATTATCTCTGCCTTAATGCCAGTAAGACTGAGAGTCTCCTCATTGGCACACCTGCTCCCTCCTTTACTGTCAATCTCTGGCCGGCCTCTCTTGGCCCTCTTCCTGCTCCCACCTGTGAGGCTAAAAACCTTGTGGTCATCTTCGACGCCACACTTTCCTTCTCTCCTCACATCTCTGACATCTCTAAGATGTCACACTACCAGCAGCACCTCCTCAGAGGTATTCTTCCTTTCCTCTCCTTCCCCCAGAAGATCACTGTTTCCAAAGCTCTGGTTCTCTCTAGAGTGGATTACTGAAACAGCCTCTTTCTAAATCTGCCTGCCTCTACTCTCCGCCCTTTGCAACACATTCAAAAGAGGACTGCAAGACTTGTCCTTGGCCTCAAGCCCAGGGATTGTATCTCTCCAGGACTGAAATCTCTGCACTGGCTCCCAGTGGGATTAAGGATTAAGTTCAAAACCCTCTGCATTGTCCACAAGGCCTTCTGGGGCCTGGGGCCACAATACTTTCAACTTTCGCTTCCAAAATATCTTCCTTCTCACTCATCCGCCTCCAACTCCCTCAGGGTCAGTCGCTTCTCCAGTCAACAAGTTTGTGGTATATCTCTTACTTCTGATGGGGTCTCCCAGCCTCCCAGAAACTTGAGGAGTACCATCTCTGGTTCCGGAAGCACCTCAAGACCTTCCTCCTTGCCTCTGCTTTCTCTCATCCTCTTCCTTGCTGATCTCCTGGCTGAAACTGAACTTGCACTGGTTACCTGGCTACCCTCTGATCTTGGCCCAAGTCCACTCCCCACCAGTTGCACACCTGCACTGCCCTACTAGCAACCCTTGCACTCAGGGACTGTTTTCTGTATCGCTACTACCCGCTATCAGCACTTGACACCTGATGTCTGCACTTACTCTTGCATTTGCCACCAGCTGGCTGCACTTTTATTGATTGTCTTTATTTAATTTACTTTTATCCTATGTACTTCACTACCCCCTTTCCCCCCACACGTTTCCTTTCCCCCTCCCTACACTTGTGCAATGTCAATGTCACCTGGCCTAGTAAGATCGCTGTCCATTCCCCCTCCCTTGCATCATCGTGCCTTGAAACAGTTCTGTATAAGCGCGTTATAAATGCCATATCATATCTCATATCATATCATATCATAGGGAACCAGGCTGGTAAATTGCTAGGCCTTGACAGCTTCCCAGTAGAGTGTTATGATGGGAAGAATGCAAACATACATGCTGCCGATTATATGCTTGGTATACAATGAGATCTTGGGGATGGAGCCAACTCACCCTCCAAGGAACTGGCCCTGGTTACAGTTATTACAAAAAGTGAATAAAGCAAATTAAAATGTTAAAATTAAAAATCAGTTTCATTAGTGTGACCTCCAGATTCGGATTAAAGGCATATCCAACAGGGTTGCTAACCTGATGCCCAAACTAGGGCATCATACCCAGTCTGGGTTTATTAGAAGAAAGCAAAGGACCTCTAATATAGGGACCATCGTGGATCTGTTAGAACCCCAAAAATATAATGATGACTGTAACAGTAGACAGTGGGAAGTCTGATATGGTTTGTTGGAGGATTTCTTTTCAAAAATGTCTCATCAGGTTTGGTGTCCCAGAGTCTCTCGTAAGTTCATGGACATAATCTACTCCAATGCAACTGCACAATGTCTCAGATATGGAACAATGCCCTCGCACTTCCTGCTCCAAAGGGGGGTGAGGGAAGGGTTTCCTCTGCCACCTTTGCTTAATGATTTTTCCCTACAGCCCTATATGTGCACGATTCATCAAAACGTTTCATAAAGAATTCCATTTAGAGACATATGGTGTAAGGTGTTGGCATGTTCTTGCCTTACTATCAGAGTCAGTTACATGGATTTCTTACATTTGAGTGAGATTAAGGTATAAGCAGGGTCTCTGGCTGGAAGCTGAATGTTGGGAAAACTATGCCGGTTGGGGTTGAGATACAGAGTAATGTGAGGGACATGCTGAATAACAACCTAAAGTGGCTGAGAAATTGAAAGCCGGCATTTCTAGGTTGTTGCTGCTAAACATTAGCCTTTGTGAAAAAGTGAATATTAATAAAAATGGCCATGCTTCCCAGGCTACTTTATATCTCCGGGTGCATTCCATACACAGCCAATAAGATCACACCGAGTTTACTCTAAAAGGATCTGGGTAAGAAGAATGGCATGCTTTTCAAAGGCACCCCTAAAGATTAAGGGGCTGATTCATGGAATTTGTGCGTTGAAAAACTGGGATTTGAGCGCCATTCTGCCCGCACATCCCCATTTGACAAATGGGGATTCGCGGGCAGAATGGCGCACAAATCCCTGTTTTCTGGCGCACAAATTCCATGAATCAGCCCCTAAGTGAGAGTGGGGGGCTTTGGTTCCTTCAGTCAGAGGAGATAAAATGAGGCGTATATTTTGAGAGAACTATCAGAAGCGCTAAGTGATGGGGAAGAGACCACATGGAAAAATAGATAGAGGGGCATATAGTTAGTCCTCTTTCTTTCACAGAGACACATATGTTGGAAGACCTGCTGTCTGGGACGAAAGTGCCCAGTAGCATTAGGCAAGTTGTGAAGATGGTTAAAATCTAGGACTCTGATGTGTCAAGCTGTGAAGTGTTGGGCAACCTCCACAAAATGGGGTATTTGTAGGTTCCTGGGGAAAGGAAAGAAGGTGTTTTGACTCCATTAGATTGACCGGGATATTTGCTCTGTGAATCAGCATTGGCATGACAAGGCACTGTTCGGATTCCTAAGGTATAAATACCAATTGGAGAGGGTTAAAGAAATGTTTTAAAGGTTGATGAGAGAGTCACTGACAATGGCCATGGCTTAGGAGAGGCCTATTCCTGGCTCTCTCGAGCAAATGAGTACCCTCAAAAATGGGAAGGTAAAAGATAAAAAAAATGGGAAGGTAAAAGATAAAATACTTTATAAGTGGGTATATGTGGATGGGATCTAGACATTTTGGAGATTCTAAAAATAAACTTTTGCTCTGATATAGATCCAAATATGGTTTAAATGCAGCAACAAATGATATCCCATACATTTTGTACTACGAGCAGGATGTTCATACATGGGTTAAGGAACAATATTTGCTGGGCATTTGAAAGAGGGGAAGGGACCTGGACCGGGGTCCTAGCCTTCTTGAGTGATATGGTGAATAGGGTGGGAACCATCTTTGACAGAAGTGTCCATTTGATCGCAGGAATAGTCAACTGTCTATGGGAGGTAGTGTTCGATTAATTAGTTTGGCGTCAGAGGGAATTCTTGCTCTGTACAAAGGTAATTTTGAAAAAGATAATTCTACAGTTCTGGAAAGGTTAAAGCCCACCCACTCACGCCACAGGTATGTACATGGATTATGGAAACAAATCTCCTACAGTCACATGTGAAATTGATGTATTGTAGAAAGAAATCTACTAGGAGGTCTGAGAACATTTGCGGGGACCTCATGAGGTGGTGGGAGAATGAGATGGTGGCATAAATAAGTATTGCTTAGGGTGGTCGGAGGTCTGAGAGTCAAGAGGTAACCACACCTCACAGAATCACAGGCATGGACCACAAATAATCACTGTTGCACCCTTTTTTCATGTACATGTCTCAGTCTCTGTGATAACCTCATGTGTTGGTTTTCGTCTCACATGCTTTTTTATGATTTGGTCATTTAAATATGAAGGGGGAATTCACACCCTGCATGTTCATTTTGATTTGTAGTGTTAGCACCCATATATACAGATTTGGATGTAGTTTTGTTTCAAAAACGTAATGCAAATAAAAAATAAAAAAACATATGTACATGACAAATTATTATTGAAAAAAATCAAAAGGAAGATCTCAACATTAAGACAGAGACATACACCAACAAATTGCTAGCAAAGGAGTTACCTCAATTTAGACACGGAATCAATAGCCACAAACATGATGGAGTTTACAGACCTTTTTGAAAAACTAAAAGGAAAACATAATTGCAGCGCAAACTTTGTACACCGCCACCACGGAAATTGACACAAGTGAAAGTCAAGTGAAGAACTCTAGTAACTCCATCTACTTCAAAGGACGATAAAGACACGTCTTTTTCAGCCCAAGACACGTGAGGAACACCAGAAAAAGGAGACATTTAAAAGCGGTCTTACATCAAGAAACAATAATGGTTAACATAAATATTTAGGTGACCTGGCAGCAGAGGAACCCTATTCACACATGTAAATGAGCACTGCAATGCTCTTCAGTAAAAGTGTAAACTAGTTGACCCAGGAAACAGACACCAAGGTTTATTTTTTGTTTGGGGTTTGTGAAAGGACAGTAAATTAGAGAATGGTCAGAAATGGAGTGACAGAGGTTTGCATGCTCCTTTTCCAACGGCATACATTCTATAACTTCTGAATCCTAGCCTGGGTATATCCTATATGGTCTGTCTGTTATTTCCAGTAAGGGCATCATCAGGTCTTAGGGAGAGGAAAGCCTCTGTGGAAGAATAGGTCAGCTATTTAGGTGGAAATAAGAGTAAAGGGTTTTGTTGATGGAGTAGGAAGAAGTGTTTGGGCAAGGAAGGAGGTTTCAAATGTGTAAGCAAAGAAGGAAGGGTTCGTTCTGGGTAAAGGAGAAGGGTCACATACTTGAGTGAGGGATGAGGGTTTGGATGAGGAGGTACTTTTGGAGGAAGGTGAATGCTTGGGTTCTCAGTGAGGAAGAAGATACTTTTTGTGTTTGAAAGAGGCTTGAGTTTGTTGGCAAGGGAAATAAGGTTTGTTTTTTTCAGTCAAAGGAAGGGGTCATGTAATGAGGAAAGTTGAGATTTTGTGTAAGGCAAGGAAGGGCATATTTTGGGTTGGATGCCCACAGTTTCTCTCCCAACATAACGTGAGACTGGAAATCTGCTCCCCCTGTTTCCTCCCCTGGTTGCTTGTAGATCCTTTTCTGAAAAATATTGCCAGCCTTCTCCCTCCCAATCGTTAGCAGGCTGCTTACTTGTATTGATTCCTTCTGACCTGCTTCCCTTGCATGTACTTCCCCCTTTGTTTTGTGAAGCACTCCATTACTTCCTGAAGTTTGGTCTGGGTGCCCAATAAACATACTATTAATAATAAAGAGGGGCAGGGGGTTGGGGTGAAGTCAAACAGGTTTTCAGTAAATAGATTCAGGAGTTTGAATGAGAGAAGACATTTTTAGGAAAGCATAGTAGTGTTTTACCATAACCCTGACCCTTTACCATCAACAAAGAAGAGTGAGAATTTTGGGTGAGGAGGAGTCTAGTTACACCTTACACCCCTTAGTTCAAAAACCAATCACTCCACATCTTGCATTTCCCCCCTTCATATTGGTGCAACAATGGAAGTAACAGTCTTAGCGCAATTTGCAAACTTCATGATTTTTCGTTGAGGGGGCAGTCAGGTTTCTGGTTGAGAGAAGTCTTCAGGTTTTTAGATGAAGAACATATTTTATTAATGCAACACCTGCAGAAATGGTAAACAAGAAAAAACTACAAATTGCCAATGATCAATTTCAAAGACAAGTTATCCTAATTTACTGGACAGGTCATATGAAATTAATTGAGCAATACGACTGTTTTAGATTTATGTCAGCTTTATAACAGGAAGACATAAATGCATATGGGGGGCTTATATTTTTTCAGGAGAATAACCTTTGCCTATCGCTGATTATAGTTGATTTGATTGGTTCTTACTTCTGCACTCTGGGGTCATTATCACCACCTCCCACAGCCTCTTGTTCAAACATTAGATGCATTAACAATTGAAAGCTGGTTCAAAAAGAACGTTGAGTAACCCACGTTTATAGATTTGCTTTGGCTAACGAACACCTTTTTCCCTCTGGCGTAAATTACACAGGGGGGACCTGTGATGTTTGAACTTGGATGCAAGAAGGCATATTTTGAGCAATTTTTGTCATTAGCAATGCGAAGGGCAAAAGAGAAGTCTAAAATGCAGGCAAAATTGCTGCCCTTTGCACTTCTCAGTGAACATTAAGTAAACAGAACTTGCCATTTGTGCATGGCCAGCAGCATTAACAATGGATTACTTTGATTTCCGCCTGCTTTTTGCATTTGCTAAACGTTAGCCAACTCCATAGAAATTCACTGGTTTTACACCAGCATGAAAATAACGACGACAAGCTGGCATAAAACCAAGTGGCTTTTGGAGGTTGAGAGAAAAAAGGAGGCATAAACATAACTCCCATTCCAGGCCCTACTGCTGCCTTCAATAAACATTCTAAGCCCCCTACCACCAAAAAGTACAAAACTACCAGAGTGTAAATAAATGTGTTAAGATAGGTGCAGCACATGTACACATGTCTTGAACACCTTTATTTACCCTTTGGGGTCTTCAACAATGAGCTCCCTTAAATTTAGCAAATGTTGCTTAAGTTATGAAACATAAAACGTGTTTGTGAACAACACTTGTCACTATGAGACTAGAAATCTCACTTAAGATCCAAACACATTCTCCAACTAATACATGAAGCTAGAGGTCCTTCTCCAGAAACCAGCAGCATTTCATAAAAATCCCAGGGAGATACACATATTCAGGAGGGAGGCAACTTTATTAGGGCACGAATGACCACTTTCAATCCTAAATGAACGAACAACAAGTGTGGTCGATATACTGTATTTTTATACAGAAGTCCCATTTACCAAATATTAGGAATAATGTACATTAACATTTCAAAAGAGATGCATCATTACTGACAACATGATGCACATTTAGCCAAACCAGTCAAAACATCATCATGAAGAATCACCTAAGAAGGTTGATGACAGGTGATGAGTTAAGAGCAAGAGCCTTTTGAATACCAGAGGAGCAATTTGGTGGCGGTTACATAAAAATATCTAATCTGTAAAAGGATAGGCAAAAGCTCAGAAGCTGATATTGACCTAATCAAAGACAAGTCTGTGGGAAATGTGGAAACTGATGTTAATTATCTTCAAGTTTCCACCTCGATTATTATCATGAACTACAGGGGTGAAATAGATGTATAACGCGATGAATGTGTTTCACAACCTGTACAGCATATGCTCCAAAATGTGACTCGGTAAGCAGGGCAAGATCTGACTGCTGTCCAATCCACACCAACACAAGACTTAAAAAGCAGCACCTCGGGGCGTTTGCACATTGCTCTACTTCTTACCAGCTCTGCAGGTGCGCCAAATCCAATGATTAGCTTCAAAGAGCTTGTCAAGACTGATGAAGAGGTTTCGCTTGAAGCGATAAATAACTGTTGTGGAACTGTGAAAAGGATTGTAAAATACAGAACTACAAATAAATGTGAAAGTGAAAATATTAGACACTATTTTGAAATGGGTGTTTCTATCATACAATATAGGTATACATATATAGTCTTCACGTGGTGCTTTTCTACTGGAGGGTCTTCAATCAACTTCTCCTGTAGGTGGATACATGGTCGATGAAAGAACTCCTTCCTGAAGGAACCTTTGTGGCAAGTGCCCCTATAAAAAAGGTAATAACTGCATCCCTAGATATGAAGGTTTGTTTAGACATATGAGTATTAGTTGACACATCTAGTACCCGCAGTAACACGTTTTTGGGATCGATTGGGTCTTGTAAAGTTTTGCTTAGGGATTGAGGTATGAACATGTTTTGATTAAGTCCCATTGAGTCAAATTGAGGTGGGAATGCTCATTTGGTGGGCAGTTTCAATGTCACTGGACGGACTACGAAAAGGGAAAAAATCAGAAAAGGAATCCAATTTAAAGATATCGTAATAGGCATATAACAGGTTCAGAAATTGTTTCCAACAGCAAAAGATGGAGAGACCTTGCTCTTGTTACTAATGCTGGCTGGACTCAACCATTCTTAGCACAGTGGGGGCGTCGTTTGCTCCAACAGTGACCATTTTATATTGTTTACATTCATCCATGTGATGACGGTATTATGTGGACATGCATGATGTATAATATAACGTGTCGTTCTCCACTCAGTTTTATGCAAGTGACGTCTGTTTAATGGATAAAACATTGTGTGCTAGGATTGTTCAATTCTGTTACATGTGTAAAAGCACAGCTATGCGCCCAAAAATGAAGAGCCTAGATCTTATTTTATCAGAAGCATAACCCTGTCCTTATGATTTCAAATAACTTGCATATTTACATGTTTTAAATTCTGTAATGTACATCTCATGCAGAACATGTGGCAACTTATGGTTAACTTTAAATGTTTTTCATAAGCCAATATTCACTGTGTCATTTTCTATACATATTGTATAGTCTAGAAATTGTTGTGATGCCTCTGCAAATTAAATCCTGTGTGCTTTTCAGTTCACCTCGAATACAAGATTATACTTTTGAATACTAGAAAAATGTGTATTTGGATTCACTTCTGTTAAAGATACTTAAATGCAAAGACGATTTTTCTTGCCTAGGCTTGTTCCTAGAAAATCCCTTACAGCCAAATTAAATTCAGACCTGTTTTCAGAATGCAAACTATAGGGGCCACCTGTTAAGGTCAGGCCTTTCATCTATCATCTGACAAACCAGTTATGTGGACAGAACTCACTGAACGGTCGACTTTAGAAAAATAGCTAGGAAATACATTGAAATACACATTCTGAAAAAAACATTTTGAAAGTCTGCGGTTGCAACGTTTGCATCATGTGGCCTCTCCCAGAACTTTACGATTGAAGTCTACCCTTTAAAAGCAAGACTTCAAAGAATTTGATTCAACTTAGATTGTAATATCTGACTTCTAACTCAGTCCTAAAAACATCTGTTCAGTCCTAATGGATGGTTGATACCCAGGAGCTATGAGCCAGCCATATTTTTGTGTTAATGATTACACATTTCAACTCTGATGCACAGGGCAATCTGCATATTTTGATTTGCGCAATAATGCAGATCATATTTTCTCTAATTTTGCAAAACAGCGGTCTTCTGAAAAATTAAAATCAGTTCTGGAGTCAGGGATCATGTGCCACAGTATGAGTATAAACATAATATGTCAATATATATCAATAATTCATACATTTACATACTTCAATGACTTTATCTGCTTTTATGCTAAAACGACATGCTGCATATACCTCAACCCAGGTTTGTTTGAAGATTTTGAAAATCCATAACCCAATTACAGGATATGTTAGGAACAAATGTTATGGGGGAGATATGGATCGAAGACCAACATTAGATAGAACCATCCCTTGTTACATGTCCAAATATGTTTGAGCAATTTCATAAGTGAGTGTTTTCACTGGGATGCGTCAACATCTGAAGGGAAAAATGGGAAGACTCAGCCAATCAAAAAGCATGATGTCACATAACACTGCATCGACAAATGTAGCCTCTATTTAAGTCCCAACCCTTAGAAAGTAGGAAAAGCTGTGGGATTCTGGAAAGTCTACAGATGGGGAAACCCTTCCTGAGAGTGTATGTCTTCCCCTCCATCCCTCCCCACTCCCTCTTCCAGTCCCCTCGAGCCCCCCGCCCCCCCCAGGCCACCTCGAGCCCCGTGTCTTCCCCTCCATCCCTCCCCACTCCCTCTTCCAGTCCCCTCAAGCCCCCCGACCCCTAGGCCACCTCGAGCCCCGTGTCTTCCCCTCCATCCCTCCCCACTCCCTCTTCCAGTCCCCTCGAGCCCCCCGCCTCCTGACCCGCCCATCCCTCCCTTCATCACCGGTCCTCCCAGGGCAGCCCCCTGCCCGGCAGCCCCAGCGGCTAAGGGCCCCAAGGCCAAGGGCGACTCCAACAGAGGCGACTCCAGGGAGTGTCAGCCGGTGTCCGCAGGGGACGCCAAGGAAGCCAACAGACACCAGGCACCGACAAAACTGTAAGTGCTGGCTTGGGTGGGTCGTAGTGCAATTACTCTGCTCCTGAAAGCTCCTGCCACTCTAACATACCTTTCAATAGCCTGCAGTCTAATGATAACTAGTACAGTAGCCCGAAAGAACCACACAAATTAGCCTGCGCCACCTCTGAGCAGAAGTGTGAATGTTAGCATATGCCACACTTGATGGAATCTCTAATAGCCTCTCTTTGAAAGCGAATCTAGAAGTGTACCTCTCCGCAAAAGTTGATTTTGAAGTGCTTTAGAAGCTGAATTCAGACGTATACACAATTGCATTTAGAAGTTGTGACCAATAGCTGGTCTGAGAAAGTTGAACCCAATTGCATTCAGGAGTGTACCCAACTGTATTTAGAAGTGGCTCCCAAGTGCACTTATAAGCTGTGACCAATAGCCTCTCTGAGAAAGTTAAATACAAATTGCACCCAGTTCATAGAGGTGTGCCCAATTTGCCTCTCGGTAAAAAGTTGAATTAAGAAGTTCATTTAGAAGTGTGCCCAATAGCCTCTATGTGAAAGTTGAATTTAGAAGTGCATTTAGAAGTTGCATTTTAGAAGTGAACAGAACGCGAGAAGTCCATTTAGATGTCTGCCCAATTTGCCTCTCTGTGAAAAGTTGAATTAAGAAGTTCATTTAGAAGTGTGCCCAATTTGCCTCTCTGTGAAAAGTTGAATTAAGAAGTTCATTTAGAAGTGTGCCCAATTGCCTCTATGTGAAAGTTGAATTTAGAAATGCATTTAGAAGTTGCATTTTAGAAGTGAACAGAACGCGAGATGTCCATTTAGATGTGTGCCCAATAGCCTCTATGTGAAAGTTGAATTTAGAAATGCATTTAGAAGTTGCATTTTAGAAGTGAACAGAACGCGAGATGTCCATTTAGATGTGTGCCCAATAGCCTCTATGTGAAAGTTGAATTTAGAAGTGCATTTAGAAGTGTGCCCAATTTGCCTCTATGTGAAAAGTTGAATTAAGAAGTTCATTTAGAAGTGTGCCCAATTTGCATCTCTGTGAAAAGTTGAATTAAGAAGTTCATTTAGAAGTGTGCCCAATTTGCCTCTCTGTGAAAAGTTGAATTAAGAAGTTCATTTAGAAGTGTGCCCAATAGCCTCCATGTGAAAGTTGAATTTAGAAATGCATTTAAAAGTTGCATTTTAGAAGTGAACAGAACGTGAGATGTCCATTTAGATGTGTGCCCAATAGCCTCTATGTGAAAGTTGAATTTAGAAGTGCATTTAGAAGTGTGCTCAATTTGCCTCTCTGTGAAAAGTTGAATTAAGAAGTTCATTTAAAAGTGTGCCCAATAGCTCCTATGTGAAAGTTGAATTTAGAAGTGCATTTAGAAGTGTGCCCAATTTGCCTCTCTGTGAAAAGTTGAATTAAGAAGTTCATTTAGAAGTGTGCCCAATTTGCATCTCTGTGAAAAGTTGAATTAAGAAGTGCATTTAGAAGTTGCATCTTAGAAGTGAACAGAACACGAGATGTCCATTTAGATGTGTGCCCAATAGCCTCTATGTGAAAGTTGAATTTAGAAATGCATTTAGAAGTTGCATTTTAGAAGTGAACAGAACGCGAAATGTCCATTTAGATGTGTGCCCAATAGCCTCTATGTGAAAGTTGAATTTAGAAGTGCATTTAGAAGTGTGCCCACTTTGCCTCTATGTGAAAAGTTGAATTAAGAAGTTCATTTAGAAGTGTGCCCAATTTGCATCTCTGTGAAAAGTTGAATTAAGAAGTTCATTTAGAAGTGTGCCCAATTTGCCTCTCTGTGAAAAGTTGAATTAAGAAGTTCATTTAGAAGTGTGCCCAATTTGCCTCTCTGTGAAAAGTTGAATTAAGATGTTCATTTAGAAGTGTGCCCAATAGCCTCTATGTGAAAGTTGAATTTAGAAATGCATTTAGAAGTTGCATTTTAGAAGTGAACAGAACGCGAGATGTCCATTTAGATGTGTGCCCAATAGCCTCTATGTGAAAGTTGAATTTAGAAATGCATTTAGAAGTTGCATTTTAGAAGTGAACAGAACGCGAGATGTCCATTTAGATGTGTGCCCAATAGCCTCTATGTGAAAGTTGAATTTAGAAGTGCATTTAGAAGTGTGCCCAATTTGCCTCTATGTGAAAAGTTGAATTAAGAAGTTCATTTAGAAGTGTGCCCAATTTGCATCTCTGTGAAAAGTTGAATTAAGAAGTTCATTTAGAAGTGTGCCCAATTTGCCTCTCTGTGAAAAGTTGAATTAAGAAGTTCATTTAGAAGTGTGCCCAATAGCCTCTATGTGAAAGTTGAATTTAGAAATGCATTTAAAAGTTGCATTTTAGAAGTGAACAGAACGCGAGATGTCCATTTAGATGTGTGCCCAATAGCCCCTATGTGAAAGTTGAATTTAGAAGTGCATTTAGAAGTGTGCTCAATTTGCCTCTCTGTGAAAAGTTGAATTAAGAAGTTCATTTAAAAGTGTGCCCAATAGCTCCTATGTGAAAGTTGAATTTAGAAGTGCATTTAGAAGTGTGCCCAATTTGCCTCTCTGTGAAAAGTTGAATTAAGAAGTTCATTTAGAAGTGTGCCCAATTTGCATCTCTGTGAAAAGTTGAATTAAGAAGTGCATTTAGAAGTTGCATCTTAGAAGTGAACAGAACACGAGATGTCCATTTAGATGTGTGCCCAATAGCCTCTATGTGAAAGTTGAATTTAGAAATGCATTTAGAAGTTGCATTTTAAAAGTGAACAGAACGTGAGATGTCCATTTAGATGTGTGCCCAATAGCCTCTATGTGAAAGTTGAATTTAGAAGTGCATTTAGAAGTGTGCCCAATTTGCCTCTATGTGAAAAGTTGAATTAAGAAATTCATTTAGAAGTGTGCCCAATTTGCATCTCTGTGAAAAGTTGAATTAAGAAGTTCATTTAGAAGTGTGCCCAATTTGCCTCTCTGTGAAAAGTTGAATTAAGAAGTTCATTTAGAAGTGTGCCCAATAGCCTCTATGTGAAAGTTGAATTTAGAAATGCATTTAAAAGTTGCATTTTAGAAGTGAACAGAACGCGAGATGTCCATTTAGATGTGTGCCCAATAGCCTCTATGTGAAAGTTGAATTTAGAAGTGCATTTAGAAGTGTGCTCAATTTGCCTCTCTGTGAAAAGTTGAATTAAGAAGTTCATTTAAAAGTGTGCCCAATAGCTCCTATGTGAAAGTTGAATTTAGAAGTGCATTTAGAAGTGTGCCCAATTTGCCTCTCTGTGAAAAGTTGAATTAAGAAGTTCATTTAGAAGTGTGCCCAATTTGCATCTCTGTGAAAAGTTGAATTAAGAAGTGCATTTAGAAGTTGCATCTTAGAAGTGAACAGAACACGAGATGTCCATTTAGATGTGTGCCCAATAGCCTCTATGTGAAAGTTGAATTTAGAAGTGCATTTAGAAGTTGCATTTTAGAAGTGAACAGAACGCGAGAAGTCCATTTAGATGTGTGCCCAACCTGCCTCTCTGTGGAAAGTTGAATTAAGAAGTTCATTTAGAAGTGTGCCCAATAGCCTCTATGTGAAAGTTGAATTTAGAAATGCATTTAAAAGTTGCATTTTAGAAGTGAACAGAACGCGAGATGTCCATTTAGATGTGTGCCCAATAGCCTCTATGTGAAAGTTGAATTTAGAAGTGCATTTAGAAGTGTGCTCAATTTGCCTCTCTGTGAAAAGTTGAATTAAGAAGTTCATTTAAAAGTGTGCCCAATAGCTCCTATGTGAAAGTTGAATTTAGAAGTGCATTTAGAAGTGTGCCCAATTTGCCTCTCTGTGAAACGTTGAATTAAGAAGTTCATTTAGAAGTGTGCCCAATTTGCATCTCTGTGAAAAGTTGAATTAAGAAGTGCATTTAGAAGTTGCATCTTAGAAGTGAACAGAACACGAGATGTCCATTTAGATGTGTGCCCAATAGCCTCTATGTGAAAGTTGAATTTAGAAGTGCATTTAGAAGTTGCATTTTAGAAGTGAACAGAACGCGAGAAGTCCATTTAGATGTGTGCCCAACCTGCCTCTCTGTGGAAAGTTGAATTAAGAAGTTCATTTAGAAGTGTGCCCAATTTGCCTCTCTGTGGAAAGTTGAATTAAGAAGTTCATTTAGAAGTGCGCCCAATTTGCCTCTCTGTGAATAGTTGAATTAAGAAGTTCATTTAGAAGTGTGCACGTATTTGCCTCTCTGTGAAAAGTTGAATTAAGAAGTTCATTTAGAAGTGTGCCCAATAGCCCCTATGTGAAAGTTGAATTTAGAAGTGCATTTAGAAGTTGCATTTAGAAGTGAACAGAACGCGAGAAGTCCATTTAGATGTGTGCCCAACCTGCCTCTCTGTGAAAAGTTGAATTAAGAAGTTCATTTAGAAGTGTGCCCAATTTGCCTCTCTGTGAAAAATTGAATTAAGAAGTGCATTTAGAAGTTGCATTTTAGAAGTGAACAGAACACGAGATGTCTATTTAGAAGTGTGCCCAATAGCCCCTATGTGAAAGTTGAATTTAGAAGTGCATTTAGAAGTTGCATTTAGAAGTGAACAGAACGCGAGATGTCCATTTAGAAGTGTGCCCAATAGCCCCTATGTGAAAGTTGAATTTAGAAGTGCATTTAGAAGTTGCATTTAGAAGCGAACAGAACGCGAGAAGTCCATTTAGATGTGTGCCCAACCTGCCTCTATGTGAAAAGTTGAATTAAGAAGTTCATTTAGAAATGTGCCCAATAGCCCCTATGTGAAAGTTGAATTTAGAAGTGCATTTAGAAGTTGCATTTAGAAGTGAACAGAACGCGAGAAGTCCATTTATATGTGTGCCCAACCTGCCTCTCTGTGAAAAGTTGAAATAAGAAGTTCATTTAGAAGTGTGCCCAATTTGCCTCTCTGTGAAAAATTGAATTAAGAAGTGCATTTAGAAGTTGCATTTTAGAAGTGAACAGAACACGAGATGTCCATTTAGAAGTGTGCCCAATAACCCCTATGTGAAAGTTGAATTTAGAAGTGCATTTAGAAGTTGCATTTAGAAGTGAACAGAACGCGAGAAGTCCATTTAGATGTGTGCCCAACCTGCCTCTCTGTGAAAAGTTAGATTAAGAAGTTCATTTAGAAGTTTGCCCAATGTCCCTCTCTATGAAAAGTTGAATTAAGAAGTGCATTTAGAAATGTGCCCAACAGCCTCGCTGAATCTAGAAGTGTGCCCAATAGCCTTGCTGTGAACTTAGAAGTGTGCCCATTTGCCTCTCTATGAAAAGTTGAATTTAAAAGTGCTTTTAGAAGTGTGCCCAAATGCCTCGCTAAATCTAGAAGTGTGCCCAATTGCCTCTCTGTGCATTTAGAAATGTACCCAAGTCCCTACCTGTAAAAAGTTGAATTAAGAAGTGCATTTAGAAGTTGCATTAGAAGTGTGCCCAATAGCCTCCCTGTGGAAAGTTGAATTAAGAAGTGCATTTAGAAGTTGCATTTAGAAGTGTGTCCAACAGACCGTCTGTGGTAAGTCAAAAGTAGAAGTGTACCCAATAGACTAAATGTGAATTTGGAAGTGTGCCCAACAGCCTATATGTGAAAGTTGAATTCAGAAGTGCATTTAGAAGTTGCATTTAGAAGTGAACAGAACGCGAGAAGTCCGTTTAGATGTGTGCCCAACTTGCCTCTCTGTGAAAGTTGAATTTAGAAAGTTACCCACCCCGAAAGTTACATTTAGAAGTGTGCCCAATAGCCTGTCTATACATTTATAAGTGGACCCAATTGACTATCGGTGATAGTTGAATTTAGAAGTGTGCTCAACAACCTGTGAAACTCAGATTTAGAAATAACCAACAGTATAGCTGTGTAATGTAGAATCTAAATCGGTGACTAATAATCTACAAAGTTGATTTATATCCATGCCTAATACCTTCCCTGCATAAAGATGAATTGAAAGAAGTCCACCACTACCATGCCCTATTCAATCCTATTAGTATAACTAAAAACATAGTTGTGTAATATAGAATCTAAATCTGTGCCCAACAACCTTTCGGTGAAACTCTGATTTAGAAATAACTAACAGCATAGCTATGTAATGTAGAATCTAAAACAGTGACTAATAATCTAACTACAAAGTTGATTTAGATCCATGCCTAATACCCTCCTTGTATAAAGGTGAATTGAAAGAAGTCCACCACTACCGTGCCCTATTCAATCCCAACAGTATAACTAACAGTATATCTGTGTAATATAGAATCTAAAACTGTGACTAATAATCTAATACCCCCTCTAAGCAAATTGAATCTAGAGGCTGACCGAATATCTTCTCTGTGTACAGGTGAACTTAGAAGTGTACCCAATAAACTAAAATCACCTCTGTTTACAATTCTATCTAGAAAACCACCAATAGTCTAGTATCATCTTCAAGCAATTGAACCTTGAGGTGTGCCTAAAAGCGTGTCACCACCACCGCGCCTCAGAACTACAATCAGAAAGCCCTCCTAAATCAACCTAAAAGCTCGCACCAATCATGAGTGCACCCACTCCTCAAGAGTCAGTCAGAAACGAACCCCGTGGACCACCCCCACTCTCCGATCTGCCTTCCCCACCGCCCCCCCTCCCAAATCTCTCCAACCTCCTTCGCACTCCCTGCCTTTCCCCTCTCCAAACACCAAGCCAGGGGGGCACGATGGCGAGCCACTCACCCCAAGACCACTCATCCCCTGAACCCCACCCCACCCCACCAGCATTACCCATACCCGCTCCCCTCACTATAATTCCTGGCACACCCCACCCTGCATTCTCCCACCTCCCACCCTCCCCTCATACCCCTGCAACCCTCCCCCCCGACCACACCCTTTCCCCTCCCTAAAAACTGCACGCCTAGCCCTAGCAAGAACCGAAGCTGCATCCCTCTCCCCCTCCGACCCCCCTACTCTCTCCCACACACCAGTCGCAGCAAAGAAACTAAAGAGGAAACATTCCTTGTCCCTTTCAATCTCTCAGCACTCCTCACCTCCCTTGTCTCGACCCATCACCTCTATCCCGCAATCTCCTCCTTCCCCCATGGCTTCTCCCTGCCTGAAACCCCTCTCCCTCGACTTCACATCACCTGCAACTGAAACTCCTAACCGCCAACACCCCTCCTTCAAATCCCCCAACCCAAACCCGATCATCCTATCACACGCAGCCTTCCAACCCCACCCGAAGCCTGCCAATCTCTCTGCTCGCCCACTATTCCCATCTATCATCACCCACCCTATCCCCCTCCGTCCACCCGCTCCTCCACCGCCCCATCCCGCTCCAGCACCAAGACCATCCTTGGCTGCCGATGTGAACTGCATCCTATTTAACGCCCGATCTGTGGCAAAAAACAGACATTGCATCTTTGATCTCCTCGCCTCAGTCAAACCAGACCTAGTTTTCATCACTGAAACCTGGTTCTCTGACGACTTCGGCCCAATCGCTAATGAAGCCTTTCCGCCTGACTACTCCCTCATCCCACTGAACCGTCCGTCCAGGGGAGAGGGATAGCATTCGTCTTCAAATCTCTCTTCCGCGCCTCAATCATCGACAACCAACCCTCCATTCCATCCTGTGAATCTCTCCTCGTTAAACTATCCCTCTCCCCGTCGCTCTCACACAGCTTCCTAATAATCTACAGGCCCCCTGGCTACGATAGACACTTCGCAAACAACCTTTGCGATTCTATTTCCACCCTCCAACTAAACCATCCCAACCTCATCCTTCTTGGAGACTTCAACATATGGCTCGACATCCCCACCAACCCTATGACATACTCCCTGGTTGACGGTTTAGATGCAATTAATCTCCAACCCCACATAAACGGCCCGACTCACTATAAAGGACACACCCTTGATGCCATCTTTACCTCCAACTCCCTGACCCATCTAATGCCGGCCACCCCTGTCATCTGGTCCGATCACTTCATTCTCTCGTTCGCCATCCACTCACCCGAACCCCTTCCCGTACTCACATCTGAACCTCCAAACATACGCAAATGCTGGAAGAAACTAATAATCATCCTGGACCTAGCCGAGGCACTCCTCCAGTCTCCACCACCTACCTGCTATCTCAACAACCAACTAACCCCTGAGGCCTTTGATTCATGGCTCAACGCATCTCTGATGCGGCTCACCCCCTCGTGCAAACCATCAACCCGCCGTGGCCTTTTCCCCAGATGGTTCACCCCTGAGCTGAAGACCACTAAACGACAATACAAATACCTAGAACGCAAATGGCAGAAAGAGAAAACCCATGAGAGCAAGACCTCCTTAGCCCGACACCTGTATCGGTACAAAGCCAAAATCCGGAAAACAAAAAAGGCCCACTACAACTCCCGAATCCTAAACTGCAAAAACCAAAGCAAAGAACTTCACAAAATTATCTCCGAATTCACCAATCCGGCTTGTAACACAACCATCCCGACCGCATCACAATCACTGTGTGACTCTCTCTCCCTCCACTTTTACTCCACGGCTATCGAAAGGACAAAAACTCTAACCACCAAACTTGCTCTCTTACAGCCACCTGGCAATCCTCCGCCCGTACCGGCCAGCCCATCAGCTGCGACCTCTACGCAACCAACGTTCGAATCCTTCAGTCCAATATCACCAGAACAATTTCTCAAACTCCTATCTGCCCGCAAACCATCTGGATAACCATTGGACCCCTGCCCAGCCACAACCCTAAAAGTAATCTTTGCCTCCTCCTGCGCAGGAGAACACGCAAGATCTATCATAAATGCCTCCCTTTCCGCCGGTATCTTTCCAGACGCATTCAAATTGGTGCACATCAAACCTCTAATTAAAAAACCTTCGCTCGACCCTCTCGAGCCCAAAAACTACCGCCCCATCTCAAACACCAAGTTCCTTGCCAAACTCATTGACCGAACCGCCTACTCCCAACTAAATGCCTTTGTTGAAGCCAACAATCTCCTGGACCCCGCCCAATCAGGATTCAGAACCCGTCATGGAACTGAAACCACCCTAACCTCGATCTGGGATGACCTTAAAATGACAGCTGACTCCGCGGGATGCGCCGCACTAATCCTTCTCGACCTATCAGCTGCCTTTGACACGATCAACCACTCAATCCTCCTGGACCGCCTCCACTCCCTAGGGATACGTGGAACCGCCCTTAAATGGATAGCTTCGTTCCTCAAAGACAGGCACCAAATAACGACACTTTCCGACTTTACCTACCAAGCCCGACCAGTCGACACAGGAGTCCCACAAGGAGCATGTCTATCCGCCCTCCTGTTCAATCTCTACCTGATCACCCTCCCACCAATAATTCGTTCACACAACATCCTGTGTTACAATTACGCCGACGACACTCAACTAATTCTAAAAATCCTGAACGCAAAACCCAACTCCCGACCTGATATTGCATCCTGCCTCCTGAACATAGAACGCTGGATGACCCAAAGCCACCTCTTGTTAAACCCATCCAAAACAGAAATCATGGTTTGCGGCAACTCTGATCTTCTACTGCACCCACTACCCTGGCCACCCGCCATGGGCAACTCACCGACACCCTACAACACAGTGAAAAATCTTGGATGCACCCTTGACTCCGACCTAACACTCTCGCGCCAAGTCAACAATGTCTCAAAGTCCTGCCACTACCACCTAAAAAACCTTAGGCGCATCTTTCCATATCTCTCATTTCCCAACAGAGTTTCCGCGGTCCAATCAATCGTCATATCAAGACTGGACTACGGAAACCCCCTATACCTCGGAATTCATGCCCACCAACTGAATAAACTCCAAAGAGCACAAAACGCGGCAGCCAAAGTGCTACTTGCGCTCGGTCCAAGAGACCACGTATCCCCAGCCCTCAAGACACTGCACTGGCTTCCAGTAGCCCGTAGAGTGGCCTTCAAAACCTTATGCCTCACCCATCGAGCACTACATAAAACTGGACCGCAATATCTTCAAGAAAGGTTAATACCTTATCACCCCGCTCGCACCCTTAGATCAAGCTCAGCCGGCCTCCTAGTAATTCCCAAGACAAACTCAGTCAGGTTAGGCGGAGCATCATTCTCAGCCCTGGCCCCAACCCGATGGAACTCGCTCCCTCCCCACATCCGCCTAACTAAGGACTTAACGGCATTCTGCAAACTACTAAAAACCTGGCTCTTTCCCTAAAACCAACCGGTTCCAAACCAGCAACATCAATCATCACAATAACACCGACCCAGCAAACCACAAAATAAATAAATAAATAAAGTACAGCTAAACTAACCAGACTGTAACCTACAATGACAAACAGAACTAAAACGAGTAATGTAGATCTAAAACAGTGAAGTGGACAATAGGAATAAATCACTGGGAATGTAGAAAGTGCAGAGAGCGGATGAACGTGGAGACCGGACGAGCGTGGAGAGCAGAAGAGTGTGGATGGCGTGATTGGACGAGTGGGGAGTACGAATGACTGTGATGAGTATAGATGAGTGTGGATGAGTGTGGAGGATGAATGCTGTTGGCGGATGAGTGTGGAGGGTAGTTGAGTGTGTAGGACGGTTGGTGATTGGACGAGTGGGGAGTACGAATGACTGTGATGAGTATAGATGAGTGTGGATGAGTGTGGAGGATGAATGCTGTTGGCGGATGAGTGTGGAGGGCAGTTGAGTGTGTAGGACGGTTGGGTGTAAAGAGCGGAAGAATATGACGAGCAAATTAATGTGGAAGACGGATGAATGTGGAGAGCTCATGAATGTACAGAGCGGTTGAGTGTAGAGAGCGGAGGAGCGTGGAGAGCGGATGAGCGTGGAGCGGATGAGCGTGGAGACCCGATAAGCGTGGAGAGCGGTTGACTGTGGAGAGCGGATGAGTGGGGAGAGCGAATGAGTAAGGATGAGTGTGGATAAGTATAGATGAGTTGTGGATGAGTGTTAGAGGATGAATACTATTGGCGGATGAGTGTGGAGAGTGGATGAATTTGAAGAGCAAATGAATGTGGAGGACGGAAGAGTGTGGAGAGCCGTCGAGTGTAGAGAGCAGTCGAGTGTGGAGAGCGGCTATGTGCAGAGAGCGGAGGCCCGTGGAGAACGGAAGAGCGTGCTGAGCGGAGGAACGTGCAGAGTGAAGGAGCATAGATAGCGGAGGCGCGTGGAGAGCAGAGAAGCATGAGAGCGACTGAATGGGGGGAACGACTGAGTGGGGGGAGCGACTGAGTGAAGAGAGCGACTGAGTGGGGAGAGCGACTGAGTGGGGAGAGCGGTTGAGTGTGCAGAGCGGTGGGGAAAGCGACTGAGTGGGGGGAACGGATGAGTGTGGAGAGCGGATGAGTGTCGAGGGCGGATGAGTGTCGAGAGCGGATGAGTGTCGAGAGCAGATGAGTGTCGAGAGCGGATGAGTGTCGAGAGCGGATGAGTGTCGAGAACAGATGAATGAGGAGGGCGGGTGAGTGCGAAGGATGAGAGAGCTGAATAGGAGACCGAATGAATATAGATGAGTGTAGATGAGCGTGGAGGAGGAGCGCTGCTGGCGGACGAATGTGGAGCGCGGATGAGTGTGGAGGTTGGTTGAGAGTAAAGAGCGGACGAATATGAAGAGCAAATTAATGTGGAAGACAGATGAATGTGGAGAGCACATGAGTGTAGAGAGAGGTTGAGTGTAGAGAGAGGTTGAGTGCAGAGAGGGGAGGAGCGTGGAGAGCTGAAGAGCGTCCAGAACAGAGGACCGTGCAGAGCGGAGGAGCGTGGAGAGCGAAGGAGCATGGAGAGCGAAGGAGCGTGGAGAGCGAAGCAGCGTGGAGAGCGAAGGAGCGTGGAGAGCGAAGGAGCGTGGAGAGCGAAGGAGCGTGGAGAGCGAAGGAGCATGGGAGCGGCCGAGTGTGGAGAGCGGCCGAGTGTGGAAAGCGGCTGAGAGTGGAGAGCGGCTGACAGTGGAGAGCGGCTGAGAGTGGAGAGCGGCTGAGAGTGGAGAGCGGCTGAGTGTGCTGAGAGCGGCTGAGTGTGCGGAGAGCGGATTAGTGCGGTGAGCGGCCGGGTGTGTGGAAAGCGGCCGAGTGTACGGAGAGCGGCCGAGCGTGCGGAGAGCGAACGAGGGTGTGGACAGCGAACGAGGGTATGGAGAGCGAACAAGGGCGTGGAGAACGAACGAGGGTGTGGAGAGCGAACAAGGGTGTGGAGAGCGAACGAGGGTGCCGAGAGCGAATGAGGGTGCAGAGAACGAACGAGGCTATGGAGAGCGGACGAGTGTGTGGAGAGCGGACGAGTGTGGAGAGCGAACAAGTGTGTGGAGAGCGAACGAACTTGTGGAGAGCGAACGAACGTGTGGAGAGTGAACGAGTGTGTGGAGAGCGAACGAGTGTATGGAACGAACAAACGCTGTGGAGCGGACGAACGCATGGAACAAATGAGTGTATGTGTGAATAGTGCATAGAGCGGATGTGAACCAAAACACATAGAACGGACCTGACCGCTCAGAATTGCGCGACGTGCATATTTTGCTTTGGAATGCAAGGAATCTTTGAAAGAGCATACTGCATATCACACCCCACGCTTACTCTCTCCTTACACCACCATTCAACTAGAACACAGAGATACTATGACACCATTCGGTATAACTGTTCTCATATCAACATCTGCCGCTCACCCCCCATCACTCTAAGTAAACATGGCTGGTCTCACACCCCCAGCCAGGCCTTTCTCCTCAGGCCTAACGTCGCCACACTCGTTCTGGATAATTCCAGCCAGACCGAACACATATCCCTGATCTCTCAACCACCACACCTACCGCTAAGAAGCAGCTACCACATGAATTCCGCACCAGCTGCACACATACCGGTGCGCACACGCACTTTTGGACTCTCTCTAATCTTTCCACTGACCCGAACTTCGGTTCCCAAGGGCGTTCAGCCTACCAGCGCCTTCAGACCATACCAATGGTATATAAGGCGCTATACAAATGCAAAATAACAATAACAATAACAATATGTGCTGAAGTGTGTTAATACAATAGTGATGATGGGAGAGGACTCCCTTGGATGGCCTTATCAGAGGAAACCTAAAGCAGAACTTTGCTGAAATAGGACCCAATCCCCTGAGAAGAATTCCAAACAGGGGCTGGGATGCATTGCAGACTGTCTGGAGCTGCCGGGAGCTGTGAGACTATGACCTGCCATGCCAGTTCTGTGCCTTAAAAGACACACACAGACGGGCACATTAAAAACCTTTAGAGGAATACATAACCAGCTAAGCCTGTGAATGGGGTGGGCTGTGAGGGAAATCATTATGGGGCCTGGTTTAAAATAGAATGGTGTAGCATGTTCAGCATTAAATGCACATTGTCTTATAACAGTGGCCACATAAACCAAACCTGTGTTTTCAAAAATGTATCCGAAGCCTGGAGTTGTGAACTGGCGTAGAACATTCCACATTTGTAAAGTGGGTTATTAGAGTTCCTGTGATTGTTCCATTGGTGTGCGAGGGAGATTAGACTGTCCACTATCAGCAGCCCAGAATAAAAACCTGTTGAAAGCCCTTATCATCGTTAATGGCCCTGGGTCATTACCCACCCAACCTGGCCAACCTGCTTGCGTGTTATTGCTATAATTAGTCTGCCAACATATTTCAAACACATTCAGGGAGCCCTACTTAAAAGAAGCCCGATTTAGGGGATGGAGCAGCGGGATCTGAAGACCCACAAAGTAGACCGGAGAGTATGGGTTTTCAAAGCAACATGAGAGCAAAGTGAGGTGACAGAGGAGTTGAGTGCAGGTTGGAAATTTTTCAAACACATCTGGGAGGAGAGACTTGAAGCAAGGAAGTAGGAGAAAAAGGTAGTTGTAGGAGAAGAACAAGGGGTAGGGTGGGAATGTGGTATTGGGGAGGGTCAGGCTCACAGGACTATTAGGTAAGGGCAGTATATATGGACCCCTGGATAAGGAGGTAATTAAATGCTCAAAGGCCCTTCTGTATAAAACGCAGCCAGAAGCTTCAAGCAAAACTCCAGCAGATGTTGCAACAAGTGACAGAGGCACAGCAAGAAGGTCCTGGAAAGCAGGACGAGACCTGAAAGCACCCTAAAACCAATGGGAAGTCTCGACCCAGTTGTTTTGTCTGGGACAGCAACGGACACAGCAGCTCTCATATAGTTCCCTCGCACTCTGTTCACAGACACTGACACGAACAGAGGCACAGAATGAACAACCTTCTCTTTATTTCCCTTTCCAGCTCTGCTTCCCGGCTCTAGTAGCCATTCCTCGTCCTCCCTTCGCCCCTCGTGTCCTCGACACGTTCCCTCTTCCCTTAAGGTCGCTTTCCTGTAAAGGTGGCTCCATGCAATTGTCTCCTCCACAGCACCAGTGTGGCTTCGGACCACGAAACGTGAGACTGAGTCTGGGCATTTTTTTTTTTTTTTAAGGAATGCTTCCTGAGCTGATGCCACGGTGAAAAGGAGTGTGCAGATTTGCTGTCCTTTTTAAAAACAAATAACCAAAGAGAGGTTTTGTTGTGTTGAAAATGAAACCGTTTTCCCCCATTCAGGAGTCTGGAATCTTTTGTGGTCCCCACTCGGCTTTGTGGCGGTACATTTGCAGGGGAGGAATATTTAGTTCGTGCTATGATTTTTTTCACCGCAAATAGCTGCTCCAATGCCATTCCGTGTTGCCATGCCGTGTTCCACAGAGGAATAATATGGTTAGTGGCCGTTCATGAATACACGGGTTTACATTTTTTCTGCAACATGGGACATTTCAGTCCTCCACTCCAGTTATGACAATCGAGAACTGCATTTGGAGGAAATTAGTTAATATAAGAGCAGCTGCGCAATGCACTGATTCATGCAAAAAGAATGTGGATTCATTAATTTATTTAGAGATAAACAAAAAAACATTATTCAGAGGTTGTAGAACTCACATTGCAAAAATGCATGCTCTCATTTGTTTGATTACATCAGGGCACAGATGCAAGCTGAGCCAGAGCACTTGGCATCATCTGCATAATTTCTACCTGTTCCTAACAGAGGGCATCTATGCTTTTGTAGAGTGTTCCACTCCATTTCTCTCCACATCCCTGTCTTTAATTTGCTGCATGGGAGTCCGGTTTAACCAGCAGTCTTGATGGCTTTTGCTTGAGAATCATCCTGCACTTAAAGAAAATCATCATCGGGCAAGTGGAATTTGGAAGATGCATCTTAATTGCCACCTTTTATTTCTGTAAATATTTGCCCCATGAAGAACGTTTAATTTGTCCCCCATGGCGTAAGTATCCCATCTGACCACTACACCCAATTAGGTGTAATTTTAGAAACGGGAAGAATCGTAAAAAGAAAGCTTTCCCACCACCACTGAGGTCCTTTCTACCGTCCACTGCTGTCTCAACGGTTATGTGTCAAGCATGGCTGCGTCCACTGGGCTGTCTTCTTTGCCTGCATTCTTATATTTCTTCACCTCTCCGTTGTTGTATTTCCTTGTTTTGGTGGTTTGGTGTCTCGGAAACCAAACCACCAATATTCTTTTGATTTTGTCAAGGCTCTTATGGCTCAACCTAATAGCTTTGCCCATATTGTTGACATTCTCAAACTCTTCTTTCATTCTTCCACCATTTTGTGTATGATAAGACCCATTTTCCGAATTCCTCACACCACCCTGTCATAACAATCCGAACGTGGCTTCTGTGCTTGCTTCTGTGCTATTCTGTTAGTCATGTGTGTAGTTTTTAAATGTGGGAATTTGTCAATCTGCCTGCTCTAAGACCCCACATATATAGGTCTTTAGAGTGAGGGTCTGGCACACTGATACAATTATGTGTTGGCAAAGCCTCTGGGTGCTGAATTTACGAGACTGATTGGTTGAAGGAGATATTGCTTAACCAATATTGTCCGGATCCCCAGGCAATACTGTTTAATAACTGGTAAGCACAACTTTAGGGACATATTGAAGCGAGGGCACAATAGGAGAGCTAAGAGCTTTTGAAAATTGGAATTGTCTAGGCAGTCCATGCAAGAATCTCATTATCAACCGCCAACTGGCAGGTTACTATGGGAACCATGTTAACAAGAGTAAAAAGGAAAACAACCTCTACTCATGCCATCTAGACAAGGCCCCTGTAGCATGAATGCTCATAGGTCTTGGAGCAGGAGTCCATTGCTTATATCAGTGCAGCAGGAGGCAGGGTAGTGAAGGGTGAGGCTGGGTAATGAGAGGCAAGGCTAGATTTTTTGGAGAATAACAGCCAAAGTATAGGCTATGCAGGCTCAGGTGGTGAGTGTGGAAGGTGGCACAACGCAATACGAGGGTAGCAGGACATTGTGTGCTGAAGGAACAGACAATGACAAATAGGGGGCAGGCAGAGTGGCAGCACCCCGGTTTGGCATATGTTAACCAGCAAGCATGCAGGATCTATGGATATATGCATACAAGCTTGCAGTATTCCATAATTCCATTCTGGGTGCTAACAGAAGGAGATCCGTGGATAGCAAGTTTAATTCATTTTGGTGGCTTTAAAGCTGGTCTCTGCCATCTCCATGCTGATGTTATCAAAAATGTCATGTGTGTATCTCATGTCTTAGCAGAAGTGTATCAAGGATTACTTATCATGCTACAAATTGTTAACCTCAATGGTTTCATAGTGGCTATGCAGCTGCCATTCCTTGAGCAGGAGATCATTGGCACCCACCTTGATTATCTTTTTACGATTCTTAATCTGAGGTCAGAGATGACTTTGTTGGTATTCTATTTTTAACTCTGTGAGGCCATTATTGGCTGTTGAGATTCCTTGATATTCCCCCCTCATTCCGAGCACCACCTGCGCTCTTTGTGGTGCCTCCCAGTCCCCCTTCCACTTCCATGTTGGTGCCCCTTCCCTCCCGCCTCCCTCCCACCCTCCTCCACTTATTGGCTCCCACTGCAACATCCAGTCCTAGTGATTGGAGAAGCCATTCCACTTAGGACATCCTTCCAGGGCAACCCTACCCATGCAGCCCCTGAGGCTAAAGGCCCCCAGGCAAAAGGCGGCTCCCACAGAGGTGGCTCCTGAGTGTGTCTGCAGGTGGCAGCAGGAGACGCCAGTTGCCGGCCGTTAACCAGCAGCAACCAAGCAAGGTAAGAGTGGCCTGGGTTAGGAATAGAGCCTGCTCTCTACCCTGACAACCCTGACACATATCAGACTCTCAGACTTAGGTGTGTTCTCTCCGATATTTAAAAATTGCATTGTGTAAGTGTTTACAATTGCATTGTGAAACCTAGGACTTTTTCCCCTTTAACAGGACTCTCAGACTTAGGTTTGTTCTCTGCAGTATCTAAAAATTGCACTGTGAAACCTAGCATTTTTCCCCTTATACAGGACTCTCAGACTTAGGTGTGTTATCTCTGGTATTCAGAAATTATATTGTGAAAGCAGTGCCATTCTGTGATTCTGACTTCTTAGCAAAGCATTCATCTAGAAAACGTTCTACCATTGTCCGAGCACCTGTTGTCTTGTCCAATTTGTCTACCACTGTCTCATCTCTCTCTGTCTAGGCTGCTGCGCCCCTACCCCCACTCCTTCCCCCCTTCCTCCTCTCTCCTCTCCCCCCCTACTCTATGGTGCTCTCTGTCTCTCTTATTTTTTCCAACTGTTTCTCTATCGACTATCCTGCACTCCTTACTAAATCTGGTAGGAAGAAGTTTAAAAAGGACATCCTGGTCTCCAACCCAGGCCTCTCTATCACTGAAACCTATACCAGTGCCTCCTCTAGGCATACCCTCACCAACATTCTCTTTGCCGTTCCCTTGCCAGACTTATGGACTCTTCATGTGGTCTATGTGCTTTCTCCTCTCTCTTCTTCTCCCAGTAATGATCACACCTGGTGGGAGGCCCTCCTGGCCTCCTTCAACTCCTCTAAGGCCATCATACATGTTTACCTGAATGGCACGGTCTTGGTCCAAGGACCTCAGGCCAATTTTCTCCTCTTTGATAGATGCTTCCCTCATCTCATCAACCTCCTTCCTTCTCCTGTTGTCCCCCCTCTTCCCTCCATGGCTTCCTTGCCTCCCCCTGCTGTCTCCTCCTTAGCTACCTCCTCCTTCCTCTTCTGCCCCCCTTTGGGCTTCTTCTACACCTCTGCAGGGCATGCCTCTGATTTGTACCCCTCCCCGGAAGTCTTTCAAGGATGGCAACCTTCTCCATATTGCCACTCTTAACTCTCGCTCAGCTATCAAACACTCCTCTAACATCTGCTGCCTCCTGGAAGAACTTAACCTCAATGTTCTTGGCCTCACCGAGACATGGTTCACGGCCAGCTCTGTTACAAGCTTTGACACTCTCCTCCCTGATGGCTACAAGATCCTCTCCGCACCCAGGTCCAACCATTCCGGAGGGGGTGTAGCCCTGATCTTCCCTGAGTGGATTCCTGCCTCTGTCATTCCAATGCAGGCCTACTCCTCTTTTGAATGCCTCGTCTGCAGGCTCTCTCTCTCTCCTAGCCATTGCCTTACTGTGGCTACAAGCTATAGGCCACCTGGTCAGATCTCCTCCTTCCTCTCTGACTGGGTGGATCTCTCCTCTTCCCTCCTGATCTCAACCACTCAACTCCTCCTTCTTGGAGACTTTAACATCCACCTGGATGCTTCCTGTCCTTCCGCTGGACTATTTTGCAATCTCTGCAACTCTCTCTCACTCTCTATTCTCCCCTCTGGCCTGACTCACTCTGCAGGGCACACTCTGGGTGTTCTGATTTCTTCAGACCTTCCCTTTTCTATTCCTCTCACCACTCCTCTCTCCTGGAGTGATCACTTGCTCCTTTCCTCCCTGCTCACCCTGGTCAAGCCACCTCAAGCACTGCCATCCAACTTCTTGGTTATCTGACCGTTGAAGCGAGTGTCAGTTGAGGCTTTTGCCGCCACTTTACCCCCTCCCCCCTTGGCTGACTCACATGCTGACACAGCCCTTTCCTTCCTTCATTCTGCTATATCTGATACTCTTGATGCTCTTGCCACCGTTATGAGGATCCGCTTGAAGCCCAAAGCCAAGTGAAACTCCTGGTATGATTCTGACCTCATCACCCTCAAACGCAAGTGCATTGTGGCTGAGAGGAAATGGCGTGCTTCTGGTCCATCCTCTGACAAACTGGCCTGCCGCCTGCTCCAAAGGCAATACCGGCTGTCTGCACTATGAAGAGAGCTCACATCCAAGCCTGCGTCTCTGCGGCATCTAACAACTCGTCCAAACTCTTTTAAAAACTGCAAGTAACTGGCCAATCCTGCTCCAGTCTTTACCTCTCCTGTCCCCTCCCAGGCCTTCTGCACGCCTCTGGCTTCTCACTTCACCTCTAAAACCCAGGCCGTCCCGTCCTCCCTCTCTTCCTCTACCCCTCCTCCCTCTTCTCCTTGTTCTTCCTCTGGCCTTTCTTTGACCACCTCTCCTCCCTCCGTCTCTGTCGTTCCCCTGTTCTCCCCAGACAAGGTTTCTAGACAAATCCGATCTATGAAAGTCTCATCAAAACAGGTTCACCCCTGTTCCTCCAAAACTATCAAGGACCACATTGACACCCTGGCTCCTGCTCTAGCTGACTTCTGCAACCACTCCGTCACCACTGGAGTCTTCCCTTCACTCCTGAAGCACTCCCTTGTGCACCCTCTTCTTAAGAAACCCTCTGCCGACCCGTCATGCCCGGATAACTATCGCCCAATCTTTATCACTCCTTTCCTGGGCAAATTTCTGGAAAAGCTTGCCATCTCTCAGCTTAATCTTCACACTGAATCTGTTGGTTGTCTTCATGACCATCAGTCTGGCTTCAGAGCTGCCACAAGCACGGAAACTGCTCTCCTGAACATCTATGAAGACCTGCTCTCCAACCTTGATTCCAACACCCCCTGTGTCCTCATCTTACTTGATCTCTCCTCTGCCTTTGACACGGTCAACCATGCCATTCTGCTCAACCATCTCTGTGATAACCTGGGTATCACCAATCAGGTCCTGGCTGGGCTGACCTCTTTCCTCACCGATCGACCCTCCCAAGTACAACTTGGGTCCTTCCTCTCCTCTATCTCTATGTCTACTTGTGGTGTTCCCCAAGGGTCTAACCTCTCTCCCTGGCTGTTCAACCAATACCTGGCACTTTTTGCCCACCACATTCACGCTCGCTGCCCCAACTTTCAGTGCTATGTGGATCACACTCAGCTAATTTGCAGGCTCCCTTCAGCCACCTCTTCTCCTTCTCTCATCTCCGACTGTTGGTATGCTATTCAGGAGTGGTGTGCCGCTAATGATCTTTGCCTTAATACCAGTAAGACTAAGATTCTCCTCATCGGCACAACCGCTCCCTCCTTTCCTGTCTCTCTCTGGCCAGCCTCTCTTGGCCCTCTTCCTGCTCCCACCTGTCAGGCTACAAACCTTGGGGTCATCTTCGACTCCACACTCTAATCTCTCTCCTCACATCTCTGTTGTCTCTAAGAAGTCACACTACCAGCTGCACCTCCTCAGAGGTATTCTTCCTTTCCTCCCCTTCCCCCAGAAGGTCACTGTCTCCAGAGCTCTGGTTCTCTCTAGGCTGGACTATTCCAACAGTCTCTTTCTAAATCTGCCTGCTTCAACTCTATGCTCTCTGCAACTCATCCAGAACAGGACTGCAAGACTTGTCCTTGGCCTCAAGCCCAGGGATCGTATCTCTCCAGGACTGAAATCCCTGCATTGGCTCCCAGTGAATGTGAGGATTAAGTTAAAAACCCTGTGCATTGTTCACAGGGCCTTCTGGGTCCTAAGGCCTCAATACCTTCAACTCTCTCTTCCTAAATATATTCCTTCTTGAGCTCTTTGCTCATCGGCTTCCAACTCTATTAGGGTCAGTCACTTCTCCAAGCAACGAGTTGGTGGTAGATCCCTTTCTTCGGCTGGGGCCTCCCTCTGGAACAGCCTCCCTGCCTCTCTGAAAATCCAGGAGAACCATCTCTGGTTCCGGAAGCACCTCATGACCTTCCTCTTTGTTTCTGCTTTCTCTCCTCCTCTCCCTTGCTGGACTCCTTGCTGAAACTGAAAATGCACTGGTCACCTGGCTACCCTCTGTTCTCGGGCCCTGGTCCCCTCCCCACCAGTTGCACACCTCCACTGCCCCCGGGCAACCCTTGTACTCTGTGGCTGTTTCTGTATCCCATATATATAGGGGAGATGCCACAAAAAACAGCTACCCGCCTACACACGTACTAGGTGCGACTAGTTGCAATAAGTGCCATCTTGCATGTCAAAGAATTTATGCAGACGGAAAAAATAGAGCGATACATATTTCAATTCATGAATACAGAACACTCAAAAAAGTTTTTGTGTTAAAAGAGACAAAACACATTGTTCACAAGTAACATCGCATAAAAAAACATTCGGTGAAAGTTCATTTTTGGACCAACAAACCATGTCTTTGAGCTCAACACAACAATCATATTTTTGTGAAGTTGTGGGGTTATTAAGGGTGTAAAATGAACACATTACTATTCCATATATCCTCGACACATAGTATGCTTGTCATTGGCTCTGTCGACACAGAAAAATGTGTTTCTGGATGCTAGCTGCAGTGAATACAAGAAACGATCTATAGCCAAATGAATATGCTATAAGATGTATGCTGGACCCGTCTTCAGGACGTTATATGATGACACCGAGAAATGGATGTCGAAAGGTGGCCCATTAGTTGATAGCCTTCACTTGTAGCAATCTAAAAACCAAAACGAAAAACAGTGTTGGTGACAAAATAAAACCTAAAATAAGAGTGGTGTATCTCTATTAGTATGCACATGCAACAATTTTCACTAACCTTTTAATTGTTTAACAGACGTGTGGGGCCTCAAGTAGAATGAGATTTAGGGGCGATTTTCATTTGACCGAAATGTAGATCCTCACAGTTATGGAACTGAAAGAATGAATAAGCTATGAGTACTTATATTATCAATTTTTTTCGTGACGCGACTTTGTTTCACAACATCTTTTGCGATCATTGATCAATAACATCATTGTAGAGGACAAACCTCTGTCTAATTTTTGGGAAAATACTAGAAATGTGGAAGTAAACCCACAGGTTATTTATCATCATTTCAATCTCATGTGAAAACCATCAACTGATACCCAAAACGTGATTTTTCCTCAAAGCTTTGTTGTTTCAACTCGAAACAACATATACTTTTTAACTTTGTAAAAAAGTGTCAATTACACAACCTAGCGAGTTATAATTAAATAGACGAATACCTGTAGGTGAGGCAGAACTTGTTCTCACGTTGTCTCGGACGACAGCACATACGGCTTCTGCGTGTATTTGCAGAATATTAAGCTGTAGAGCAGTTGCCTAGTATGTGGATATAAATACTTCAATTAGCGACCTGAAATTGGTGGTCAAACCTATTAGCGTGATATGTATACATGCTCTCTCTTGCGTGGACGTTTGTGTGCTTACCTCTACGGCTTGTTGTATTCGTAGCACCCTCATCTGAAAACGCTGTGTTCCGATCACGGAAGTGTCAGCCTTCAGCTGCCGGATATAACTGCAGTTTCATGCAGAAAACTAGACCTTGTACTATGGAGCCGTTTGGTTCATTGCACCCGCCATCTTGAGATAAAAAATGGCGTCCGCGAATTGGAGCTCCTGTGTATGATGCCTTATCTTCAACCAGCAAAAGTTTAATGTCTAGGAGTCTATATATTGCGTGGTTGTTCTCTCTGCCAACTCCTTTGCATCTCATGTTTTAACGTGTCTATGCCTCCAATATATAACATATGTATATTTTATTTTAATATGACTGTTAATGGATGGTCACTAATTATTTCCCTGCTAACTTGTTTGAGGGCAAGGAGATTCAAATCTCCTCTTATTCCACTAAAAATGAGGGTAAAGTCGATCTTCTAGACATGCTGAATCAGACATTTCCAAGGCAGCATAGGTAATAGTCCTCAAATGTGCTGCAGAGGAGGGATAGTGAAAGTGTATGAATCAAGGTGACCATTGCATTTTAAAAGGTCCACTAGTTCTAGGACTTATTGAACTGGACATACAAACAAATGAGGCAGATTACACTGTGCCTCCATTATGTATTCAGTCTAAGAACTCTAGGTGCATAATTTATATGACATTGCTCTTTAGCGTGTCAATGGAGTGAGTGCCTGAGTTCTAGTGGGTGGGTCTCAGGAATGTTTATGAGATATAACGATCATTTATGAAGAAACAGACTCCATTCGATCCCAACATTGAGACCAGCTTGAACAGTATTGAGATCGTAGATCCATTTTTGTTCCAATTGTCTTAACTTACGATCTCGGTTGCCTCCCCGAGGGTGGCTGGCATTGTTTGAATTATAAACCAATCAATGTCTTCTTCAGTGTGCTTGGCCTTGACAAAATGGGCTACTAAAGGTTTTTCAGGCACAGAGTTTTTAACACATGAACAATGTTCGAAGATTCTTTGCTTGATTGGTCTCTTTGTCTTACCAATATATAGTAGCCCGCATGGGCATGTGATGGTGTAAATTGCCCATGGTGTGTTGCAATTTGTAAAACTTTTTAGGTACCAAGTGCGGCCATTCAACTTGACAGTTTTTAAATTCTTTGTCAATTGGCAAACTGAACAGTTCCCGCATTTGAAGTGTCCACTAACTGGTGGCAGATGCTATATTGTTGTCTGTTTCAAGCTCGGAGATGGTTTCAAAATTTTGTACATGTGTACCAATTTGTCACGTAAATTGGGCATACGTTTGAAAACAAAACGTGGTTTTTGCAAAACGAAGTCATCAGTTTGTATTAGAGACCAGTTCTTCAAAATGCATCAACGAAGGTCATTGCTAATCGGGGAATAGGTAGAGACACATGTGATTTTATCCTCTTGAACTCTACATTGTTTCTCCAAACACTGCTCCCTATTGATCTTGCGTGCTCTTTTCATCGATCACCGGATAATGTGTAGTGGATATCCCTGTTCTTTCAATCTTACAAACAGATTTTTACTATTGCTGTAAAATTCTTCTTTTGTTGAACAATTGCGTCTGATACACAAAAATTGACCAAAAGGAAGATTTTCTTGCAATGATTGTAGATGAAAACCTTTAAATGATAGCAATGTATTCTTGTCAGTTGGCTTCTTATATAGGGTGGTGCTTAAATTGTCCAAAGGTATTTTGTGGATCTCTAGATCTAGAAAGGCTATTTTTTTGTGGTCTAAATTCATAGTGAACTTAATACATGAATCTTGGACATTAAGCCACACAAGGAATTCTGCCAGAGTTGTTTCACTGCCATGCCACACAAGAAACACATAATCTATATAACAATGCCAATCTTTTATTTGCATTTTGAAGGGATTATTTTCATGGTACACAGATTTTAGTTCTAAATTGTCCATGAATAAGTTAGCTAAATCGGGGGCAAAGGTCGCACCCATGCTGGTCCCGTGTAGCTGTTTGTAAAATATGTCTTCCACCATGAAAAAGTTGTTTATCAATGCAAATCTAATGCATTCACATATTAACTCCGAAGGTACTCTGTTGTCTATTTTTGTTTCAAGATAGGAATACATAATTTTGATGCATCGTAATTGAGGAATGCTGGTGTATAGCGAGTCCACATCTAATGTGACCAAAATATCACTCAGATCAATTACAAGATTGTTAACAATTTTGATCATATTAGTAGTATCCTGGACATATGACCTCATTTTCAACACAAAAGGTCTAAGGAACGAGTCTGTGTAAATGGACAACAGTTCAAGTAAAGAACCAATTGCAGCTACAATAGGACGCCCTGGTGGATTAATGGCATTTTTATGTATTTCGGGGAGGCAGTGTAGGGCTGGAATAGTGGAATGGCTTTTAATAAGAAAAGCCTTTTCATCCTCATCTATCCAGCCTTCATTTAATGCATGTAACATAAGGCTGCTAATCTCATCCCGTATGGTGTTGGTGGGATTCCCTGGGAGCTGTCTGTAAAACATTTTGTTGTCCAATTGTTTATTGACTTCGATTTTGATTTGCTGAGGGTCCCATAATACTACTCCTCCACCTTTATCCGCTGGTTTGATAATAAATAATTTGTTTGTTTCCAAACCAGTAAGTGCTGATTTTTCTTCTTTTGAGAGATTGTTAATACATAGTTTTTTTGTTTTAACAAGTGTTTTCATCTCTCAAAGCACTTTTCTCAAACTAATGATCTCAGGTGAGACCATAGATAACAGCGGTATAAAGGAGTATGGTGGCTTAAGGCCTGTGGCACTTCATGTTTTTTGAATTGTAGGTTCTTTATCATGATAAAAAGTATTTTAGTCTTACAATGCGAAAGAAATTCCGCATCTCAATTTCAGTTTGAAGCAAGTCGGCACTGTTAGAAGGCACACAAGATAGGCCTTTTCTTAAAAGGCTAATTTCAATGGGAGTACGATTATGTTTGCTTAGATTGAAAATCGGGATCCCTGACATTGGAGTTACCAAGTTGGGGGGGTAGCTGCCACTGGCGCGTGCACATCCCATGGTTGCCTGGTTGTTGCATTTTGCCCCGTTTGTCCCGCCCTTGAAAAAATTGCTCCCAACAATAGAGGAGGTAATCCTCCACGAGGTCAGTTTTACCCAGAGTCTTTAGCTAAGATCTTTCACAGAGAAGAAATATCCCAAACATATCAGTCTTTGTCCTGCCCTGGGGCAGTCCAGCACCGAAATGCTAGGCAATTCTACTCTGAACAAGAGTACCAACAGCAACCCAAGACACGTGTTTCGGTCTGGTTGAACCTTATCAGTAGGGTGTAGCTGTGCCTCTCTAAGAATAGTGAGCAAGGGGTCCACGTCTGGATTACCCTAGTAATTTAGGGTGAGACCCAAAGTTACATGAAATATGCAGATAACAAGGGGGGTCCTGGGAGACTCTCTGCCAGACATGATTTCTGGTTACAAGAGCCTTACCCAGAGACTTTAGCCCACTATGGCACAATTGCATGTTTTTAATCATCCCCTGTGTAGACACATTTTTAAAACACACACATTTTTTATGTATCCACAGTTTCTCTGACTTGGGGAACACCATGTGGAAGACTCTTTTCTGCTTAAAACAGTCCTGAGGAAAGCTACAGGACAGTACACCACCAACACTTGTTTCTGTCCATAGCTGGAAATACAATTTGAGTGTCGACTTGATAGATGCATGTGGAGTAAACATTGCATTCTCAATCATTGTGTATTTGGACTCGATAGGTGCATGTGGAGTAAACATTGCAACCCTAATCACTGTGTACTTGAAAACAATTTGCTTATGTCCATGAGACAATAAACATTATATGATGACACAATATAATGCAAATGAAGATTGTATACATGGACTTGTAGTCCCTATGTCTATATGTTAAATAAGAAACCTTTTTTCATGTGTGTAATTAAACAATTGTGTATACCTTTTTGTGTTCTGCTATAATGAAAACACAGATCTCATGCACTAGGATCTGTTCACATGCATGGTTGTGCGACACCTATAAGTGTCTCAGAGGAAGAGGTAGCCTGAATCCACCCCTTTCTACAGTATATACTCCTCCTCCAGATTCAGGCCCCTCTATAAAACAAAAAGAGGTACCTCCCTTTCCCTCTCTTCACAAAACGTATTGCAACTAGTCACACCTAGTACATGTGTAGGTGGGTAGCTGTTTTTGTGGCATCTCCCCTATATATACATGTTCATAACTTGTCCTCAGCCACACAGCTCCCTAAAAAAGAGGACTACATAGCTCTAATCTTTCGGTTTACTGTTTCTGTATCCCTACAGCCCCCTACCAGCACTTACCCTTGCACATGCCACCAGCTGGCCGCTCTTCTTATTTATTGTTCCTATTTATTCTTTCTAATTATTTTCTGTTATTCCTATGTACTGCACTTCCCCTCCCCCTTTCCCTCGCACTTTTCCTTACCCACCTCCCCTGCACTTGAGCAATCTCAATGTCACCTGGCATATTAAGATCGCCGTCTCTTTCTTCCCTCTGTTTCCCTCCCTTGCCTCGTCACGCTTTGAAACTGTTGTGTATAGGTGCGTTATAAATGCCATATCAAATCATATCAATATACATTTAAAAACAGCATATCTGCAAGGTTTGCAATCAGCAATAAACAAATGACAACTGTACTGCATGGTTTCAATACATCCTAGACTCTGAAGGATGGTTCAAGTGCTATTTTAGAAATGTCCAAAATCCCTTTGTTCTCCGATCAGGGTGCAGGCCATGTACTCTAATGGGGCTTTCGTCTTTCAGCCTCCAATGGGCTCCCACCTCCCTAATCCAGTCTAGTGATAAACTAGCTTTAGATAAAGGCCTAAAGGCAATCACCTTCATCTGGCTCCCTCCGGGGTTCTCCTAGCCTATCACTCCCTGGGATTGACAAAATAGGACTTGATGGGAAGCTCCAATACAATCTCTGCAATTCTCTGCAGTCCTTACTCCGCTTGGTGTCTGTGTCAGCCTCCACTTCACCTGACCTCACCTGAACACCCCTCATTCAGTTTGGCATCCACTGGGTTTTCATACTCATGAATTGCCTTTGCACTCCTTTGCTCCCCCTTCCATTGGTTGGCCTAAGAGGTCAGGTGAGCAGGATAATCGGGTTATACATGTCCTCCCATGGTTGGGCCATAATACCTGGAGGTGCTGAAATCCCCCTTTAGCGCTGCCACTTTTTCACATGTAGCAGTAGAATCCGTCTCTCCAGCATGGGGCACGGTCATCTTGCTGTATTCTCTGAAACATGACAAGTCATTGTCTGATATTTGGACAAACCACTTAATTCTTACCTTTTCTCTGGAATCACTCATGAAGGTGGCAGCTCCCCTCTGCAGAACTCAGTTGCTGGAAGCTGCTGGCTGGCTTTCTGGGATCAGTAGTCAACACAGAGAATTCTGGCCAGAATAGGGTTCGGCAGGTGATATACTATATTTTGTAGATACAGTGACAGAGTCTATAAACTGTTTAAAAACCAGCATCTCTTTTGCCTCCTCAGAAGGCTTTCATTTCAGCCTCTTATTGAGTACGCCTTCATCCGATAAGACATCAGTTGGGTAATCTCTGACCTAGTTGCTCGAGAATACCATGTCTCAGGTCTTTATGCAGGGTGGCTCCATCTGGAGTCAGAGTCTGGAAGGCTTGTTCACCATCAATCATGGGCAGTAGGGCTATGTAACGAGTTAAGCAGTCTCTCGACCTCCCAGATGTTTCTACCACTTGTTTGAAGTTTACAAAAAAGGATGGCTGTCTCTTTGACGTTACTTAATTTTGTAAAACCATACTTGTCTCTCTGTGATGGCTCTGTGTAAGGCTGCTAAGGTCTCCTGATGTTGTCGGTCATTGCCAAATGACCTTTCACCAGTGCTCTTAATAGATCTTCCATGATGCTAAAAAATACCAGGACTCTCTTTGAACTCCCCTACTTCCTCGTAACATCACCAGGCTGGATGGCTTACAATGCAAAACAAGGCCAGATTTCAATGTGTTCTCCTACTTCACAAATCTATTCACCAAAGTAATTCTATTCTATGCTAAAAAAAATGTATGTAGCACCAACTAACTCACAGGCCTCAGAGCGTAAGGCACCACTGTATCTATGCTGCTGTATCCAACTCTATAAGCCTTCTCGTAATCTCTACTATGCCTCCTCATACCCTTGTGGCTCCTCGCCCATCCTGTGCTTCCTCTCACTTCTGTTCTTTCTCTAATCTTGCTCCACTTGCATGTAATTTTCTACCCCCAGACATCCAAGAAACAGTCCACACAGATGTGTTCAAAACCAAACTGAAAGCCTACCTCCTCACATCTGCCTGCTAGCTAACATTTTTCCCTTGTCTCTACGATGTCTCTGTCCCTGACTTCCTCTGCCTCCACGCTAGAACTTCACCCCTGATGGTCACATCCCAAGCAGAGATGGCCATTCCACCTACCTACCATTAAAAATGTTCCATGTTAGTTGTCCTTATTATGTCCAATGTGTTGTCCCCGGTAAGTGTTCCAATCACTCATCTCCACAACCTGGTCAGAATGTCCCTCCAAGTCACCTCATTGTAAAAAGCTCACTGCTTCCCGTCAAATCTGATTTCTTATCTGTTGTACGTTCTTTTGTGATCAAACAAGCATTGTTCCTCCTACATGTAAATAAATAAATAAAAATAGATAAAAATTGCAGAAGCCAGTATTCAAATATCTCAGTCTTTCTGGGCTGGGATCTTTGTTTGGTGGCTTGACTGGGGACGTTGCTGCTTCTTTGTCCTTGTCTTAGCTAGTGGAGTCTCTCCATTGCAGGAATGCTTGAATGCCAGTGACACTGGCCAACCTACCCCCCCTGGATTCCAGCTTTCTTAGATTAATTGATTTTTTTCATGCCTCTCCAATCTTTTCAACCAGGACACTTCTCGGTACCAGGTCCAGGATTAAAGATACCTTTTGGTCACCTACTTCAATCAAATATCAAATCCAGCCAATTGCAAGGATTCTTCAGATTCTTCTGGGGAGCGAGGGGTGTCCTAGTTCCAGAAATTCCAATTCTACTCCTAGCTCCCAGATCTCTCGATCAAGGGGCTCTGTGGCTGCATTTACCCAGGAACCTCTTCCTATGATCTCCTGTCCATTTCCCTTGTGTGATTGCCTCTACTCTGAGGATTGAACTATCCCTCAATAACCCCACAGGCTTCGAAGGTTGGATCAAGGTTTTTATTTTTTAGAAATGGTCATTATCACAGTTTTTTCTTTGCTTTGGGCATGGGCCAAATACTCTAAGGGACTGATCACTGTCAAACTACAGAGGGCTCCATCACCCTAACCCAGGTATCCATATCCTTTAGATTTCTTAGATGAGGACCTAAAGCAATCAGCCTTCTCTACCTGACTCTTTCCAGGGTTCCCTTTGTAGGGACATAGCCTAACACTATGTAGGGTTGTTAAAATAAGACTTTATGCATTTTTAAGGAGTTCCCTTTCTGTCCTCTCCCGGGTGTTACTACTCCCTCTGCTTTCTCTCTCCCCTTCTTCCCTCTCGGCCCTTCACATGTCCACACCCAGACTCCACTCTCATCTTCCCCACTACTCACATACATCTATTTCACTCTCTCAATCCCTCTTCTTCCTAGCACTCAAACAATCCTTTTAACCATTTGATGCCTGCGGGCTATCGTGCGATATAAATAAAAACATAATGAACAAATCTCTTCCTTCCCCACTTTCACTCAATTTTAGCAAACATGAATTCACTCAAAGCCTTTCTCTCTCAACCGTTTTTCAAACTCTCTCAATACTAACACCTGCAGCATGCTCCAACATAATCTCTGCAATGCTCTGTGCCACCATCCTACCTCTGCCTTTTCTCTCGGTCTGTCTCTGCTTCACTTAACCTCACAAGAACACCCTTCACTGCGTTTGGCATCAGCAGGATTTGTGAACTCCCGTCTTTCCTTTCCGCTCTTTACTTCCCCATACTATTGGTTATCCTGCTCACCTGGCCTCTTGAGCCAATCTAGTCTTACTTCTCCCCCTGGGATTGGCCACAACATCTTGAGATGTTAAAATCCTCCTTTAGTCCTGCTCTCTTTTCATGAATGGAGGTAGTATCCGTCTCTCCGACACGGGGCTCGGTTGTTTGGCTGCAATTATTGATGTATGGTAAGTCCTAGTTTGTTTTGACTCAAACACTCAATTTGCAGCTTTTCTCTGGAACCACCTGCAGAGTCAGTGGCTCTCCTCTACAGAAGATGGTGGCTGATAGCTGGTAGCTACTGCATGGTCTTTCTTTTATAAGAAAGAATTCTGGCCAGAATAGGGTCATGCCGGCATTGGCTGACAGACAGTGGTACCACTTAACTAGAAATGCAGATGTAGGCGGCAGGTACTGGGGCCCTCCCAACCCCATCACCCCCACCTCTGGAGGAAGTACTGGCTCTGGTGAAAACCTTGGTATGGCTACTGCCCAGTTTCAATACTGCCCTGAAGGAATGTAAGGATTAGTAGTGGCTATGAAACACCTACTCTGCCCCACACTACTACAAGAACAGTAGAGATATCAATTATAAAGGTGAAACCGGCACAGCTTGAATGGTATAATATGTCCTTAACATATAATGTAGGGTCTTAAATGTCACTAGGGCAAACAGAACAGGGGCAGGTGCACAGAACAACTTGTATATACCTTCTTTTTTCATGCTCTTCACTGCATCGAGACAGGATTATGAGTACTTTCTGGTGCATCAAATCGGGTTTGAGTTGGCTTGATGGGTTTTAGCACAGTGATGCTGCTTAACCAGCAGCAATAACTTATGGCTCAAAAAAGCTTAGGTCATGCAGGCAATATCTAGTTGGCATAGCTCAAAGGCTAGATGGGGTCTTGGTGGAAAAGTAGATGTTCATCATCAGCAGCAAGTTGGCTTGACTAGATCAGACAATGTAATTCAGTTCGACATGCGGCAATTGCTCGTGGCACTAAGAAGCTTAGAACAGGTGCGATATTTAGGTCAGTATAGCTCAAAGCAGCGCAAAATGTTATGTGAAATGAAATTCTGTTGTGTCTTTGTAGTGGCTTGTTGTACCCAAAATGTGGCAAGACATTGCAGAGGTAGCTACGTTTGGTCCTTGTGGGGCCCATCCCAGCCAAAATGGTGTCCAGGGAACCTTTCAGGCCGTGTCTCTTCAGCAGCAGAAGCCAGGGTACCTGAGCCCAACAGCTGTCAAGTTTCCCTCCAGCAGGTTTCTTCAAATGTTCCTCAGATGTGGTTAGGGGGAGAGTGTGTATTGTCCTTGGAAATACTGGTCTGAAACACAATGGTTGGGAACTTTGGTAAACCCATTACCACAACAAGGCTACAGTGACATTTTATTCAAGATGGTTCCAAGAAGATTCTTCCACATACTTCCCCAAAGGGAGCTCAGAGATGATTCAATTAAGGGAAGGTTCTCACCACCTTATATAATCGCTTTGCCACAGCAGATTCTTTCATGCCAAGCTTTCTGTAAACTGCCAATCCTTGTTATTCTAGCAAGAGTTGTTCATTTTGATGTTAGCTCCCAGAGTATCTTGTCTGGAGGAAGTTATGGAGGTCTCTAGAAGGGAGTAGGAACATGGAAAATCTAAGATGCTTGTCTTCTTCCCCGCTGTGGAGGTCATCTCACAACTGCACTGTCCACCTCCCCACTCTTGTCTGCTTCAGGTGAAAGTGCTCCAGCAATTATCTCCCTGGTATGACACCCCCATTGTCTTGCAGAGGCTCCTTTGAAGCTTCCACCTCTAATGCAGGAGGCTAGTTATGTTCTCCTGGGGAAGGTGTCACAGTTTTCCAGTAGGCAACAGCACATTCTTGGCAAATCCCACCATATATTGCAGATGAAACTTCTAGGCCAGTCAACAAACAAATGGCTCTGACCTTCAGGTCTAGATGAAACCAAGTGGAAATGATCAATCACATCAAATTGAGTTTTGACAGTTTTAAGTATCTCTTCATCTGACACCATATCAAACCAGATATACCTTATTACTTCTTTTTAGTTAAAGGAGACAAAATGGGTTATGCAGTTAAATGTATTTTGAACATGGGTGCCAGTACATTCAAAAGCACCAGAGGGCATTGGGAATGTATTGGGTTCCAGCAAGCTGTTTTAGGAAGGTGTATTTTACTATGTAGCTGCCATTTTGCCAAATCACAATGCAGCTGCTGTTGTGTCAATAGACAGGCCTAACAATTCATGCGGAACTATACTTTTCAGCATGGAGAAAGTGAGGCCTGTTTAGCAGAGCCCACTTTCTGATGGAGGAAACAACCATAATTTAAAGAACCAAAACTAAAAATGGCCACAATTGCACACCCTTGCAGATGGCATTCTGTCACAGTATTACCATTAGTGTTACCAAGGGTGATAGTGTCCAGCTTGCTTCTTAACTCGCTTCTCAGTCTCAGGGATCTTGCTGCTAGTATACTTCTTGCTCTCTTATCCCCTTCACCAATGGTGAGAGGGCGGGAGCCCTTTCCTCCTCCCTCTACACAGAGGCCTGCAGGAGCAGCCTCAGCTGATCGCTGCTCGACAAAAGCACCCACTGCAGCATCCGCTGCTCGCCGTGCTGGTAATGCACTCATTAACCCAGCCAGATATCTCATAGAGGAAAGGCGTCCTCTGCTGAGGTGAGCATCACTTTAGCATTTTTATGTGCTTTGCGTGCCCAAACCATATGCCACCTGCCTGTTTTAACTTTGCCTGCCTGATCTGAAAATGGACGGTGCTCCCCGAGCCTAAACCTCAGAACGAGGTTATTTATGTGTTGTCTAGCAACAGTCATTCATTTTAACCAACCAGATACGCCGGCAGGCGGAAGCTGGCCCAACGAGAAAGGCCCTAGAAGAAGGCCCTCTCCCAAGCCTGTCGGAGCCGGGAGGGCTGTTGTATCGCACCTGAACACTTGTCCATCCACACTTACTGTACTATTGATCCTGTCCAAACGCCCCCATAAAGTTACCTCTCATTGCCGACCACAAATTCAGCTGTTCGCTACTGCCTCATCGTTGCACAGTTCCCACCAGCACGTACGTCTCCTGTGGTAAGAGAGCTGTAAACTGCCTGAGTTCTCACTATCTAGCACCAGCTGCCTGTCCCTCTCCCCAACTGTCTACATCCCGCACTACCCCACCCAGATCTCGGAGGCCTGCGAGCCCCCTCGCGTGGGAGGCGAGCACCCCTACCCCATTTTAGGGCGCTACATTTCTGTGAGCCACAGCCTCCATTCTGCCCCAGACACGCCCATTTATCTCCACCACCTGACAATAATATTCCCAAACTCACCCTAAACTATGGAGTGACTATTCGTCACAGCTGCTTCTCTCCCACTCCTGCTCTAGAGCTGTGCACACCCGAGCCCACAGCTCGCCTATGCAGGCCAATCCTAATAAGTTGGCTTTGTGCACTGACACCATTGCATATTCCCCTATCTGCCCACGCGCACCGCTGCCCGATGGTGTCTCACCACACAGCTAACAGTGACAAACTTTGATCCATGCAAACACAAAATGTATGCTAATGTATAAAATGTACCAGAAATGATGTTGCCTTTCTACGCATGATAGAACTGTGGGGTTGTATAATATGCACCTAGGCCTTGTTGCCACACTCTATCCATGTTAAAACGATGATGATATATAAAGTGGACTAAGATTCTTGCTTCCCTACCATTTGCACGTCGAGCTGCTCCCATACCCTTGGTAATCAGTATCCTCAGACTAAATCCTGGTAGGGTCCTCAACGTATACCTCTAAAATTCTTTCTTCCCTACTATTCACATGTCGAGCTGCTCCCATCCCCTTGGTGATCAGTACCCTCAGACAAAATCCTGGTAGTGCCTCAAAGTATTCCTCCTACTATGCAGCAAATGAATTTTAGGCATTCAACGTAGCTTCTGCGGAATGCCCCAAAATCATACTACGTACTGCTAGTCAGTTACCCTGCGGGTTGATCCTAGTCTGCAGTCGCAGCCAAAGCTCACCTATCTTATAGTAGCTAATCACCCTCACCTCAATGCCAAGGCTAAAATCGGGTTGATCATTCTCACATTGGCCAGCCTGCAACTTGCTCCCTACACCTTCACAGCAATCTCATCACCCTCACTATCTGAGCTTGTACATTCTCCCAGGCCCACAACTACAATCACAGAGTACAATAACCACCCCCTATCTCCTGCTCAGTGGATATTAGGGTACACCACTAAACCCACTTCCAACTTACTGTGCTCCTTAGAGTGCAGAAATATCAGACTTGGTTATCGAACCACATCCCTAGCGTGCAGAAATGCTACACTTGGTGCTCAAACCACCTCCTATAACACCTTGCACCACAAACTCCTACCCACCAAACCGACCTTCACCATCACCGACCCTACCATCAACAACAATACTACCCCCTCATTACCTAAGCCCATCCGTGTAGCAATACCTCTCCAGCCAGAAATCGCCCAAATCAAAGGAGCGCTCATAAATGCCAGACCCCTTAGTGCTCATGTACTAGACATAGCTGACCTCATCTCTTCGAACAGCCTTGACTTCTTAGCAGTCACCGAAAGATGGCTACACCCAGCAGCAGGACCCTTTCTCATGCTTTCTATACTCGAAATCTATACAATCTTCAGAGTTGGTATGAGAGAATTTGCAGTCAACCTATCATCTTAGGAGAACTCCTCTCTGTCAAACTTCCCTTATCTCCTCAATGAACACTACTTTATCTACAGACCACCTGGCCCTCTGTCCTCCTTCGATGAAGACATCACGCATCTCCTCATGCACAACACCAAACCTAGTTCCCAAATTCTACTAGCAGGTGATCTAAACCATGGCTTTCACGACCCACAAGATTCTATTGCAAAAGCCTTAGAACACGCCCTCCTGGAATAAGGATTTTCCCAGCATTTCACTGAACCCACGCACAGCTAAGGCAGAACCCTGGATTGGGTGGCGATTTAAACTGCAATACCAAAATACCCTCGAACTCCCAGTGTGCATGGCCAGACTATCACGTCATTCAATTTCGAGTTCCACAACATCTGTCATTTACCTCCAGATGCTCAGCAAGCACCCCCGGCCACCACCAGAAACAACTTGTTGATTACCCTGAAGAATATTCTCCCTCTGATCCAGCCCATTACCAATCCCCCGATTTCTCCCAACATGGACCCCGCTAATCTAGTGGACACATATAACCAAAATGTACTACTAGCACTAGACCAAATAGCTCCTCTTAAAACTAGAAAAGCTGAACCGCCAAGCCATCTAAACAAATGGTTCCCTTCAGACCTGAAAGCCTTGCGGAAGTCCAAAAGATGCTCAGAAACTAAGTGGAGAACTAACCCCTCAATCCAGAACAAGTAATTATATAACACGGCCTCTAACACCTATACCTCCTATAAAGATGCTATTTTAAAAACCAAAAGTGACACCTTTAACAATAGAATATTAAATGCCAAATCCAGCACCAAAGAGCTGTACACCATCTTAAAAGAACTGGACTCATCCCCTCCTCCCCCCCATGACGTGCAACAAAGATGCCCCCTGGTGTGCAAAGATCCAAAAGGCTCTACTAGATAAAATTGCACTACTACAAGCAAAAATCTAAACTAGAAAACTCAATCTTGCTTCCGAAATCAAAGCCAAATCTAGCAAACACCACTCTCCCCCTCCCAAGGCCTGCAACATATTTGAATTCTCACCAGGCACCAAAAAAGAGGTAGAAGCCATAATAACTGGCCTTAAACATTCCAAATGTCAATGGGACATCTGCCCAGCTTCCATCATTAAAGATGGTGCAAAGGTGTTTGCTCCATTCATTACATCCTTTATCAATACCTCCTTCGCATCCTGCTCCGTCCCTAAAAATCTCAAAGACGCATGGGTCATGCCCCTAATGGAAAAGCCCACCCTTGACCCCAATATCCCAACCAACTATAGACCAATCACAACTGTACCGTTTCTACTAAAAATCTTGGATAAAGCAGCCTACATCCAAATACAAAACCATCTTGAAGCAAAAAACCTGCAGGGCCTGCAGCAATCAGGATTCAGGCCAACACATGGCACGAGACGGCCCTCTTGGATCTTAAAATCCAGATGGATGAAGCCAAAGACAATGGCAACCCCGCCCTACTCCTACTACTTGACTTGTCAGCTGCTTTTACTTTAGTGGACCACAGTATTCTAACTACCCACCTCAGCCTCATTTTCTCCTAGAGCAGCCAAATGGATTCAATCTTTCCTCTCTGATAGATCCATGAGGGTCTTCTCAGCAACAGCTTTAGCAGCTCCCACGCCAATTACCTGTGGAGTCCCTCAAGGCTCCTGGTTCTCCCCAACTTTGTACGACATCTTTACAAAGTTGTTGTTTGACCACCTAGATGACATGGACGTCCCGTATACAAACTACGCTGACAATACGCAATTTCTCATCACTCTCTCAGGATCATATGAGAAATATTCCTCCTGTTAAAATGAAATATATAGCAAAATCCAAGATTGGATGGCCAAGCACGGTCGTTGTCTAAATGATGACAAAACCAAGGTTTCACTCATCGGTTTGAGGCAATGCCTCAACATGTCAACATGCTAGACCCTCAATACAAATCTTTTACCATTGATGGACACTACATTGCTGTGTCCAAGGATGCCAAAACGTTTGCGGGGTCTTCACGAGTTTGGCAGTAACCCTTAAATGCGGCGGTAATGCTATTACCGCCGCATTTAAGGGTCCGCCAAATCACAGGTTTGGCAGGATTTACCCCGAGCTGGGGGTAAATCCGCCACAAATTTGCCGATTTTTGGTGCAATTACCACACAGTAATACTGCCAACGGTAGTTGCACCGAACATTCCCCATTGGGCCCAATGGGGAATGGAGAATTCCCAAATGGGCCCAATGGGGAATTCCCATTCCACCAAACCCGTGATCCGGCGCTAATAGCACCAAGGGTTTGGCAGTAACGCTATTAGCCCCAGCGGTATCACAGTGGTAATACCGCTGGGATACCACCCAACTCATGATGAGGCCCTTGGAGTCTACCTCGATTCCACCCTCTCCCTCTCGAGACAGGTAAAGGCAACAGCATCTTCAACGGCCTATACTGCTAAATTAATAAACTCATGCAGACCCTTCCTATCTACCATCAGCTGTATCACGCTGGCCATGCTCTTATACTCTTCAAACTGGACTATTGCAACACCCTCTATCTAGGAACCAGCAAACAAAACCTTCACATGCTCCAAGTACTGCAAAATAACACACTCCGGGTGGCACTAAACATACCACGGACCGACCACATCTCTCAAGCTAGATGCAACATCAAATGGCTACCCACACAAGCCAGAATTACCTTAGAACACTTATGATCATGCACAAATGCCTGTCAAACACGGCCCCCAAATACCTGGCTGATAAATTCTCCAGAAAAATGTCTACCAGACTAACCAGAACCAACTATCCTCACTGCCTCAACATCCCCAAGTTTAAGCTGCAAAACTCAGGTGGCTCCAGCTTCCCAGTGTTGGCAGCCAAGACATGGAATGCTTTGCCCCGCACTCTAAGAGATGAACTTTCTTTTCCGGCCTTCCGTTGCAAAGTCAAATCCTGGCTGCTTTCGCAGATCCCGCAATGATTAATGCGCCACATATTCCCCATATTGTATATACCTGAATGTTTCTGACTGGTTTTTTAAAAACTGTTTTTTCTCCTGACAATTTCTTAACTTAACAGCTAATCCTGTAAATTAAATAGCTGTAGCCATATCTGTATATATTTGTATATTCTTCTTTATTTGAAATAGACGACAATTGGCACCAGGCACTTTAATATAACGGAGCTATTAATGTTCAATATCCATAGGGGAGCTCGTGCAGATGACTAATTTGAGACACAGTTATTCAACATGTGGGATTACCTAAACATGTTGTATTATTAGTGTTTCTGCAATGATTGCTAGATTTGCACTCTGCACTTTAGAAGAATGATGCTGCTATTAACACTTTGCACTTTAGGATTTTAATGTCGTTTTATACATTTTACATTTTGTAATATTTATAATGAGTGTTGACTAACTATTCTGGCACTTTGCACTTTAGGAATATTATGCATCAAGCACTGGACACCTCTAAGGAACTGTATATGGACTCTACAGAGTGGGAACAGTAAATGCTTTGTAGGCTAGCCAATGAATGTAGTTCCATCTTTAATGCACTGTAAATCATAGATGTCAATATTTTAATTCAGTTCATTTGTAGATAAAACACGAGAACCAATTTAGACAACATTGACAATAACTCTCGAGCCGTCTTCTGCTCTGCGCAGAACAATTGATGGCACATGATTCTGCAATGGGCTATAATCATTTGGCTGAAGGTATTGCACGTTGTACAGCATCTCTGCATCTCGTGGGTCCGGATACATAGTTTCAGACCATTTCTCTACACAAAGATGGGAAAGATGTAAATACATTAAATTAACCTTCCCTATGAATCACGAGATGTGGGATGCTATACTTTGCATTTCAGTCTATAGAATCCACCAACAGACATGTCACTGTCGAAATTTATGGATTAAACCTACTAAAACATGGTGCATGGAGACGATGGCAAAACCATTCCATGATGGTGGGATGGTTTTACCATTCAGTTAGCAATGTAACTCCTGAAGAAAATGGTCAGTTTTTTGTGTTCATCTCACTATGGCCAATCATTGGCAGTTGTGTCTGCTGGCTGAATGTCTTCTTAAGAACAATGCACTTGGGTAACTGGGATTGTGGTTGTGAACAAGCGGCGAGTTTTGCCGCGAAACGCGTCAACAATTGTTCACGTTTTGGGAGAGCCTCACTATTTATGGCTTTTACTTATTAAATAGCTGTTTAGCTGTGTTGTTTTTTATGGATTAAATAAAGATTGACTTTGTTAAAAAAGACACGGTATCCGGATGGATTGTTTTCGTCCTTTGAACAAGGAAAGTGCCGCTCGCCTGGCCTGATGAACATCAGAGTTTAACATTGATATTTGTATATATGTTATAACACTGCGTTTCATGTAATCTAATGTTATGACTAACCATTTTTGTCCACCAATTTAAGCGCCTAGATACCTCGGGGTTCAGTGTGCTATATAAGCAAATAAACTAAACTAAACTAAACTCTGTCTCAGGGATATAGACCCCAGCTCACAATATCTTGCTTCTCTAAGGGACTTTAGTGTCATGCCACTCTTAATTTCTCAGGAAGGTTGTGCCCAGTACTCCTCATCTGGGATAAAGCATATAATGTGCAGCTCACTTGCTCTACTCTTAGTGATGTAGCACCCAGCTTTCTCAATTGTTCCCCTTGGGGATATGATGTCCAGCTCATTCTGCTTTACATGCCTGAATGCCCAGGGCCTTCAAGGATCTTTCACCCTGCACACACTGCCACATGCACAGGGACCACTGGCCTGACAAATACATGTGCAGGGACAGCTCTGCCACATCCACTGGTTGCTCTGGAAAGTCTCCAGGATAAAGTGTCTTGCATACTATGCCACTTAAAATCCAGATGGATGAAGCCAAAGACAATGACAACCCTTGACTTGTCAGCTGCTTTCGATTTAATGAACCACAGTATTCTAACTACCCACTTAACCACCTCAGTCTAATTTTCTTCTAAATTAGCCAAATGGATTCAATCTTTCCTCTCTGTTAGATCCATGAGGGTCTTTTAAGCTAAAGCAACCACACTGTTCCTCCAAGGAATGCAGTGCCCAACTTGCTCTGCCAGCAAGCCCTGTGTCTCCCGTAATATTGCTCCAACTCATCCTGCCAGCAAGCATTGCCCTATAAGGGATGAAGTGCCAAGTTCAATCTTAAATCAATGCTATACCTAATACCATACTTGGTTCGGCGGCATACAGCGTGTTTACAGGAATGAAGCGCGTTGCTCTTTATAAAGTTACTCTTTAATACAGCCTCTAATCCTCAACATGGTTTGGCGGCTCAACGTCTCTCTCCAGCTCTTATTGACTTTGTGCTGCTCTCAGTGTCTTATTCTTGAGTCTTCAACTCCTTTCAACTCCTTCAGGTACTTCCATCTCCTCCAACAACCTCAATCACAGAGTGTTTTAGGAACAGGAAATTAACATCTCTTTGGGTGAACTGGCACATCTGGTGGGGGTGGCAAGCCTGTCGGATCCAAATTCCTTCACCATCTGAGAGGCTGTCAGTGATGTCCTTAAGAACAACCAAACACCAAAGATATGTTCAAGGGTTTTTATTTTTTAAATTGCAAGTACTCCAATGGTTTCATGGCAGCAGGGTGACCTGCTGTACACTACAGGCCACACCTCTCTCATCTCCCATCAGCATCCCACCTTCCTAGCCTGAGTGGCTTTGTAACGCTGGTTGTTCACTAGTTATAGGTAATCCCTACCATCTAAGACTCCAAATAAGGTAAGATGTTAAAAGCGTTTGCCTTTTCTCTCCATCTCCCGCTTGAGTTCTTGTAGATGGTACCATGTCTAAGGTATACTTCCTTTGTGGTCTAGTGCCTGTCAACATGCCCAATTCCTGGTGCCCTGGTGTTTTACTCTCTCTCGTTCCTCTCCCTAATGTTCCTTCTCTATAATCCCTGCCTTCTCTCTCTTTCTAATGATCCACTCCACTTGCTTTATCTCCCTCTCTCATGCTCTCCACCTCCTCCCCTTCTGTGTACCTCATATGGTCACATTTTCCTGACATCCCCTCTCTACTCTACTCGCTCCACTTCGACTATTCCCTCTCCTCTATACTCTTCCCTTCTATCTCCTCTTAACCTCTCTCTGTCACTCACCCGCATCAATCCCTCAGATGCTATACAAGAGTTTTCACTGATGAATTCAAGGAAGTGTACAAAAAAAGTATTAATCTGAAAAGATAACACATCCAATTGAAATGAAAAAAAATCAGAACAAATTATTTGAGCAAGTATACACAAAATATATGTAACATGTGAACTAGCCAATTCAGTCACAATACAATAGCCATGGATCTAGAAAGTTTTAAAAACTCACTTAAATTATCACAGTTACATAAACTACAAGAACTTTGCATACTGGAGGTACATCACCAGCAAGAGAAATTAGAGAATACAAATAGCTCCCACAATTTTCCTCACCCTCAGCCACTATCTCAAAAGTGAGAGATGGGAATTGTTGGCTAAAACATTTGTTAAAGGTAAGATTGAAATGGATCTTCCGGGCTGCTCTCTTTTCAGAGACCAGCACTCAGACCTCTAGGCTACTGTACGATTGCCGTGACTATGAAGCCTGTGGAAGAGATGTGATTAGGCACAACAAAGTATGCCACCATGAGCTCTGTGGCATCTTGTGGATGGCATACAGTGATCTGCAGACCAGTGGATTATGCAACATGCTTGGTGTAACCACAAATATGCTCATGGGCAGTGCAGTTTTCATCAGGCAGGCACCATGCTGCTGAGAGAGCGAATAGTTGCAGAGTGTTGCTCTTTAGAACTATCAGCGATGAAGAAAAATAAACACGTGTCTGAGGCTGCTCACTGAGACAAAGAGTCTCATATTGCTGAAAAGATTCAATTGCATTTCTGTTAATATACAAAAGATGATGATGACTTGTGATGGAACATTCCAATTTGTTCACCATTTATCACTTCATTCACTAAGGACTGCGCTGACCTCCTTGCCCCGCTACTGACAGCATTCATTAATGCCTCTATCAGAACTTGTATCATCCCAGCAAGCCTCAAAGAAGCATGGGTATGCCCCCTTCTAAAAAAGCCCACAGTAGACCCTGCACAGCTCAATAACTATAGACCTATAACACCTGTGCCTTTCCTCCTCAAGATCCTGGATAAAGCTGCCCATTGCCAAATCCAAAATTTCCTTGAAACCCACTCTATTCTCGGGACTAGGCAATCTGGGTTCCGCAAAGGACACAGAACTGAGACAGATTTGGTAGACCTCAAAAATCAGATCACCCAAATCATGGATGAAGGCAAGCCAACCCTCTTGCTACTCCTAGACCTCTCGGCTGCTTTTGATTTTGTGGATCATAGGACACTCACCTCACACCTCACCCACTCAGCTAACTTCTCCAAAGAAGTAGCTCTCTAGGCCACTTCCTTCTTGGAAGGCAGGGCAATGAAGGTATTCTCCAACATAGCCAATGCAGCCCCCACCAACATCCATTGTGGTGTCCCACAGGGCTCCTGCACAGCACCCACACTGTACAACTTGTTCATGAAGCCCCTCTTCGACAAGCTTGACGCCCTAGGTATAGTGTATATTAACTATGCTGACGATACTCAGGTACTCCTACCTCTCACCAGCTCCTACAATAGAGACATTGAAGCACTTCATACTATATACACCACCATTGAGGCCTGGATGGCAGCCAATAACTTCTGCCTCAATGGGGAGAAGAATGAAATCATCATACTAGGTCAAAAAACTACATTAGCCAAATTTGACAAACTGTTCTCCAATGTCACCATTAATAATACAATCATCTCTGTCTCCAGATCTGTTAAGACCCTAGGGGTCTACATAGATTCAACACTATCTATGACTAGGCAGGTCAGCGCCATCACCTCCGCCTCAGCACACACCACCAAACTCATAAACGGAATAAAACCATACCTATCCAAGCCTAACGGTCTATCAATAGCCAAAGCCACTATTGGTGCAATACTAGACTATTGTAATGCCCTTCTCGCAGGTACATCTACAAAAAACCTAAACTGAGTCCAAGTCACGCAAAACAATGCGCTAAGAGCTGCACTAGCCTTCCCAAAAGGGAACATATTTCCCTTGCCAGGCAGGAAGTTCACTGGCTCCCGGATAAAGAGCGCATCACATTTCAAATCCTCACCCTCACCCACAAATGCCTTAATCTTACAGCGCCATCATATCTACCAAAGACAATAACTAAATCAACCTCTACACAACCTATCAGGACTCGCTACACTAACCAACTACACACCCCACACATCAACAGTGCTAAAGCTGGTGGGTTAGGCTTCCCCTATAGAGCCGCCAAGCTATGGAACGCTCTACCCTCAGATATCAGAGCTGAAAACTCTCTCCTTGCCTTCCGAAAAAAAACTCTAAACTTCCCTCTTCATCTAACCCATTGTATGAATTCTCCTGATTAATGCCTGTATTCAAAATTGCTACTGTTCACATTACCTGTAACTCAGTGATCTGTCTGTAACAAGCGCCACGATGCCCCCGGGCTGTTGCACGCTTTACAAATTTGAATAAATAAATACATTAATTGTAATGGTGGATAAGGGCAAGGATAGGGGTGCCCAGTGATGAACACTGATTTTTCTAAATGTCCTCATCTACAAGGAACTGTGGATCACACAGATCACTGTGGGCCTCTTGCATTGCTTGCCACTAATACACATTCCATCATGCTTCATCACAAACTATAGCAGCAAAACCTCTAGTGCACTGTTTACACCATCTTCATGCTTATCCTCTTCCATGTGATGTGGCAGGATACCTATGCTATGGTAGGTTATCTCTAATACTCTAGGTCCAGCCTACACTATATTAGCTCAGTCTGAGGTTGCACACTGCACACAGCCCACATGACAGGTTTAGAGTCTGCTGGGCCGATCTTGAAGACCCCAGCAACAGCTATTAGGACACATCACTTCCACAACCTCTGCCCATATCCTTTCATCTACAATCCTCGCTATTACAATATATTGAATGTAACAGTTCTTTTAGATTATGCTGCTCATCTGTATTGCAAAAGAATGTACTCATGTAACCGCAAGGCTTATTTGTGATCCAGCTTTCAGTTTCTGCAATAATCCAGTACCGTTATGGAAAGTAGCAACTGGACCCATGCGAATAATTGCCTTTATAAAATGTGCTCTGGGGCAAGACCTTCAGACAACCTTCTTACAACCGTTGTACCCAAATCTCAGCTGACCATTTGGTGTATTCAAGGACGTCATTTAGGGGTAACCAGAGGTCACAACTGCGACCTCTGAGGTCTCCCTTGCGACCTTTGTGGTCTCCCTTGCAACCTCTTTTTGGTAATGCAAGCTCCTGGGCTGTGGCTGTGGCCAGCACCATGTGGCTCTTTCTCGAGTGCCACACGTCTAACAATTTCAGCACTGACCCTAAATAAGAAATAGGAATACCAAATTACCAAATAATGTGTCTTTTCTGGAATTCTATACAATCATTGGGGTGAGTCACTGATTTAGTCTGTTCTTAAACGCCTCAACTCAGCCTTTCAACCTTCTGAGGTCGATAAATAAGTACCAACACAAGTTGGGTGATATTGGGTGTATATTTTTTCTATATAAAGCGTTTAAGCGTAAGTGCTATATAATAACACATCATTATCATTTGGTCATGGGCGTCTGCTTGCATTCACAGTAATTTGGTATACACATTGATTTTAATGATACATATGGCGATACATTCTTGTATGATATGTACATCACATTATAGTGATATCGTAAACATATTTTTCGTAGTGTACAATGCTATGTGATGCCACTTCCTGTTTTGTCAACGGGTGAAAGGTTGTGTTCCATCGCTTCCCGCGATATCACCGGGTGGGGTCAAATGACATCCCATCCTGTGATGTCATCAGGGGTCAAGGGTCGTGTGATGTCACTTCCCCTACCCCTGGCATTTTGGTGAAATGACCTCCCTGGGTGTATTCTGTCTATTCTCTGCATAATAAGGAACCTGTCTTATTCATAAGTTTGGCTTTGTGTCTAATATTGCGACTGGGTCCTACCGAGGACCACTGGGCGACTTTGGCCCTCTTCACATGTGAGCAGAGAATTGCACAATACAGAGTCCCTTTTCATTTGACTGTTACCTCAAGGATTGCAGCTTCACAGTCTATCTGGCATGCTTGATTTTTTTAATGTATAGTATGGTGAAAACCTCGCTGTACCAGCAGAGCCTAAAATGAAATCCTGGGGTGCTTTGTACAGCATGCTTTCTATCAAAGCCAGGCTTTTGTGGTTGCACTTGAAGCTAATAGATGCAGTGAACTATTCTTTCAGTGATTAGTCCCAGAATGTGTTGATGGCTAATACAAATGGCATTAGTTGCTGAATCAGTGTCCTGGGTCATTATACATCCCCAGGCCCTCCCTTACCACACCAATTCTGCCCAGCTCCTGTCTATCTGCAGCACTTGCATCTGCACACCCTCTGCCCCGGAGGTTCATACTTGCATCTCCCACAGCTCGAGTCTGTGTAGCACTCAACATACCAAGAACGTCATCTGTGTTCACCCATGAGCTCGGACCCCCCAGTCATTACCCCCTTTACCTCTTCCTTGCTGCACTTGCATGTTCTGAATACTCACAAGGCATAGTAGGTTCATCCCTTCTACCTTTTTCCCTCCACTGCTTAATTATTGTGTTTATAATGTATTTTCCAACTCGTGCTCCCTCCCTGCCCTGTGGCTGCTTTGAAACTGTATTTTCTTATTGTATGAGCGCCTAACAAGCAAACAATAAATAAATAAATACAAATTGGTGCTACCTATGCCATCTTGTGGTGCTCCCTAGCGGGCTCCATAAGGTACACTGATTCTTACATAAAATGAGCAGCTGCTTTAAGCATGCAAAACAGTAAAATGAGTAACATGGTTGGAGATTCTTTTTTCGTGGTCAACACAAGGGTCATTGCAAATCAGATCCCATTTCTACTCATGGGTGGGACAAAGGGGCAATGGAGTTTTGTCAACAGCTGGTCCATCCTTTAAGTGGATGACCGGGTGTGGTGTATGGAGACTTTTCTCTGTTAACCTGACTTTGCCATAGATCTAATGACCTGGAAGCACAACAGATCATAGAGTTATAGTACATTTTACGTGTCAACCCTCTTTTCGAATGCAGATACAGGAAAAAAGGATACTCTGTAGAGGACCTTTAGTACATGACACACATATTCAATAACCTTCGACAATGTAGAGCCTTCAGTTTCCTTTTTGTGCAATTCTACTAGTCGTGTAGAAAATTCTGAAAAAGCACAAGACATTCCATTGATCCAGTCCAAATTAAAAAAGGGGTTCTGCTGAAAACCTATACAATGCAGGTGTACACAGGTCTACTCTGAAGGTGGCCAACCCACCAAATCAATGTCAAATATTTCTGTAATGCATTAATTATTCAGAGAGTGGAAACCATTTCTTTGTAGATTTCAAGGACTTTGTCCATCTATCTGACAGAAGGGGAACTAAATCTAAAGGATCTCAAACATTGAATCTGAGCAATGTACTTCAGTCTAAGACACATACTGTTAATATAATGTACCAAGCGACTACACCAGCTAGCTAGGCATTCCAAGAGTAAATATCCGAATATATTCAATTGGCGTGTGAACCTCCCTAGTATACCCATCTATCCGCAAACACTACGTTATCCCTATTGGGACAGACCACCCCACTCATGTTTCAACTGTGTTGGGTTATGGATTCATGTATATGCCCATGACCTGTGGCATTATGAGGACTGACTATTTGCCGCACGCAAATGCTGGAGTTGTTCCCGCAGGAGCAATGGAGGTGTATTAGTAATGGAAATGTGTCTATTCTGTCTCTGACCAGCTCAACATGTGTGTAAAGAAACACTGACAATGGCAATTGTTTCAACTCAAATACAAGCATTTGTGGTATGTGTCCAGGTGCTCACACCAATTGCCAGCCATTGCCATTATATGTCTGGTACCATCATAATGTGCTCTGGGTGTCACATGTTAGGTATTGCTATGGTATATAATGCCATAAAAGGCCCAGGTGTTCACACCATTTCAATGTTTTGGAATGGAAATCCCAAGGACTCATGCCAGCAGAGCTCATGTAACAGCACCATTGCCACCATATTCCAAGGCACTGAAAATATTGCCAAGGGTTTGTGTAATTAAAAGAGCAGTGCCAGGTTTCAACATGCACAGTTAGAATGCCAGTGCCAGATTATTTATATTATTTTAATTGTTATTTTATAACACACCTAATACCAATGAGTCATTTCTAAGCATGGGATCGGTATTCAAACCTGTGTTGCGTTATGTTGTCTTGCTTCCAGGGCAAACAGGTTGCTCCTGAGCTATCCTTCCTCCCCCAATGTCCATAGGGCTAAGAACAGTATCCAATATACTTAATCAGGACATCAATGCCATGTTTAATTTTGCCCACTAAGCTCATTAAAGGTAGATCGTTTGGCCAGCATATCTGCTGCACCAGATTCCATTATGGCTATTTAGTACAGTAAGTCAACATTTGACGATTCATAATTAAAACAGTAAGTTGATTATCATTATATCTAAAAAGCTTAGTAATTCCAGATTCAATAAAATCAGCTAGTACTTGAAGACCAGATTACATTGTGGCCAAATATGTGTGGTGTACTGGAGCAGTGTATGTGTTTGTGCATGTGCAGTGGTATGTATAGTGGTGTTTGTGCATATGTTTGTTTGTTTGTTTGTTTGTTTATTGAATTTGTAGAGCGCACCGGACCCGAAGATAGCAGGGCGCGGCAAGGAAATGCAAAGCTTACAAAGTTACATAATGGTAAACAGTATACATTGACAAATCAGATACACATAGTTAGAGCCTAATTATTTACATTGTAGTGCACAGAAGTATACCATGGTATGCGTATAAAGTAAAAGTACAGGGAGATTTATCTACATAGTAATATACAGAAGTTTACACTCTAAGGGAGGAGTGCCATGTAGTACAAAGTCAAAGTTCTTCGGATAGATTAAGGTGGGTGATAAGGTTCTTTCTGAAGAGTGGATAGGGTTGGTCAGCTCTCAGCTCATTTGGCATTGAGTTCCAAAGTTTGGCGGCCTTCACAGGGAAGCTATTGCCGCCTATCTTGGAGGACTTAAATCTTGGTACCACCAGACAGTTTGAATTGCCAGCTCTAGTGGGCCTGCAGGAAGTTTTTCTGGACAGTTTATTAATTAGGTAGCTAGGGGCACCATTATGTAATGCTTTGTGTGACAAGGAGGCTATTTTTAGTTGGATTTTGTTGTGGGTGGATAACCAACTAAACTGGCATCTGATTGCAGTCATGTGTGCTCTTTTGTTGATACCAAGAGCGGCTCTGAGAGCATTATTTTGTAGGATTTGGAGTTTTTGGATACTGGCTTTGTTAGCGCTACTGTATAGGGCATAACAATACTCTAATCTGGAGAGGATCAGAGCTCTGGCTAGTATAATACAGCTATCATTAGAGGGGAAGGGCTTGCCAGCTCTAATAAGCTTGCAAGTGTAAGCTGTAGAAGAGGCTAAGGATTTCAATTGCTTGTTGAATGACATAGTGGCGTCCAAGTAGAAACCTAAGGATTTTACCTCTTTAGAGACTATAATGTTGTTGCAGTCAATGATAAAGGAGGAGTATTCATGGCCTAGTTTGGATATGTTGGAAGGGGTGCCAAGGATTATCAACTCTGTCTTGTCATCATTCAGGCATAGGCCATGTGTGTCCATCCAAGCCTGAATGATGAGGTAGATCCTATTCACCAATCCCAAGTCCCTTGCATGATCCCCGGAAAGTGGGAGGAGAATCTGTGTGTCATCTGCATAGTTAGTGTAGGTGACACCCAGAAGGTCCAGATCATCGAACAAAGGCTTGATGAATATGTTGTACAAGGTCGGGACACAGAGGAGCCCTGGGGAACTCTGCACAAGATGGGGGTGGGATCGGCCGCAGCTGAAGGGGAGAATACTCTGATAGTTCTGTCACTCAGGAATGATTCTATCCATTTGACTGCATCTGGGGAGAAATGAGCTGCTGATTCAAGGTGTCTGCAGAGGACCTTCTGGTCCACCAGGTCGAATGCAGCTGAGAGATCAAGTAACAACAGAAGTGCTGCTTTCCCTTTGTCTCTCAGCTCATCGATCTGTGTTTTCAAGTCTATCAGTGCAGTTTCCGTCCCATGTAGCGGACGGAAGCATGACTGTCTGACCCCTAGGAGTTTGTGTAGCTCCAGGTATTTTTGGATCTGCGAGTAGGCAACCTTGTCAAAGATTTTAAGAAGAAATGGTACGTCATGATAGGGCGGTAGTTTGTGGCGATGAGAGGGTCTAGAGTTTGCTTCTTCAGGAGTGGGAGAACCCAAGATTGTTTGAGGTTGACTGGGACGGTGCCGGAGGCAAATGAGGCGTTGATCAATTTTGAGATGAATGGAGAGAGGTCTCTCGCAGTATCTTTTATAATGTGTGCAGGGCAGACATCTCCTTTACAATTAGAAGGTTTTAATGATAAGATAGTTTTTTCAACTTCTAGGACAGAAGTTTTAGTGAAGTGGAAATCTGTTGTAGTCAATGAGTTTAGTATTGGGTAGGAGCGGGTAAGATGGCTGTGATAGGTTCAAGGAGTCTTTCTTGTTCTTTATTTTCGTTTGTAAGGTGTTTATTTTGTTGGTTAGTGCTTGTTGGATTTCAGAGCACCAGGTCTTGTTATTGATACAGATATCGGGTATGGAGATAGGGGACTAGTTCTCTTAGTATTATGAAGAGTTCTTTCATACTGGAGTTGGAGTTGGCAATATGTTCATTATACAAATTCTGTTTTGCCAGACAAATTTCATTTTTGTAGTGTGATGCTGAGGAAGTTAATTTTGTGTTATTCTCGCTGGAAGGACAGGGCTGCCAGGCTGTTTCGCATTTTCTTTTTAGTAACCGCAAGTCCTTTAGTTGAGGGGTGAACTACTTGTTGAGGTGTGCTTTAGGCTTGCTTGGTCTCAGTTTTAGGGGGGCAATTGTGTCCAGTGTGGAGAGCATAATCTTATTATATTCCTGCACCAAGGTGCTAGGGTCAAGGTTATCCGGCAGAGAGTTTAGAGTGGGTAGAATATTTGGGATCACGCTGTCGATTGTGATGTTCTTTTTCATTCTGGTTAGACACGATGGGGCTATTTGTGGAGTTTGGATATTAGGTCGGATAGTGGATAGGATCATGTACACCAGATGGTGGTCCGTCCAAGATAGAGGAGTGATGGATGTTATGGTGGCTGTGCAATTATACTCAGCTACCCAATCTAGGGTTCTTCCCTTGATATGAGTAGCTTCAATTACTTTTTGATTTATTCCTAATGCATTGAGGGAATTGGTCATTTGTAAGGCCTGTTTATCCAAAGGGTCATTGAATCCTAGGTTAAAATCACCTAGTAGTAGTACATGGGAAGTAGACTCCTCGAATGTTCCAATGGGCCCTGGAGGTCTGTATATTACATACATGGTGAGTGTTTGGGTATTATTTAGAGGGAGTTTGATGGAGATGAATTAGGAAGATTGCAGGGTTTAAGGCGAGGCTATTCTTATAGATAGGCTTTCTCTGGAAATGATAGCTATACCGCCATCCGTCTCGGATCCGTCTCTATTCGGTCTAGAGATAGTGTATCCCTCCGGGATGGCTAGCATGAGAGCGGGGTCTGCAGCGTCATGTAGCCAAGTTTCCGTTATGGCTAAGAAGTCCAGGTTGTCTTCTGTAATTAAGTCCGCTATGTCAATCGCATGAGCCACCATGGACCTTGCGTTGAGGAGGGCTCCTTTGAGAGGCTGATTATCTGTTTTGACTCGCGTAGGGCGAGGAGAGGGGTTGATGGGAGCTATGCCTTTAGGGAGTGTAATGGTCTGAGTAGCAGTGGCGACGTGAACAGGTGGGTAGATAAGGCATTTGGCAGTATTAGGCAATGTAGTGTAGTGAAATATGGTTTTCTTATTGGTAGGAGGTAGAGATCTAGTTAGAGGCTCATATAGTCTAGGAAGTCTTGCACGCAGTTTGAGGTTTCTGTTGGTCATGGTACATGGAAGCGTAATGTAATCCCCTGTAGTTTTGCACAGGATATGTTTGGGGAGCTGGGGGCTACTATGGTTAAGAGCCATGGTTGGTAGGTTGAAAGGGTATGGTCTATTCCCTCTTGGTGTATTTCCGATGGCACGGACTGTGAGGATGCCGGCAAGTAATTGTAGGGCAGCGGGAAGTAGAATAAGGTAGGTAGCGCAATGACCTGACATGTTTAGCAATATATTAAGAGGTGAGGTAGATTAACCCAATAAATAAAGAATCGAATTTCAGGGGGGCCTAAAACCTGGTATGCAGGAGAGACAAAGTGCTATGGGATCCTCAATGAAACACAATAGGCAGATTCGACTTTCCTCAATGAAACACAATAGGCAGATTCGACTTTCCCAGGGAAGGACTAAAACCTGGTATGCAAAAGAGACAAAATGCTATGGAATCCTCAATAAAACACAATAGGCAGATTCGACTTTCCCAGGGAAGGACTAAAACCTGGTATGCAAAAGAGACAAAATGCTATGGAATCCTCAATAAAACACAATAGGCAGAATCGACTTTTCCAAGTTGGGCCTAGAGCATGATATGTCGAGGAGGCAAAGGAGTAACATTCAACTTAGTTGGGTACCCATCTGCAAGGTGTAAAGGTGCAGTGTTAAGGCAGCACAGTACCTGGGGTTTAAGTGGACAGCTACAATAGAGATGTGTCACAATTTGCTAGAAGTTAGGTCTAAGAGTAGAGCTATACAGCTGAGTAAGGGCAATATCACAGTAGAACAGTACAGAGACTAGGTGTGAGTGGCACAGACGCTAGACATAATGCTATACATACTAAGTGTAGGCCATATATTAGCTATATGTGGAGCACAGTAGCAGATACATGCAGTCTCAAAGCATGGGTGACACAGTGGCTAGATGCAGGAAGCACAGTAATAGCATAATATGGGCACCGCTATGGCTAGGAGTAGATGGTGAGTAGTTAGGCATAGGGCTAGGCATTCTAAAAGTGCGAAACACTATACAAACACATCTGCACAGTGAGATACGTATGCAGTGTATGCATGAGTGTTCGGGTAGTAAACTGTTAGATCATGCAAATGGACCCCAATGGAGAAGAACGTAGCGATCAATCACTTGGTGGAAGGCAATGGTGCAGACAGCGAACAGTCATGTCTGGCGGACCTGGTGAGGCGGGTGGTACTGGACGCAAAGTATCTAGGATCAGCATCAAGGTACTGTGTAGGAGGCACTTTTTTTGCAGCTGAGAGGTGTGCTTATGAGCAGTTACACAATCGCATAGGCATGGTTATCGCTAGGAGGTGCCGCTTACCGGATAATGTCGGAGGACCGGGTCATCTGTTGCTCCTGCAAGGGGTCAGATGCCCATTGGTGGAGTTACAGTTTCGCGGGGTGTTGCTGATGAGTCGCATTGCTGATGTTCTGCTGGGTAGGGATCTGGGTTCTTCAGCAGGTTATGGGCAGGGGCAGGGCAGATGTGGTGGTGCCTGGGCAGAGGTTTTGGGCGACGCGACTGGAAGAGCTGGACAGGCTGGGACAGGTGAAGTGCCTTTTGTCCGTGCCTTGTGTACAGGCCTGCGTCGCCTTCCGTCGAATTGCAATTGGCTACTTGAGCTGTTGATGGGCCAATCGGGTGCAGGGGCGGGCAGATGGACAGCAGGAGGCCAAATTCAAGAGTGAATTATGGCGGCGGCCATCTTTACAGGGATGGAACCTGCATGGGTCTTAATGGCGACGGTGGGTCGAAGCAGGCAATCTCCTACATTTCACCACTTTCTTCCACAGCAAATGGTTGACATTACTTCATACGAGGCATACAAGCATCTGTTGAATTTCTCCTGTGGTGACGGTGCATGAGTGAAGCATCCAGTGAGGGACAGATTAGAGGTGCAGGACCCCCAATCTTACCTGCTGAGTAAAGCAGGTGGTGTAGCTCCTGCAGCACAGTGCTGGCTCCGCTGGTGGGCTTGTGAGTTAGTCAGGCTGGGACAGGTGAAGTGCCTTTTGTCTGTGCCTTGTGTATGGGCCGGCTTCGCCTTCCGGCGAATTGCAATTGGCTACTTGAGCCGTTGATGGGCCAATCGGGTGCAGGGGCGGGCAGATGGACAGCAGGGGGCCGAATCCAAGAGTGAATTATGGCGGCGGCCATCTTTACAGGGGTGGAACCCTCGTGGGTCTTAATGGCGACGGTGGGTCGAAGCAGGCAATCTCCTGCAGTTCGCCACTTTCTTCCACAGCAAATGGTTCACTTTACTTCATACGAGGCATACAAGCATCTGTTGAATTTCTCCGGTGATGACGGTGCACGAGTGAAGCATCCAGTGAGGGGCCGATTAAAGGTGCAGGAACCCCAAAACTTACCTGCTGAGTAAAGCAGGTGCTGCTGCTCCTGCAGCACAGTGCTGGGTGCTGGCTCCGGCTCCGCTGGTGGGCTTGTGTATGTATATTGTGAATTGTGAATTGTGACAGGGTCATGACTCTGTCAGGAGGAACAGGAACCATTTCCAGAAGAGATGGTGAGTGGGGGTTTTGGGTGGCATTCCATGGAACCCCCTCAAGTGCCTTGAATGTTAATGTGTGTACCGCCCTCTGTAACACGATGACTCCCAGTACTTGATCTTGCTAGATGTATGTTGTCTTTTGCAGGACACCATACCCCTGAATGCATCGGGGAGCAATAAAAAAAGTGGAACAAGGGGAATGGAATCAACAAAAGAAATGGAGCGGACTGGGATTTCTTTTTCTACAAAACATGGACGAGAAACTCCAACATCTGACCTACTAACCCAAGACAGATCCCAGGTGACAAGGTTGGCAACAGAAAATAAGCTGAGAGTGGGAAGACAGTGTGGGGAGCAGGAGACCACAGAAATCCTCCCAGCTGAACTGGGAGCAAATCTTACCAGAGCACCTGGCTGCTGCCCTGCAAATGGAGATTTAAATGCGGGGGGGAGTAAGAGATGTTACTTTATAGTTTTCCAACTGTGTAACCTAGCCCATAGGAATGGAATAGCCACAAATTGGCGATAGACTTAGGTGAACACTGAAACCAATGGAAGGGAGGGATGAAATTATGATAAAAAGAGTATAGAAGGAGAGTGAATGAGAGAATCTCACAGTTGCTGTGATTGGTGTCTTGGACCCTTATGCATCCCCAGGCACCTGACCGCATACATCCAATCTCTCCAGCTTCTGTCCACCTTCAGCACTTGCCTTGGTGCACCCTCCGCACTGGAGACTCACACTTTTACACCCAAACGTGGCTCCTGGCCACTTAGCACTTACCATAACGTGCACTTCATCTATGGCTCTCTCTCAAGCATGGACACCCCAGCACGTACCCTACTGCCCTCTTCCTTAGTGCACTTGCACGTTCTGAATACTCACAAGGGATAGTAGGTTTGGCTGACCCCCTGCCCCACTGTGATTTTTGTATATTTAATTATTCTTAAATCCCATGTTCCCTCCCTGTTGCCCAGTGGCTGCTTTGAACCAGAATGTATTTGCTGTATACGCTCCTAACAAGCAAACAATAAACTAAACTAAACTAGAAAGTGTGTGCTTAGGGGTGAGGCCAGGAGGTGTGGAGGAAGACCGAGTTATCAGGTGGAGAATGGAGAGTGAAGAAGGGGGAGGATGCAGGGGACTGAAGAGTTGGTGACTGAGTTGTAGCAGAATGCAGGTGAGGCATTGGTTGTGAGAGAGTGATAACATGTGTATGAAATGTAGTGTTAGAAGTTTCTGTGAAAGGAGAGTAAAGATGGAGAGAGTGGTGAGAACATGTAGGAGGGATCAGCGAGTGCAAGCAATAGGGTGTATAGTAGGAGGGTGTTGAGAGAGTGCTAGGTGGAAGTGGGAGTTGTGGTGAGGGCGGAGTAAAGCAGGAGGAGCAGTTGGAAGAGATAGGCAGAGAGTGTGTGGTGAGATTTGGGCGTAGAGGCCTAGATGTGGAGCTTTTGAGTTGGACAGACTGGTGGAGAGGGGTGGGAGAATAAAGGAAAGAAGAGAGTGTGGAGACTATAAGATGGGAAGGAAAGAGGAGCAGAGAGTGTGTGGGCATCAGAGGGACAGAAGAGAGCGAAAAGAAGAGGCTGAACTAGGGTGTCTGATATTGGCACACTTGAACCATCATTTTCTATTGAGAAACCTTGGGAAGGCCAGGTAACATCTAGAAAATCCACAAGGGGAGCAAGATAGATAAAGCATTTGTCTTTAGGCCCTCACTGACAGATAGCATTAGATAATAGATTTTAAGTATCAGTAGTGGGAAAACCGGGGGGTGAGGGATGCCTCGTTTAGGGTGGTGGGGGCCCATGGTAGGTTGAGAGAGGCCCATAGTGTACCTGATCAAAACTCTAACCCGAGGAACGCAAAAGTACATCTAGCAAATTCGAAATTAAAACCCTTCAATCACCTTTGAGAGTCTAGGAGTTACTGGAGACATCTATGACAACGGACATCTGTGATGATGTCTGTGTTGTGTTTGTGTGGTGGGATGAGTGAGTAGTATATTATTATAACTGGTGGAGGTGTTAGTACAGTGCTTGGATCAGAGTGCGTGTGTTAGTGTAATATAATTGACAATTACAGTGCTGGAGAAGCCTCTGAGTATGGAGTTTAGGAATCAACAGGGATTGTACCTTTTTACCAACAATAAAGGTCTGCAAGAAACAAAAGTTCTAAAAATGCTACCACCAAAGATTCGAACAGCAAAAGTTAGAACCTTTGGTGCTAGCCTTGCAGGTAAATCAAAAATACTGTGTGGTATAGTGAGCGGGGTGTTGCAGGGGACACCCCTGCAGCACAACACCCGGAAAAAAAAAGAAAACAGGGGCTGCGGGAGTGTCGCCCTCAACACCCTGCTCACTATACGTAAAAGTATAGTGAGCGACGGTTGCCCCCGTAGTATGTACGTTTGCATGAGAAAGGTGCAAACCTTTGGTAGTTTAAACCGTTCTCATGCAAACGTTCCGACCGTGGCAAAATCAAACGGATCACTTAGATCCAGTCAACATGTGTGTTTACATGCTGCAACTTGCACTTTATGTTCAGATCTTTTGACAATGATATCAACAAAACACGTAACTGGATTCATTACATTCCGATTCATTACGATAGGCTGGCAAACTGTGCATACTTAAATGGCAGCTCTATTTGCTATAATTAGTCAGTGTACCCCTCCCTACATTCATCTGTCAACACTCTTATGTCCAATAGCTTTGCCCCGCTTGGGGCACAATGAGCCAACACTTAAATGGGGAACAATTGTTTATCCATACCCAATGGGTCATATAAAACTTACATACTAAAAGGAAGCTGTATGACCAAAACATCTCTTCTAATGACTCAAACACCAATAGTTCCATAACCGGACGAATGCACGAACATCAGCCTGAAAGTACTAGAAATGAACTATTTAATAGATTATTCACAACAATGTTCAATTAACACAATTATGCAAGAAAACAATAGTGAAAATAAAAGGAACCAAAGGGTCCACCCATGACGGGGCCCCGTTCTCCAGAGAGCACTGCACATTAAATCCCTCAACGTGATGATTAAAGACGCTGCATTGTGAGAAGGAAAGCAAAAGTGCTGAAAATGCAACCAAAACCCGTTCAACTTAAATACAGACGCGTGGCAAAAACTACCAATGCATGGAAGATAGCCATTTGAGGAAGCAAGCCACTAATAAAAGAACAGCCCTGTGGTGATGTGAGAGAGGGCCTTGCAGAAACCACTTCAGCACATGCAGGAACAGAAGGCACGGTAATATGAACACCTGCTTTTATTTCTACACAAGGATATGCACTTCATCTGCGTTCGGGAGCTGGTCGCAGTGCCGGGCAGAGACTCGATGCCAGCTGCTCCCCTGCCAAGAGCTTGAGCAAACTCTCTCCTATCCTGCGGCGTGGCCTGCCCACTTGAGACATCTCATGTAGGTGTGTCACGTGATGCGAGCGGTCGGTACCACAAAGAAGGAGAACTAGAGGTCACTAGCATTGGCCTACAGACAGGGAGGAGGACTGAGTGGGCCAAAGTGACAGCTTTGTGCAGCTGTTACGAAGTGAGCGATAGTTGGCCCGCCAAACGAGTTAAAAGTAAGTGTTCCAAGTTGTGGAAGCCTATTGTTACCTTGATGAATCAGAGACTAAGATACTTCTTCACCTTTACTGCTTTGATCCTTGATACTGTGCTTGTATGGTTCAGTCCACATCTGCAGTGTTGCAGACTGCACCTGTGTGGCAGTTATTATTAGTTGTCCATTTTCTGAGCTTGTCTAGCGACCTGCTATGTTCGCTCTATTGAGGGACTGTTTGACGATGAGAAGAAAAGAAGGGTCAGCAATGCATAAACGTAGCAATCAACAAAACAACCATATGCAGCAATTAGGTCATTCACTTTCCAACATTGTGGACACCTTAAAACCCATGAGAGGCATTCATAAAATGAACATTAATCCTGCTATTACATATGGTGCTGAAATATGTGGCCCGACAAGTGTCAGGGCACTGTCTGGTTTGATAACATATGGTTGAACAAACTGTATGGCTGTCCACGTAGCCTTGTGGTAGAATATTTACCAGTGGAGTTTGGTATCCTTGACCTTCAAAATATATTGTTTCAAAGAAGAATAAAGTATGGCGTCAAAATTGCAGACCAATCAGAATACGTGGCTATATTATATAAGGTAGCTTATAAACTGGCCACAACTAAACACACTTCATCTATATTATGGAAATGAATGAATGATTGTGAAATCTGCAGAAATTATTTGAAGATGGATCTGGCTGAGTGCTACTTGAAGAAATTGTAATGCAGCATTACAAAAATATATGTTGGCATTGTCATACAGAATCATACAGAATAAATAACTAAATTGCATACTGGGGTGCATATACCATATGCGTGTCAACTGAGCCATTTATCAAAATATGTGCATGCATTTATACGTAGAACTATTAGACCAAATTACCTTCAACTGGAATGTAATATACTATCATCATTAGAAGTCTCTGGTGCATGAGTGGAACGTGAAAGATAGAATGTGTTGGATTTCCCCCTCAATTATAATCTCACCATCACCTGTCCTAACATTCATGTAGGATTTTACAGGGTCACTTAATTTACACCCTGAGGAAGGCGGTCCGCATTACCAGCATCACCGAAACGTGATCCATTCTTGGAACACTTTGCTCACAGGCGACTCCCCCAGTCTACAACACAGTACCACGCCACTTGTTCATGTTAGCAGACCCTATTAGATGATTCACAACCCCAGTTCAACAGAGAATCAGTCAGATGAGTTACCACGATTCATGGTTCTTGATGTATCCAGGGGAATGCGGATTTGCATTTGCATTTTTTTTTTAAAGCGCTCACACAGCCCAGAGGGAGGCGCTGTTAGAATTTTTTGTTGTTGTCTTAGTTGCATATTTATAACGCGCTTAAATACCCAGAGGTTTCTAAGCGCAGACCCGGGGATCGAACCTGACCCGGGGATCGAACCTGTGTTGCTTCGTGTCGCCTTGCTTCCAAGGCGAGCATGTTGCCACTGAGCTATCCTCCCAGGACATACTACGAGTATATTAAAGAGTGAAGTAACTAAAAGGTGGGAGAATATATAAACAATTTTAGAATTAAACAAAAATACAAATATCTCCCAAATGTAATTATGGCTTCAATTTTCAAATGTGATTTCCTATTGTCTTTTCTTTTTTAAGTTTCTTTCAATTTGTTTGATTGTTGATAGAGAACGGATTTGTTGAATTGTTGAAATAATGCAATTTTTGCTCCCTCTCTCCCTCTTTTTCAGACATTTCTTTCTAAATCCTCCCATGGTCTCTTACTGCGACAATACCCATTTTTTTCGTTTTTCAATATGAATTCAAGTACTGTGAAGGTTTTTGATCTTTGACTATCCTTTATGCTTTTGAATATTAGTTTATGTTGTATCAATTTCTTGTCAATCTTTATTGGACATTGTTTTATGTTATCATATTCAATCTTTTGTACTTAGATTATATCTAATTCATGACGTGCTTGTGAATAATAAACACTTGTTTTTTACACCTTTGGAGAGTGTCTTCTCAAGGCGATGGTTAGTGGGATTACTAATTTATAAATTCCCACTCAAAACAAATCACACCGGAACAACAGTTTTAGAGAAAACATTGTAGTTACCAGTGGTAGTTTCCTTTGTGTTTGCCATTTCATGTTGTCCTAGCAACCACATGATGTTTAGGGTTCCCCACATAGGTTTACCAACTTCAGCAACCACGGTTGCTTTGGAATACAGACTAGAATGCAGACAAATATAAGTGTTGCCTTTATGCCTCTACAAACCTTTTTCAGCCTCCTCCATATACACTTTCTCTACCCCCCTTTCTGTGGGTCACTGCACTTTAGTGAATGACCAGACATAGAGCATGGCAGGAAAGGCCACTCTAAGTTATTTTTTATTTTCTTTTTCTTCTTTTTTTTTTATTGATTTAGCTGATTACTCAACTTTTCAATTTATACAAAAGATTTATCAAAATTTCATAAAATACATAGTTCATTTCACTAAAAGTTCAAACAATTAATCACAAATTAACAATATTGTGCACAATATACAAACACAGAACACAGCAACAATTACGACACTTAAACATTTGCACAATTTAACAAATATACAGATATACAAATATACAAATCTATCATAGGGGTATAATGACTTAGGTCATAATTCATAATTCATAATTCATGGTTCAAGCCACAATTCACAGATCGCTTATGAATGGCCCATTTCCTATTATATTTTAATATTTCAGTACGGCTAGGCCTTCTGTCTAAGTTTAAAGCATTAAGAAAGTTTGCTGTAGCGGTATATAAACCCATGTTTTCGGTTGTAAGTATTTTTAACCATCTATGTTCTGGTAGCACATATGACATATAAATCAAATGGTTTGCATAATGTATGTTTCTCAATTTACATAACGCAGTGCATTTAGTTATAAGATGTTCAAGTGTCTCTTGACTAGCTGGATTAAGGCAGAATCGACAGAAATTTTGTTCCAGACTAAGCTGTTTTCTTTGAGCGTGGATGTCTCGAGTACACCATAGATTCAGGTGTAAATGCAGAATGGTTGCTTATATTTTAGGATTTGGGGTTTTGAGCAAATAAGTCTCTGTTACTCCCATTTTCTTATCTAAAAATGCTTTCGCATTGTAATGTTTGTAAGTAAGGCAAACAGTCCGAGTATTTATCCAATCTTGTATAAAGATCTCTTTTTTGACATAGTCTGGATTATTGATCAACCTGTCCAGAGTTCCTTCAGCCGTGGCCAGTATTGATATGACATTATTTATCCACTTTTGAATAAAACAATGTTTGGAATGAAACATGTAATTTGACACGGTTGACAACAAGGTGTTAGTCTTGTCATAGATTAAACATTTCCTGAACAATGCGCATAATTGCCAGTGATATCTGGCATGTAAGGATGTGAGTCCCAGCTCATATCTCAACCAGGCCCCAGGTGTACATACGGGAATCCTTAATGATTGTCGCCAGAATTTTGCTTCAATTTTTTCAAAGAAAGAATTTTCAATGAACCTTCTGGTTTCCAAACCATAAAGGAGAGTAGGCGTAATTTTTTGTCGCCAATATTGAATTGCGGGTGATATTGAGAATTTGCCAAATTTAAACAAAATTAACCTGGTTTGTGATATGGCTGGGATCACTTTATTCACAACAATACGTTTTTGGGTGTCAGCATTCGGAACATCATCAAAAACCAAACCTAAATACGTATAGTTTTGTACAATATCAAGGTCAACATCTTTGATTTTCCAGCTCATTCTATTGTGCATTGAGCCTTTTGGAACATATTGCACTACCTGTGACTTCTTTAGGTTTATAGTGAGATTATTAAGGTCAAAATAATGAGTCAAAGCTATCAGCAGTTTTTGGAGACCACTAGGGGTCTTTGATATGAGTACAAGGTCGTCCGCATACCAAAGCGCTTGAATAACCACATTATTTTACTTAAGTGAGTCTGATGGTATTTCATTGAAAATCTTCTTAATATTTTGATTAAAGAAATTAAATAGGGCGGATGCAAGCAAGCAGCCTTGTTTTAAGCCTTTCGACGTGCTAATAGAAGCGGACAGCAAACCCATTATTGATAGTCTGATGAGGTATTGATGTCCCAGATTGTAATGAGTAAATGATATTGGTCAAGGTAGATGGACATTCAGCTTCAATGAGTTTATTGATAAGTTTGACTCTGGAAACAGAGTCAAATGCCGCCTGTAGATCGATAAATGCAAAATACATAGGAGTTTTGGTGTAATGTGCTTGTTTTTTTAGGGCATTTAATGTAATTAAATTTATAGATGTTCCCATGCCCGGTACAAAGCCTGTTTGATTCGGGTCTCGATGTTGTGTCTCAAGAAACCAACGATTGAAATCTCTCAAAACCAGTCGACAAAATATTTTGCTAGGGGTATCCAGAAGGGCGATGGGGCGATAGTTTGAGGGGGCCCCATGATCACCCTTCTTGAAGATCGGAACTATTAAAGATGTACACCACGATGCAGGTATGGTTTTTGTGTGAAGAATTTGTCCAAATATCCTATACAAAATTTTTGCCCACAAATTCGGGTGGTCTTTCATCATTTGATTTGTTAGGCCATCCGGGCCCGCAGCACGAGATGAGGAGGACTTCATTATAAACTCCTCAATGGTCTCAATAGAGAAGTCGAGATTCCAAGAAGCCTCGTTTTGTATGGGGTGTTGATAGCGATCAAATTCTCCATTGTGGTACAGTTCAGAATAGTGGTTTATCCATTCTCTTTCTGGCACACCATTTAGTTGTTGTCAATTTGTTTGAGGACAGCCGTTTCATTGAGAAGGGACCATATTTGAGATGTGTTTTTAGTGAGAGACAGACACATAACATTTTCACTGTCCCTTTGAAACATGGAGACTTTGTGACTTCATATCCAATTCCTATATTTGCATTTCAAGCTGCTTATGACTTGTTGTTTTTGGTCTGCGGGAAGGAATCATGTCAGTCTTAATTCTTTTCTATGAGTTGTTTTCGCCTGTTGTAGTTGGTGATCATAGACATGCTTATTTTTTCTTTTTGGACAAGCAAGATGTATATGATGAACTTCTTTAAACATGTCCAACACTGCTGAGTAAGATTGAAAAGCAGGGGATGTTATTTGTACTTGTAGCTCTCGTTCCATTGATTTTAATTTGTCTTGGGTCCATTTAAATCGGGTTTTGGCATTGTTAATTTGTAAATTTGGCATCATCCAATGTTGCGGTTCTTCTTGGGTATCTATCCATTGCCACGTTAACAGCAGCATGTTATGGTCACTTGACGATTGGTGTATAATTTAAAACTTTGAAACTTTCATGAACAAATCTTCAGAGAGAAATACGTAGTCGATGATACTTGTAGATCCTCCTCTATGCCAGGTGGGTTGAGGAGGTATATCTCCTGGAAGTGAGCCATTCACAATGTGCAGATTCCACTCTCCCATGAAGTTTTGCGCTCTGATGGTGTCTTGTCTAAAGTGGTTTTTGGTTGTTGTCATATCATGCAGATTAAAGTCACCAGCAAGGATGGTTGCCGAAATATTTGGTGTTTTCAAGATTAGCTCCAAGAGGCTAGATAGATCTTTATAGAAAATTTGATCAGAAATAGCTGCTGGATTGCGGTATAGATTGATTAGGGCAATATCCACTGTACCTCTCGGAATTCTGACCAATTGCATGAAGTTATTTGGTGTAGCCCATGCATGAATTTTAAGGCCTGATGTACTTTTAACCACTACCAATAAACCTGACATGGGTCGTCCTTTTGTGGAAGCAATTGCTGGGAGATGAACTATAGCATGGGCATCCCATATTGGAAGCTGGGTTATCCACGTTTCCTGAAGCGCTACAATTTCCAAGTTGTTTATACAGTTCTGCTATTTATTCATTGAATGTCGGTAGCCTCTCGAGTTCCATGAGGCCAACGAGACATTTTGTTTATGCGGGCTCAATGATGGTTATGCTTTAGATGATAAATTGCAAAAAGCACATTGGCACTCCTCTTGACGCTGAGTTAATTGTACATCTTGTTTTTGGACTGATTTTTGTTCCGGTTGTTCACTGTAACTCCTTCCTGGATCTTGAGCCAGTAAAAACCCCATTTCAAATAAGGCCATTTTAGCTTGTCATAAGGTGTTCAGAACTAAGCCAGATCTTATCCATAGACGGATGATAGAAAGATTACTATCACACAAAAACTCTACCTGATCAATGTCCGATGATGAAATATCTTCCAGTTCCTGTATTTCACCGAAGATGTTGAGAATGCTCATTCTGGACAGATCATATTGCACATGCGGCGCATTCCGACATTTCAAAATCAGTGTATGGAAATCACGAAATGTATTCTTCTTAATTTCCTTTTTTGGATGTGCTTCATGTGGTTTTTTTATTGGTTGTTCAGGAGTTTTAAAGTCTACTGTCTTCTTATTTTGTGCCTCCTCAATCGAAGTTGACCATTGACCTGTTAGTAGATGGTTCTGATGTGTTGCTTCTATCCAATTTCTTTCTGTGGAGTAATTTTTCTCCTGCACCTGTGAATGAGATTCCCAGTTCGTCACTTGTCTGGGATTATTTGTGCTAGCACACTTTAGGCGTTTAAGCAAATATTCATCTACCGCTGCTTTAATTTCTTCAACCCGTTCAGTGATGTAGTTTTGATCCGGGATCACTTTATGGGAAAGTTTTGTAAATACTGATGCAGTTGAAGTAGACTGGGGCAGCAGGTTCTTGGTATTAGGAGCTGTATTCAATTGACTATCTTCTGCTGCTTCTGCAAGCGCCACAAATGCATTCAATGGGGAATGCAAGGATGGCTGCACAATTCGGCGCTGAGTCGCCGAATTTGATATTTGAATGTTATCCGGCACCCCAGTGCCTTGCGTCATAATACATTGCTTTTGACAGGAGCAACAACAGATGATATTATTGTTTTGAGTTCACTTTGCTTTGCGTTGACTTGGCTTGTTTTCTCTGGTTGTTGTGTAGTAGAACTCAATGACGTACCAGTAGATATATTTTTTTGTGTAGAATCATTCATTATTAGACGTGCTTTCGTCTTCATCAATCGTCTCATTTTCAGGGTCATGTGGCGCGGTTTGGAGACGAGCAGCCTGGATGACGGGCCTTGAAAGACTTGCTTCTTAAAAACGTCATAAGTTACCGGAATATCAGAGTGTGAACTTGATGGTAACTTGTCAACACTGATCCATGATGAATCAGGGTCAGGGTTGGTAAGATCAATGCTTTCAACCAATCGTATAATTCCAGTGATAACAGGGACGGCTGTTGTTTGGGATTCCTTCTTGATTATTATGGGCCGCAAATGAGTACCATCCATGATTCTATTTTGTTCTGACTGGGGAAGATTCCTGTAATTTTCTCAATGTGTTCTGATTGATATTTTTTTTTTTTGCTCCAACGTTTCAAACATTCTATACAAACTTTTGATTGTGGTGTTTATTGCTGTTAGAGTAATCTCCAAAAGACTATTGTTAAAGGATGTTTTAAGGCGCTCAGAGGTTGAGAGACGCCGTCGCGGATTAGGTTGAATAAAAGAAGCTACTGACGAAACACTACAATCCATGGAGCAAGACGCTCGATAGTCAGGTATATTTGAAACTACTGATGAGTTCTGGTGCGTAGTTGTTGTACTTATCGGTACATTGGAAAACACTTCGTCGTTGTCTTCTTCTTCGATTACACAGGGTAACTGTACACTCTGTTTTTGATTCAGAGAAGGAGATTTAATAGTTTGCAAAATGGTATTGTCCGGAATGGTCTGCTCTTCATTTTGCAATGAATGTGGTGGTTGTAAAATTGGAGAGTTACTGTTAGGAGTCTTTTCTGCGGGCACCACAATAGGAACGGTTGCTTGCTCCTGACTTTGTGACTGAGCACAAAAGGTGCAGATGTCATGGTTGGATAAAGGAGTTTTGGGTACCGGAGTAAGCGTAATGCTTTTCCGAGTGGCCAATCGTTTAACTTTTCCAGCCGCCTTAGCAGGAATGGTTACTGGTGTTAGCGGAAAGTTAGGTGTTTCAGGCATATTTGATTTCAAGGTATAAAAGCGCATAGAAGGTAACCCGGCACCAGAAAAAGTGCAGGACAAAGCGCTGACTTTCATGCTATTATATTTTTACAGGGATTAAACACGAAAATTATTTGAACTGGACGACTAGAACATAATAGTACAGATTAACAAAACACCAGAAACTGATTAAAAAGATATATAAAGCAATAACGTACCGCCGCAACGCGGAAGCTTCGCGGCCAGGCAATACTTGCACGGTACTTGTTACCCTATGATCTTGTCCCTGCAAGTCAGAAAATACCTGTTGATGGAAGATGTCCCGCTGTTATAGTCAGGCACAAGTCCTCCACTCCTCCGATCCAACAAGGAAATGGAAAACACACTGCACAGCACCCCAGCGCCAAACAGCCGCACAACAGCCAGTGGGCTTGTCTCATAAGGGCTTAACGCCGCGAGGGTGACTAGAGCGCAGTTTTGAAGATGCCACAAGTCACGTGATCACACACGTGAGTCCCACCAACTCTGCCTCCTCCAGGAAGTCTTTAGGAACTCGGCAAGAGCTCCGCTTGGCTCGCAGTGCCGATAGGTAAAAAAACAATTAAGGGTGCAGCAGCGTTCTGCTTCCAATTCAGTCCTGCTATGTGGCAGTTAGTAACACGCTCAGGCGACTCGAGCGCAGTCTTGAAGATGCCACAAGTCACGTGATCACACACGTGAGTCCCACCAACTCCGCCTCCTCCAGGAAGCGTTTAGGAACTCGGCAAGAGCTCCGCTTGGCTTGCAGTGCCGATAGGTAAAAAACAATTAAGGGTGCAGCAGTGTTCTGCTTCCAATTCAATCCTGCTATGTGGCAGTTAGTAAGGCCACTCTAAGTTATACTGAACAACAGATACTAGAACCCATCCTGGGTCCCACTTGCTTTGCCCCTACGAGCTCTAATCAACGAGTACCATCTTCAAACACAAGCAACGACTTACGCAAACTGAAAAAGAAGTGTTTCTGGACTGAACTCCATGGACACTTCTTATGCGGATATTTGAAGGCTAATATAATACAAACAGAACTTATAGTTAGGAACAAACCTTGCCTCTTTTTGAACAATAAGGGGTCCCGCACTAGCTTTAGTCACATAGCCACAAAATGTTGTTGGGACTTGATGGTCCTAACAATAACTAGAGCACAGAGAGTTAGTGCGGACATCCAGAAGGATCTTAAACAGAGCAATAGAAATGTACCACCAGTACTCTTATAACAAACGACTGAGATCAACTGAAAGAGATCACTAAACAATTTGAGGGTTTCAAAACTACCACTTTGAACAGGAACACTAAAAAACTACAGATGAACATAAGGCACTGCAAGATAGAAGTCATTTATACCTACACAGCTGATCACTATTTACAAATATTGAACAAAGCAGGGTTGCAGACAATACAAGGGGCGGTGGAAGAAGATGGTGGCTCACCTTTTCAGGTTCAAGTAGTCACTCAGCATCAGATTACAACACAAGGTATAATCAAAGACCTTTTCCACAAAACTACCCCCTCCACAACCCCCTCATTCTTTAAGCAGCGAAAGGAAAGGAGGAGACATTTGTGGACCACCAACATGGGTAATGCAGTATGGAACAGGCAGGAGACACACGCAATATCGCAGCAGGAAGTCCTTCCAATGATAAATGACTTCCGATCCTACCAATATTTAACCTGTTGAAAACAGAGCTGTCACAGCTTAGATTTCGGTACTCTCCAAGGGCCTCTCCTTTGTGCCTTCAACACACAGACTGGTTCAATACGGAGGTGTGGATTCTACGTTTTTTACATTCAGTCAGACTACAAACCTTCTTTAGAGATCATATGGAACAAGAAAAAGAACCAGACTCAGGACTCCATACACAATCATCCTTCATTCCTCTAGACAATCAAGTCCCAAGTGGCTTATTGACATTTGAGGAATGCATATTAAAAGACTTGTATAAACTAAGAATGAGAAAAATTAAACAATCAAAATATATCAAAACAAGAAAGGGCAGCATTAAGTACCATTTTAAGTGATCATAACCTAGTGATAAAACCAGCAGACAAAGGGGGTGGAATAGTCCTTATGTCCATGCCTTTTGGGTGACCGAGAGAGTTACAGTCTATTACCAAAAGATTACACTGAAGAACTTTGACAAGAAATTTCAGAAACAGTAGCACATGGCTTACAGCGTGACTGGATTAAAGACAAACAAGCTGATTTCTTGAACAGCACACAGGGACACACTTTCTATGCACCACCTAAAGTTCCTAGGGATCCTGTAAACCCTCTATCAGGCTGTTGCTCCATGTTGGAACCGATGTGCAAATTCGTGGACACCTTTTTGCAATCTTTCAGTGTACTCACGGACACATACCTATGGGATACCACACACACAATACAAATATTTGAACAAGAAAGATTTGACCCAGAAACCCAATTGCCGGTGTCAATGGACCTAAAATCGTTGTTATGCGCTGGTAGGTTGAACGCCCTTGGGAACAGTAGTTCTGGTCATTAGAGAGAGATGATGTCGTCGGGTACATGGGTGCATCAGATATGTGCGCAGCTGATGTAATTGCCGGGTGGTAGCTGCATTCTAGTATTAGAGTGGTGCTGAACATTTCACTTGGATGTGTGCAGTCTGGTGGGTGGATACCCCGACTGGGCTCTGGCTGCGTTAGGCCTGAAGGACGCATATGTGAGCAACTAGGCCGGAATGTGCTTGACTAGCTGCGTTTTATATGGTGATGAGGTGTTCATGGGGTTGTGTTTGTATGTGAACAGCTAGGCCGAATTAATCAGGGGTATAGCTGTGTTCTAGTTGAATCATGGCATATAGTATAGAGAAAGCGTAGTTATGTGATATGATGGCTATCTTTAAAGCGCCAGAGACCAGGCACGTGAACAGGATGGCAAGGAACAGAGCAACACATGGACACATAGAGACAGGCGCTGGGTTTACAGTGACAGGAAGGGGGATAAGGATATCAAACAACAGCTTGGGGGAAGAGGAAAGCAGTAAATCATGTGTGGGGCATGTAAATAATTACTTTCGCATTTCTGTCCAGGTGTGATTCAGGTTAGTGTTCACAGCTCCACCCAAGTGTGGGACAAGCCAACATGTGTATTTCTATCTAGAGGCTACTCAAGCTAATGTTCACAATCATGTAAGGTCTGATGCAGGCTAATGCTCACAATTCTAATGAAGGCATTGCCAACATTCATAATCTAGTATGGCACTGGGCACAAGCATCCCACAGGACTCAGCCATAGAATGTATCTGGGAATATCTGACCAAACATTTTTCAAAAAACGTAGCAGGCGCCCCTCTCCAGAAAGAACATGGCATGATAACATGTTCTGTGGTTTAGATTAATTCAAAACCTTCCACCCATCATTTTTTTGGTTTAATTTTGTCTCCCTATGTGAGAGTGGGTATGCCCAGACGTGGGTCCCTTGCTCGCTGCGCCATTGGGAACCAAGCTGCACCTCACTGAGGAGGCCCATTAAGGCCAAAACATGTCTGGGGTTGCATGTGGTTCCGTGCAGAGGGCACCTGGCCTAGCAGTTTGGGCAGGCTGCTCCCATTAGTTGCAGTATCTGACTGATTTGCATATGGCTGGACTCCTTTTGCAATGGTGCTAAAAAAAGGTGGTGTGGAAGGTTGCCCAGAGCAATGCCAGTGGTTTAGATTAATTCAAAACATTCCACCGATCACTTTTTTGGTTTCATGTTGTCTCCCTATGTGAGAGAGGGTATGCCCAGACATGGGTCCCTTGCTTGCTGAGCCATAGGTAACCAAGCTGCACCTCACAGAGGAGGCCCAAAAAGGCTGAAACATGTCTGGGGTTGCTTGTGTTTCCATGCAGAGGGGACCTGGCCTACCAGTTCAGGCAGGGCTGCTCCCATTAGTTGCAGTACCTGACTGATTTGGATATGGCTGGACCCCTTTTGAAATGGCGCAGACGAGCTAAAAAACAGTGGTGTGTAAGGTTGCCCAGAGCAATGCCAGTGGTTTAGATGAATTCAAAACATTCCACCCATCACTTTTTTGGTTTCAATATCTGACCAACAACAACTTACAAACTAGAGTTCTGAGTAATTTCATAATTTAACCTATCATTTAGTTCGATAAACAATTTTAATTCGATAAACAATTTTAGCTCCAAAACAAGGGAACCACATGGGAGCAGCTACTGCCCCGAGCATGGAAATTCTATTCATGGAAACATACGAGAAAGACCATGTGTTCTCCAATCATAATCCTTGGAGAGAACATTGGAAAGCTGGCACAGATATATTGATGATGTCATTTTCATCTGAGATGGGTCTGAAGAGGACCTGAAGCATTTCCTTACCTGGATCAACACACGTGACAACAATATACAATTCACTATGGATGCAGCAATCAGAAAATCCACTTTCGAAATCCCAGTGACCGGAATACATTACTACACTTCACTAGTAATCACCCCACACACACTAAGGAGAATTTACCCCATGGCCAATTCCTTAGCATATGTAGGAACTGTAGGTCACTTGATGAGTTCTACAGACATGTAGAACATCTGGATAAAATACTCTGAGCACGTGGATACCCCAAAAACCTCTCAGAAACTCTAAGGGAGGCATTATTAACAACTAAGATCCCAACACAAAAAGACAAGAATGAATGCCTCACATGTGTTATCACATATGACCCTCACACCTTCCACGTCAAGAAAACAATACAAAAATACTGGCCTTTGGCCTGTTTGTATTTACCAGAAGATCCATCACCATGTTTTTTATTGAAACAGGCTAAACACATTGGGAAAAACCTGGTACACTCTCAGGTCATGAAAAAGACACCCAGAACTGGTCTATGGAATTTACACACAGTTAAAGGCCACTACCCATGTGGCAACTGTGTGGCTTGAAAATTTACCACTAAAATACAAATGTTCCAAATAGGAACTAGACAATGGACATTGAAGGACATAACAAACTGCAAAACCAAACAAGTAGTGTACTCCATACAGCGCCCTTGTAGACTGAGATATGCGGGGCAGACTATGAGATCAGTTAACATCAGATCTTAGAACACAGATGAAAAATGTGTTGCAAGAACCCAACTGCACCACTTTTGGCACATTATATGGAGGCCCGGCATTCTCCGGACACATTCCACACACAAGCCTTTTGTAACACCCCTTGTTCCATTTTTAACAAACTCAGGGTTTGTAAATGTTGATTTAATGCATACTTATGTTAGCGCTACAATGAAGGTATGTTTAACACGTAATTTATCAACACATACCTACGTTCAAAAGTAAACATTCAACAGTAATACAAATTACTTCCTTATGAAAACAATCCCACTGAAAATACAGCAAACTCATTTTAAAATATACATACTTTAAAACAGGAATTCAGTAGGGCGACATACATTTACTGTATTTAAAATAAAATTAACTAATTTCAAAATGTACACACTTACAACTGCATAATTAGTACACACTTAAGTTGCTAACGTTATAGTAAAAAGTGGACTGCTGCACTTGTTTATTTTCACATGCAAACAAATAACTGTGCATGCATACTGTATACCACTTGCCTGCTGCTACATAAAAACAACTGCACTCATTTGATAACATAGGCACTTACAATCTATAGATAACTAGTACAATGGATTTTAAGTAATGACTATACTGTTTAATTAACACACTAATTACAATTACACTACAAAGTACTATACTGCACTTGCTAATGTGCATGTGCAATTGTAAACGATAAACAACTGCACATGCATATTGCAAACGTTGCCCTTGTTGCTATAGAAACAGGCACATACTGTGTCAAGTAAATGGAGTACATACTATGAGCAAGCATTTAAAAAAATAAATGCTACTTATAAGTTTATTAAATATTAGCAAAAAGTACCCATTCTCCAAACGGGTTCTGTGGACAGAAATGACAACACTCTCATCAATTGTTGAAAATCAATGAACCTGTAGGTCGTTGTTCCGAATTCGCTTATCATTCGATGTTCTTCGCACTCTGAAGTAAAATCCAATGAGAATGGGTGTGTGTGGCTGGCTGTCATATCCCAGAGCAGACGTTGGGGGGAGGTGAGAGTTGGTGTGCTGCTGCATACTGGGACCTACTGTGCTCTCTCCCCACCTGTCGCCTCACAATGTCGTGGTGCCGTTCATTGTGGTGAATTGTGGTGCAAATGTCCCAGAAACTGTGTATTCTAGGGTGGAGAACCGGTCATTCCTCAAGCATATTGATTTTTCGCTCAATCAATCCAAAGAGTCAACAAAGAATGCACGAGATATGAGAAAAACAAAAATGTATTATACACAGACTAGGCCGGGAATTATCAAAAGACATTGAACATTATGCCAAAAGATGGCAGGTTTTTATAGTAAATTACAGAAGAGAAATTACAACAAATGTTACAGTTTATTCACCTTTTCCCGGCTTCTGATTGGATATTGTTATTTGTGCTATGGGTGACTCCGTATACTTCCTAACTCTATTGGCTTATTCTACCCTTGTTACCAGATTAAAATGTCAATGTATTAATTATTGAGCGTTGTTTAGGTCATCTCCTTTCTCATGGTGCTGATTGGATAATATGCTTTTAATTTTGTGTCAGCTGAACATGTTATTTAATTGGCTGTTTTATTAGGAGCATGAGTGGAGTGAGTGACTGAGTAAGTTTCAACCAATCCCTATGTGAGTTGTGACAGTGTGACAATGAAATTATAACTGTACATGCCTTTCCCATTGAGCTAATCAGTTGGTACCGTCTTACCATTGCCATCATTGGGAACTGTTCATTGCCAGCTCATCTTTGCAACTCTTCTTTGGAAACATTACTTACTTCTCCTTTCTTTCTCATGATTCCATTGGCCAAGCTTCTGACCCTAGGAGCTGGGGGTTTAAGTCTTTGCAAACTTCATTCTCTTAGAGCATGAATGTATGTATATGTAACTAGTAAAACTATAGATGTATTCTTTGTAAATATTATGTATGTGCTGTGAGGGTAATTTATGAGTTTCCTTAAAAATCACTGACTCCTAATTAATTCTATAATATATGTAAAGGTACTTTGTATGGCTCCTTTCTTAGCAATTGGAGGTCTTTCAGTGAAACCCTTCCTACAGAGGGCAGTGTTGCTCCTAATTAATCTGTCTGAGCAGGCCTAATCTTACCTGCTCATTGTTTGGTTCTTACAAGCTTGTAACCTTCCTTATGATACATTTTGATGCAGTGCCTAGGAACATAAAATTGTTAGATGTCTTTGAACACAGGCTTGGAACATAGCTAAGCTTATGTGTTCTGACCAATCCATGTGCAGTGTTTATCCTTTAGCTCTGGTGTGTGATATTTTCTTTGTTGCTTTTCATGACCTCACTACCTCACTTCAGGCATGGGAAGAAGTTTGCCCCCCCATGCCTTAGCACTGTGCAGCATTAATGTGGGAAGATGCAACTTGGTATGCGTGTGGTTCTCTGCAAGGGCCTGGCAGAAGTTGTCATGTTTATCCTCTTCTTGTTGCCAGTCATATATACTCTTGGGCAACCATATTTTACATATATTTCTTAAATCTCCTCTGCATATGCCATAATCCCATGGGCTGCATTTTATGAAACTCTATTCCCAAGAAGCAATGGTGTCTACGTAGCATTCTCAGTAATTCTCTTGGTCTGGGGTGGTGACCAACGGGTGCCCTCTGGGATACTGTGACTGTCTATTGGGTACATCTTTATTTCCCCCACCTTTAGTTGTGGGCCAATTTGGCAGCTTTCATATTTCCAAAGAGTGGCTTGACCTGTCATAACTGCAAGGAGATTAGCTTAATTTCCTTGAGACACACAACAAGTCATTATTATTTGGTAAATGCACCAGATTAATATCAAGACAATAAGGATAGGGAACAAAACTCTGCAAAAATGAATTAGCCACTGGGGCATCCATGAATTTAAGACTGACACCAGCCATCTTCTTTAATGATTGCCTCTGCTGTGTCCACGTCGGTTCTCAACTTGGACATTTTTTTTTTATTACAAGAGTCTAGGTGCCATTGTAAGCATTGTTGGAAGGCACGTATGTGCAGCAAGTGCTGCCTTCTTCATGCAGATGTCCACTTCCATTTCAGTCAGTAGGTCTAGCACCATTGTTTTCTGAAGTGCTATGAGCATGAGCACACAGAGCTCTTCTGTGATTGCAGTAAGACCATTTTCTGTGGCATTTGAATGTTCACTCAGGTTCCAGCAGATGATTTGTATTAATTTCAAATTTGGAGCAGTTTGTGTTCCAGGATATAACAATGAGGTGGATAATACTTCAGTTTTCAAAAATATTGTTCTGGGATCTTCTACAAGGCATTATCTGCTTCCTTTGAAAAGTAATTTGTTCTTTTCCTTCTTCCCGCTCTTTGTAAATTCATTTGTCCCACAATCGTTGGGGCTGATGCAGGGGACTGGGATTGTCCTTTGGGCGGTTTTACATTACGTTGTGGATCCATCATCACAGGTGCATGTAACCAATGAGCAAAGGCCACTCCATGGGGGTGTTAGGTAGAAATAGGCCTTAATTCTGCATTGCCACAGGAAGTCCATGATAGTGGCTGTGCCCTCCTTTAGTGCTTGCATAACATATTTTTGATTGCAATTACTATTAGCTCCAACTGGCATGCTTCTTTTGCCCCTGAAACGAAATGAAGACCAAATTAGTTTCTGTACTTTTACAGGTTGTTCATGTTGATGTAGACTGGTCAGTTTTTTTACATGCAATTTCCATACATACCTACAGCTTTTATCTGTTTGCATTATTTCTACTTCTGTAAATCCCATCAGTCCCTCAGCATTACAAACTGTGTGCCCCTTCTCCCATTTCTGGGTCCAAAATGTTGCTCATTCTATGACCATATGTGGTTTGTCAGGACATTGTGCTTCTTCATATTTCCCCATCCCTTCACATTCATCTTTGAATCTCTTTTCCATGTGTATTCAAACTGTGTGTCCCTAAAATTGCTGTTGCATTCTACAAATGAGCACTGTGTCTCAAAAGTCGGGACTTCCATATATAAGAACAGTGTAGGGGTGCCAACCGCACGTGGGATAAGCCCAAATATGCACTTTGATGTCTATCTGTAAAGAAATTAACTTTGCACATGTTGACATATTCTTAAAATATGCATTAAATTCCTCCCCCAATAATGCTGCACTTCAGTGTGCATCAGACTCTGTTCATGTGGGTGTACCTGCAGTATGCATCCTGCTTCCTGTCACCACTTCCTGGTGTGTCAGGTGGTGGTCCTTGCTTGGCTGGTTATGCAGACTGAACACCACTAAAGGCAGGAAATAAAGTTAGCTCTTTTTTAGGGTTTCACAAAGCTTAGCCAACTTCAGCTTAAGCAAACATTTAAACCATTTCACCACCCCATTTGCCTGCTGGTTCTATGAGGTGCACAGTCTATGGGCCTCATTACACGGATGGCGGTAGGGATTTACCGGTACCGGTAAAATACTGGTACCGGTAAAATACTGGTACCGGTAAATCCCTATCGCCTTACTACGAGGTCCCTTTGCGGGTTGGGGGATTTAACGCCTGCTTTTTGCAGGCGTTAAAATCCAACCCGCTAAGGGACCTCGGAGCTAATTACGGCACAGCAAAATTGCGGTGCCGTAATTAGCGCCTTCCCCATTCCCATAGAGCCCTATGGGGCAGAAATGGGAATGGGGAAGGGCAATGACGGAAGGGGGATTTACCGCCCCTCCAACCTTGGAATGGGGCGGTAAATCCCCTTTCCGTCAAGGCGGTGCCGGTATTTTACCGGCATGAGCCATGGCGCTAATAGCGCCATGGCTCACCGCCTACCGTGTAATGAGGCCCTATGTCTAATTCATAGCAATCTGGTACTCACCCCTAAAAAAATCTTTTACATATTGGGGCCCATTGTTGGACCTTAGAATCTCATAGATGTTAGTCCTGGAACTCGGCAAATCACTGGCCGGTTCCAGGACTAACATCAAGGTACTGTTTTCTTTTCTTATGACTATCTCAATATCCGATCACCTATCGTCTGACAGCCTACACTCGGACTGAAAAAATAGGTAACACTGTGAATCCTAATCTCATTTATCCACCACTTACTAACACCTCTGTGTCTATAGATCTGGGCCTTTGGAATGCAAGGTTCTTATGTAACAAGTAATCGGCAGTTGTGGACATTTTCTTAACACCACGTTTTCAATTTCTTTGCATTGCCGAAAACTTGGACCCTACCTCATAATTCCACTGTTGCCCCTTTTCTCACTAGTTCTGTGATGACCTTAACCCCTAGACTGGGGACTCAGAGCCTCAGGCCCTCACTACAGTATTTCCGCAAGGGCCCAATCATGCCCCTCTCGGCTGTCCTGGAGCGAGTCCTTGCACCTTTGGCGCCAGGCTCATATGGCAGGTGGAGTTTCTATTGGGGAATGGACCATCATGGCTGCCCCCACAAAGATTGATGGGGAACTCCATCATGCAGTCTAGCATCCAGGGAGTGGTCCGCCATGGAGGCACCTGGGATACCTGCTGGCTATTTAAGCCTCGCCCGAGCTGAGGCACGTGCTTCGCGTTATTCTGCACTAGCAGTGTGACGTTCAGCAAGACCTGCTCGCAGCATCCTTGGCCTGCATCTTCAGGGAGAGGAAGAACACCGTTATTCCTCCTTACCTGTTCTGCATCCAGCTCCTCGTTCACTCCGGAACCTTCCCTGGAACTTGTCTTCTTCCAATAGCAACATCCTAGAGAGGAGAGACAAGAAGCGGACACTTAGTAAGCATTCGTCTTCCGATTCCATCGCCTCCAGACTTCTCTTACGTACCGCAGCTCTCCTGGAAATTCAACCGCCGCCCGGACATCTTCCATCAACGCTCCACTTCCATCTGGCCGCATCTCTTCCAGGAACTTCTCGGCGACCTGCAAGGAAGGATAGCACAGGTTAGCCTTATTCAAAGACGCTCATAGCACCGTGCTTCGCGCATTCTCTTACCTTCTCGAGCACTGCCCTCTCCATCAGCTCGACGTCTCCATCACCCCTTCAGCATCAACGAGAGAAGGAGAAGGTCAACAAGGCAACAACAATTGCGGACACTCATTCTTTAAAAACTAAAGACTTACCTCAAGAGTGGAGTTGCAGCCGGCCTGGACTCCCAGGCCCATGCCAGTGAAGTAACTTGTTGGAAAGGTGCCCAGCCACGACGCGCCCCTGCACAGAACAGAGGGGCAAGGTGAGAGAGGCTCCAATGGGGTCACAAGGGGACACTTGGGAGGCGGGCCCCGAGAGAAGGTGTTTGTTGCTAAAACTGAACCCCTGTCTTCCAGAATAATCCCACGGCAGCGCAAGTCCAAGGGGGAGGTGAATCCGTCCCAGAAGCACTCCGGACCAGTCGGGTGGCGTCCCTGTGGATACAAAGTGAGCGTTACAGAACGCGAAGCCCAAACATAATAATCCACCCGGGTGCCTAGCATGGAAACCTCGGAAACCAACCAGTTGGCCCAGTTGTTGGGGCAGTTACTTGCGGAGGTACATTGAGCCTGACAAGAAACCAATGCCTTGGTTATCAGCCAGAATGATCCACTGTTACATGATTTCAGGGGCTTTCAGCAGGAGCTGGAAAAACTCTTCGCCCGTCGCTCCCATGGACAGGCTTTGGATAACGAACTGCAAGGAAACCAGGATCTGTTGGAATACATAACGACCTTTAATAGGTTGTTGGTTGAAGCAGGATGCCCAGAGGACAAACAAACCACCTTGTTCCACCGGGGCTTGCGAGGGGAATTAAAGGACATAATGGCCCAAGTGGTGGACCCGCCCAAGGACTGTGCCAAGTTCATTACTCTGGTGGTGCAACTTGACCGACGGTTGCAAGATCAGAGAATAGACCGAAGCAAACCGTATGCATGCCCCATGATCGTGCGCCCCAAAGAGCATGCCCAGCGGGGACCAGAAAGCACCATTGAACCAATGCAACTAGAAGGGGTTAGGCCTCCTTTAACCAAAGCCGAATGGGATAAGAGGAGAGAACAGCAGTTATGCCTGTACTGTGGAAAGGCGGGCCATTTCTTTAGAGAGAACCCAGTGAGGAGTCGGAAAACTACCAAGCCCGGCAATTGTAGTGGTCCAAATGTTGAACGAAGAAATCCAACTACAGACCTCCCATTTTGCTTTACCCGTGAACCTAATTACCCATCAACAGCCATCAAAGATGCATTCATTAGAATCTTATATTGATAGCAGAGCAGTGGGGAATTACATGGACCAGAACCTTGCAGAAAAAATGGACCTCTCTCTCTGTTCTAAGCCCACCACGGAGACTGTAACCACTGTAGATGGTACCGATATTGCCTCCGGTCCTGTGTCTGAATGTACCACAGAACTCACCCTCCTATGTGAAGATGGGCATCGAGAAACCATTACCTTTGACCTCACCAAAGCACTGCAGTTTCGATTAATCCTAGGGATGGTTGCGCACAATCCACGGATCAACTGGCGTGCCCGAGAGTTGGTCTTTTCCCATGACTGCACACACATCTGTTATATCAAAGGAAGGTAGGGGAAGTATGCCGGTTCACCTGTTCAGGAAGGTACGATAAGTATCTTAGGTGTGGTTGCTATTTTACCAACTCAATACCAGGACTTTCAAGACGTGTTCCAAAAGGAGCAAACGAATACCTTGCCTCTCCACAGGCCCTACGATTGCCAGATCAATCTGATACCTGGAGCCCGAATTCCGTGTGACCATATCTACGCACTCACCGAACCTGAGAACCAACATCTGAAGACATATCTGAAGCAATACCTGGCCAACTGTTTCATCTGCCCTTCGAAGTCATCGGCAGCATCTCCCTTATTCTTCGTACCGAAGAAGGAAGGAGAATTGAGGACTTGCATCGACCACCGTGCATTGAACCAAGTCACCGCCAAGAACCGCTTCCCCCTACCTCTGATCCCGGAACTGCTAGACCAAGTCACGGAAGCCCAAATCTACACGAAATTGTACCTTAGAGGCACCTGCCATCTTGTGCGCATTAAAGAAGGGGACAAGTGGAAAACGGCGTTCCGTACCAAATACGGTTTATACGAATACCAAGTGATGCCATTCGGCCTGTGCAGTGCCCCAGCCGTATTCCAATACTTCATGAACGATGTTCTAAGAGAGCTGATCGATGCCTGCACCTTAGTCTACATCGATAATATCCTGGTGTATTCGGTTTCTGAACAAGATCATGTCAGGCATGTTCGGGCAGTTCTTACCAAGCTCTGTCAACATCATCTCTATGCCAAGCTTGACAAATGCTCATTCCACGTTACGGAAGTAGAGTTCCTGGGTTTTATCCTCACTCCAAAAGGAATACGAATGGATGTGCACAAGGTCAATGCCGTCCTAAATTGGCCAGCTCCAAGCTCAATTAAGGGAGTCCAGAGCATGCTAGGTTTTGCGAACTTTTACCGCCGTTTCATCTCAGGGTTCTCGCAAATAGTACACCCGATCACTTCGCTATTAAGGAAGTGCAAAAAACATTTTGATGGACAGAGGAGGCCGAAAAAGCCTTTCAGGAACTCAAGGCGAAATTCAACACCGCTCCAATCTTACGACACCCATGCCCAGACCTTCCATATGTGGTGGAGACTGATGCTTCCAATATGGCGATGGGTGCCGTATTATCCCAAAGGGACCCACACACTGGCCTACTTCACCCTGTGACTTTCTGGTCACGAACATTCTCGCCATCTGAGCTCAACTATGCCATCAAAGGATAAGGAGCTGCTGGCCATAAAGGCCGCCTTCAAAGCCTTGCGACACTATCTGTTGGGAGCCAAACACACTATCACCGTAATTACGGACCACCGAAATCTACAATACCTGAAAAGTGCAAAGGCTCAATCTTCCCGACAGCTACGCTGGGCCCTTTTTTCGTGGAGTACGACTATGTGATCACGTACAGACCAGGAGCCAAAAATGGCAAGGCTGATGCCCTTTCATGCATGGGCACCGATGAGGTGGTATTTACACCTCCTGACCCCGTGGCCATCATTCTGGGGGACAGACTCTTGGGCATTACAACCACGATGACGCAGGACGAGTTGCTGTATGAAATCTGGCAAGTGTTAACTCAGGAGCAGCTACGAGAGTGTGGCTCAAGAAGAGAACACTATTGTGTTAAGGACCAACTGCCTTACTACAGAAACCGGCTATTCATGCCTGTAAAAGAACTTCAAGAACAGGTCATCTCGGAGTATCACGACTCCCTCATGGAAGGCCACCCGGGAATTGCCAAAACCCTGGCCAAGGTGAAACGAAGTTACTGGTGGCCAACATGGCGCAAAGATGTAATTCAATTCATCACTTCCTGTGGTATCTGTGCTCAGAATAAATCATCAAAGCAAAGACCCGCTGGGCTCCTACAACCATTGGACATTCCGCTGGCTCCATGGCACACGTTATCACTCGATTTCATCACCGGCCTACCCTCATGTCAAGGTTATAACAGTATCCTAGTGATCGTGGACCTGTTCTCCAAGATGGCCCATTTCTTCCCTTTCAAAGGTCTACCAAACGCATCTGGTCTCGCTAAGACCTTCCTTGAGCATGTGGTACGGCTGCACGGGTTCCCATCAGTCTTGATTTTGGATCGAGGTACCCAATTCATGTCTAACTCCTGGAGGAAGTGTTGCTCGATGGCCCAAATAGACATCCGATTATCCACTAGCCATCACCACCAAACGGATGGTCAAACGGAGAGGACAAACCAAATGCTTGAGCAATACTTGCGCTGCATGCTTCACCAAGTGGAAGGGAATTGGAAGGATCTATTGTGGATCACTGAGTGTGCCTATAACAACTCACTACACAGCAGCACCATGCAGACTCCATTCTTTACTGTTTATGGCAGACACCCACGCACGTCAGAACTGGACATCCCCACGACTCTGGAAATGCCAGTCATCATGAACCTAAACGCCACCATTTCGCAGGCCTTCACAAGAGCCAAAGAACACTCAAGTGAAGGCCCGCCCGAAGATTTACACGGACCAGCATCACACAACAGCGCCCGATTACCAAATAGGGGACATGGTATGGCTAGCCTCCAAGCATAAACCTCTAAGGGGAACCCGGACATTCCACCCACGGTTTTTAGGGCCATTCCCCATTGAATCCATCATAAATCCAGCCGCGGTTAAGCTGACGTTTCCAACCCACATGGGGATACATCCGGTGTTTCATGTATCCCTTGTGAAACCAGTTCAGCCTGGAACCCGAGTAACTACCCCACCAGGGCCTGTAATAATTCACGGAGAACCAGAATTTGAAGTAAAAGACATCCTGGATTCCAAGTATGTTAGAACGACACTCTACTATCTAGTGGACCCTAAAGGTTATGGTGCGCAGGACAGATAATGGGAGCCCAGTGATTACATTCATGCTCCACGCTTGATTCAATGTTTCCACCAAGAGTACCCCACCAAGCTGGGACCAGACAGAAGGACCACCCTGAGAGGGGCCTTAGGGGGGAGTGCTGTCATGACCTTAACCTCTAGCCTGGGGACTCAGTGCCTAAGCCCCTTGCCACAGTATTTCCGCAAGGCCCCAAGGGCCCAATCATGCCCTTCTCGGCTGTCCTGGAGCCAGTCTTGGCGCCTTTGGTGCCAGGCTCCTATGGCAGGTGGAGTTTCAATTGGGGAATGGACCAACATGGCTGCCCCCACTAGGATCGACGGGGAACTGCATCATGCAGTCTAACATCCAGGACGTGGTCCCCCCTGGAGGCATTTGGGATACCTGCTAGCTATTTAAGCCACGCCCGAGCTCAGGCACGTGCTTCGCGTTATTCTGCACTAGCAGTGTGACGTTCACCAAGACCTGGTCACAGAATCCTTGGCCTGCATCTTCAGGGAGAAGAAGAACACCGTTATTCCTCCTTACCTGTTCTGCATCCAGCTCCTCGTTCACTCCGGAACCTTCCCTGGAACTCGTCTTCTTCTGCTAGCAACATCCTAGAGAGAAGAGACAAGAAGAGGACATTTAGTAAGCGTTTGTCTTCCCATTCCATCGACCCAGGCTGCGCTTACCTACCAAAGCTCTCCTGGAAATTGAACCGCCGCCCGGACATCTTCCATCACCGATCTGCTTCCATCTGGCCGTATCTCTTCCAGGAACTTGTCGGCGACCTGCACAGAAGGATAGCACAGGTTAGCCTTATTCAAAGATGCTCATAGCGACGTGCTTCGCGCATTCTCTTACCTTCTCGAGGCCTGCCCTCTCCATCAGCTCGACGTCTCCATCACCCCTCCAGCATCAACGAGAGAAGGAGAAGGTCAACAGGGCAACAACAATTGAGGACACTCATTCTTTAAAAACTAAAGACTTACCTCAAGAGCGGAGTCGCAGCCGGCTTGGACTCCCGGTCCCACACCAGTGAAGTAACTCGGCAGAAAGGTGCCCAGCCACAACGCGCCCCTGCACAGAACGGCAGGATGGAGAGCGCACCATATCGAAGTACAAGGTGAGAGAGGCTCCAAGGGGGTCACAAGGGGACACTTGGGAGGCGGGCCCCGAGAGAAGGTGTTTGTGGCTAAAACTGAACCCCTGTCTACCAGAATAATCCCACGGCAGCGCAAGTCCCAGGGGGAGGTGAATCCTTCCCAGAAGCGCTCCAGAACGGTCGGGTGGCGTCCCTGTGGATACAAGGTGAGCGTTACAAGTTCACTTTCTTCTTTTTTAATCGTCCCTGAAATTGCAGGTCGTGGAGGTGACGTTGGCATCCTCTATCGGCCCTCCTATATCTCTGTTCCTTCTCCGTTTGACACGCCTGTGTACACTTCTTTTGAATTTATTTACAAGATTTTTACTGCTCCTCGTGCAGTTTCTTTTCTTCTCATCTATCGCCCACCTGGCCCTCTTGGCTCATTCTGTGTCAATATTGACCACCTTCTTTGTCATATTCTTCCTAGCCCAACCCTGCTTGTGTTATAAGGTGACTTCAATCTTCATCTTTCTTCAACTCACTCTTCTTCTCCCTTTCTTTCTATTCTTGATTCTCATTTACTTGCCCCACTCTCTACTCCTTCCACTCATGACTCTGGTTCCTCACTTGATCTTATTTTTCTCTCATCTTTTACTGCTTCTTCTGTGTCAACTTTACCTGTTTACTTATCCGACCACTCGCTTCTCTCTGTTTCACTTCATCCTCCCATTTCTTCTATTTCTCCTACTCCTCTTGTGCCTAACATATGTTATTGCTGCGACTTACACAACTTCAATTCTTCACTTTATCACAACACTAGTACCAATAGTCTTCCTTCACTTTCACACTTCTGCTCACTTTCTTCTAATGAGACCTCCTCCACTCTCTCATCTACCTTTCTGTCAGGTCTTGATGAACTATATCTTCTCTCTGCTTTTCAGCCTACCCGTAAGCTTGCCCAACCTTGGATTTCCTCCCATCTTTGCTCTGTGCAGAGGCTCTTACGTCATCTGGAAAGATGCTGGCTTAAGTCTCAGTCTCCCTCTAATAATTCTCCTTATTTCTCTTATCACTCTCTTTTTGACAATTGCTTAAAATCTGCTAAACGTACATATTTTTCTGATTTCCTTCACTCTCAATCTACTCATCCTAGGCGTCTGTTCCAAACTTTAGCTTGTCTTCTCTCTCCTCCTTCCGTTGATCCTTCTAATAACTCTACTCTTTCTGCCTCTAATTTTGCTTACTTCTTTTCCTCTAAGCTTTACTCTCTCCGTCAGGATATTATTAATTCATCCTCCTCTTCTTCTGCATTTTCCCCTCTGCCCACACCTCTAACTTTCCTGTCAGACTTTGCTCCCATGACCAACTCTGATGTAACACACCTGCTGGCCAAAGTCCACCCAACAGCATCCCATATGGACCCTATCCCTCCTGCTCTCATTCCTATAACAAAGCCTTCCTTGGTACCTTTTCTAGTTTCATTCTTTAATATGTGTCTCTCCATATCCACTTTTCCTACAGCGTTTAAGCATGCTATCATTACTCCTATTCTAACAAAAACTCAGCCAATCCACTTGTTGTCTCTAATTTCTGCCCTATTTCTCTTTCACCTTATTTATCTAAGCTTCTGGAGTGCCTTGTCTATTCTTAGATCTCTTCTCTTGTTAACAAATTATCTCTTCTCTCTCATTTTCAGTCTGGATTTTGTCCTTGTTACTCCACTGAGACTGTTAATGTGTGCGCAACTCTCTTCTCTCTGCTTGCCACTCTCAACAGTCTTCTTATTCTTCTTGACTTATCAGTTGCTTTTGATACTGTTGATCACCTTTTACTTCTTGACTCTCTTTCCTCTTTGAGTTTCATGGGTTCTGTTCTTTCTTGGTTCTCCTCTTCGCTCTCTAACAGATTGTGTTCTGTTTCATGAGGTGGGAACACTTCTTCACCTCTCCCCCTTGCCCCTTGAGCACAGTGTTCCCCAAGGCTCTATCTTGGGTCCATTTATATTTTCACTTTATACTTCATTACTTGCTTGTGCGATTACTTCTTTTGGAATCTCTCATCATTTCTATGCTGATGACACACAACTTTTCCTATCTTTCTCATCTTTCACACCTGAAATTTACCACACACTCTCTTCTTGTCTTACCGCTATTAAATCTTGGTTGTCATTACACGTTCTCACTTTGCACACCGGGAAAACTGAAATTCTATTTTTCCCTGCCTTTTTTTCCTCCACCGTCTATTTCTTTTTTGCCCATGACCCTATGTATTTCTTCCTCTGTGCGAAATCTTGGTCTTTATTTGGATTCTAATCTTTCTTTTATCCATCATATTTCTCTCACATCCCGGTCTTACCATTTTCATCTGTATAATATTCATAAAGTTAGCTCGTTTTTTACCTTTCATGCAACTAAACTGCTTATTTCTTCTATCATTTCTTTTTACTTTTCTATTGCTCTGTTACACTCTTTGGTCTTCCTTCAACTCTTTTGGTTGCTTTGAAATCTATATACCACTCTTCTGTTTGTTTACTCTGCCTTCTCTCCTATTGTGATTCTATTTCAGCATCACTTGCATCTCTTTGGTGGTTATCTTTCCATTCTCAACTTAACTTCCATTTCTCTGCTTAGTCTTCAAATCTCTCTATGGGTTAGCTCCAGACTATCTCGGTGCTCTCCTGTCCTTTTATAATCCTTCTTGACCTCTTTCTTCTTCTTATCTTTTTAAGTTGACTGTTCCTCGTCCACCCTGTGCTCAGTCTCGCTTTCATTCTTTCCAGCTTCTTGCTCCTCTTCATTTTATCACTGTTTATTCTGTTTTTCGGGCCTCTTTAAAAAATCATCTCCTTCTCTGTCCTTAATTGTTTGCTTTCAGAACTGATATCTGATCCTCCCTACCTTGCTCATATATTTGTACTGTAGTTTTAAAATGCTGTGCTGTGCTTTGGACAAAAGCACTATATAAGCTCTAATAAAATACAAATACAGATGACCCACTTGGGGAACACCTCCCTCACTAGGAACCTCTCTGCAGACTTAGGGGGTAATTCATAGAATTCAGCGCACAAGTGGCGCACGCGGCTGGCGCACAGTGTGCGCGTGCGAATCCCTGCGCCAGCCGCGTGCGCCAAAATCCATTTCCGCGCACAGCGTATTCATGGATTCCAGCCACCAAAACCAGCCGTGGCGCACAGTGGCGCAGCGACCCTGCAGCAGCACCAGTTACGCCCCCAAGAACGCCTCTCGCGCAGGGAAAAGCCATCAATATACCCAATCCAGTGCAAAGGGCTGCGCCAACCCTGTACCAGCACGGCAAGCGGGCTACGTGTATCACAAGGGTGCGCGGGAAGTACCTCACTCGATTGGCCCCGTGCGAGCAGGGTACGCGTATTTCAGGGGTGCGCGGGAAGTTCCACACGCGAATTCCGCAGGGTACGCGTATCTCAGGGGTGCGTGGGAAGTGCCACAAGCGATTTCAGCAGGGTACGTGTATTTCAGGGGTGCGCAGGAATTTCCACAAGCGATTGGGCCCGTGCGAGCAGAGTACGCATATCTCAGGGGTGCGCGGGAAGTGCCACACGCGATTTCAGCAGGGTACGTGTATTTCAGGGGTGCGCGGGAATTTCCACACGCGATTGGGGGTACGCGTATCTCAGGGGTGCGCGGGAAGTGCCACACGCGATTTCAGCAGGGTACGTGTATTTCGGGGGTGCGCAGGAAATTCCACACGCGATTTCAACATGGTACGTGGATTTTGGGGAGCGGGGGAAGTTTCACACGCGACATCAGCAGGGCACGTGTATTTCAGGGGTGCGCGGGAAGTTCCACACGCGATCTCATCAGGGTATGTGTATTTCGTGGTGCGGGGGAAGTTTCACACGCGACATCAGCAGGGTACGTGTATTGCAGGGGTGCGCGGGAAATTCCACACGCGATTCCATCAGGGTACGTGTATTACAGGGGTGCGCGGGAAGTTCCACACGCGATTGGGCCTGTGCAAGCAGGGTACGCGCATTTCAGGGGTGCGCGGGAAGTTCCACACGTGATTCCATCAGGGTACGTGTATTACAGGGGTGCGCGGGGAGCACCACACGTGAATTGCACGTGTGGATCCTCCCAGGTGTTCCCTCTACACCCTCCACGGCCCCTGCAGGTGGCTCACACCAGAGGGGCCTACCCTGCACATGTCCTGCAGGCACACCATCCACCATGGCCATGACCCCCAGCCAACCCACATGTCAACTTGCACTACTGCCCACCAACGCATGTCCCCCTGCATCCCCAGTCACCAGGGGCACCCTCCACAAGGGCCCCCACCCATATCTCCTAGCACCCCCACCCCCCAGCAGTGCAGGGGCACCCACCACCAGGCCCCCACCCATGTCTAACTCATGTTCCCCAGCACCACCACCCCCCAGCACTGTGGGGCACCTGCCAGCAGGCCCCCACACATGTCTTCCACCACACGCACCCCCCCAGCAGTGCAGGGGCAGCCTCCACCAGGCCCCCACCCATGTCTCCCAGCACCCCCACCCCCCAGCCACCAGGGGCACCCACCACCAGGCCCCCACCCATGTCTCCCACCGCCCCCACCCCCCAGCCGCCAGGGGCACCCACCACCAGGCCCCCACCCATGTCTCCCACCACCCCCACCCCCCAGCAGTGCATGGGCAGCCTCAAATAGGCCCCCACCCATGTCTCCCACCACCCCCACCCCCCCAGCAGTGCAGGGGCACCTGCCAGCAGGCCCCCACCCATGTCCAACTCATGTCTCCCTCCACCCCCACCCCCACCCCCACCCACAGCACTGTGGGGCACCCACCACTAGGCCCCCACCCATGTCCAACTCATGTTCCCCAGCACCCCCATCCCCTAGCACTGTGGGGCACCTGCCAGCAGGCCCCCACCCATGTCTCCCACCACCCCCAACCCCCCAGCAGTGCAGGGGCAGCCTCCACCAGGCCCCCACCCATGTCTCCCACCACGCCCACCCCTCAGTCACCAGGGGCAGCCTCCACCAGCCCCCCACCCATGTTTCCCAGCACCCCCACCCCCCAGCCACCAGGGGTACCCACCACCAGGCCCCCACCCATGTCTCCCACCACCCCCAACCCCCAGCAGTGCAGGGGCAGCCTCCACCAGGCCCCCACCCATGTCTCCCACCACCCCAACCCCCCAGCAGTGCAGGGGCACCTGCCAGCAGGCCCCCACCCATGTCCAACTCATGTCCCCCACCACCCCCACCCTAAAGCAGTGCAGGGGCACCCACCACCAGGCCCCCACCCATGTCTCCCAGCACCCCCACCCCCCAGTCACCAGGGGCAGCCTCCAGCAGGCCCACACCCATGTCTCCCAGCACCCCCACCCCCCAGCCACCAGGGGCACCCACCACCAGGCCCCCGCCCATGTTGCCCCCCACCCCCACCCCCCAGCAGTGTGGGGCTCCCACCACCAGGCCCCCACCCATGTCCAACTCATGTTCCCCAGCACCCCCACCCCCCAGCACTGTGGGTCACCTGCCAGCAGGCCCCCACCCATGTCCAACTCATGTTCCCCACCACCCCCACCCCCCAGCCACCAGAGGCAGCCTCCACCAGGCCCCCACCCATGTCTCCCACCACCCCCACCCCCCAGCACTTTGGGGCACCCACCACCAGGCCCCCACCCATGTCCAACTCATGTTCCCCAGCACCCCCACCCCCCCAGCAATGTGGGGCACCCACCACCAGGCCCCCACCCATGTCTCCCAGCACCCCCACCCCTCAGCAGTGCAGGGGCAGCCTCCACCAGGCCCCCACCCATGTCTCCCACCACCCCCACCCCCCCAGTCACCAGGGGCAGCCTCCACCAGGTCCCCACCCATGTCTCCCAGCACCCCCACCCCCCAGCCACCAGGGGCACCCACCACCAGGCCCCCACCCATGTCTCCCACCACCCCCACACCCCAGCAGTGCAGGGGCACCTGCCAGCAGGCCCCCACCCATGTCCAACTCATGTTCCCCACCACACCCACCCCCCAGCAGTGCAGGGGCACCCACCACCAGGCCCCCACCCATGTCTCCCAGCACCCCCATCCCCCCAGTCACCAAGGGCAGCCTCCACCGGCCCCCACCCATGTCTCCCAGCACCCCAACCCCCAGCCACCAGGGGCAGCCTCCACCAGGCCCCCACCCATGTCTCCCACCACCCCCACCCCCCAGCAGTCAGTGCAGGGGCAGCCTCCACCAGGCCCCCACCCATGTCTCCCAGCACCCCCACCCCCCAGCCACCAGGGGCAGCCTCCACCAGGACCCCACTCATGTCTCCCACCACCACCACCCCCCAGCACTGTGGGGCACCCACCACCAGGCCCCCACCCATGTCCAACTCATGTTCCCCAGCACCCCCACCCCCCCAGGACTGTGGGGCACCTGCCAGCAGACCCCCACCCCTGTCTCCCACCACCCCCAATCCCCCAGCAGTGCAGGGGCAGTCTCCACCAGGCCCCCACCCATGTCTCCCACCACCCCCACCCCCCAGTCACCAGGGGCAGCCTCCACCAGGCCCCCACCCATGTCTCCCAGCACCCCCACCCCCCAGCCACCAGGGGCACCCACCACCAGGCCCCCACCCATGTCTCCCACCACCCCCACCCCCCAGCAGTGCAGGGGCAGCCTCAACCAGGCCCCCACCCATGTCTCCCACCACCCCCACCCCCCCAGCAGTGCAGGGGCACCTGCCAGCAGGCCCCCACCCATGTCCAACTCATGTCTCCCACCACCCCCACCCCAGCACTGTGGGGCACCCACCACCGGGCCCCCACCCATGTCCAACTCATGTTCCCCAGCACCCCCACCCCCCAGCACTGTGGGGCACCTGCGAGCAGGCCCCCACCCATCTCTCCCACCACCCCCACCCCCCCAGTCACCAGGGGCAGCCTCCACCAGCCCCCCACCCATGTCTCCCAGCACCCCAACCCCCCAGCCACCAGGGGCACCCACCACCAGGCCCACACCCATGTCTCCTACCACCCCCACCCCCCAGCAGTGCAGGGGCAGCCTCCACCAGGCCCCCACCCATGTCTCCCAGCACCCCCACCCCCCAGTCACCAGGGGCAGCCTCCACCAGCCCCCCACCCATGTCTCCCAGCACCCCCACCCCCCAGCCACCAGGGGCACCCACCACCAGGCCCCCACCCATGTCTCCTACCACCCCCACCCCCCAGCAGTGCAGGGGCAGCCTCCACCAGGCCCCCAGCCATGTCTCCCACCACCCCCACCCCCCCAGCAGTGCAGGGGCACCTGCCAGCAGGCCCCCACCAATGTCCAACTCATGTTCCCCACCACCCCCACCCCCCAGCAGTGCAGGGGCACCCACCACCAGGCCCCCACCCATGTCTCCCAGCACCCCCACCCCCCAGTCACCAGGGGCAGCCTCCACCAGGCCCCCACCCATGTCTCCCAGCACCCCCACCCCCCAGCCACCAGGGGCACCCACCACCAGGCCCCCACCCATGTCTCCCACCACCCCCACCCCCAGCAGTGTGGGGCACCCACCACCAGGCCCCCACCCATGTCCAACTCATGTTCCCCAGCACCCCACCCCCCAGCACTGTGAGGCACCTGCCAGCAGGCCCCCACCCATGTCCAACTCATGTTCCCCACCACCCCCACCCCCCAGCCACCAGGGGCAGCCTCCACCAGACCCCCACCCATGTCTCCCACCACCCCCACCCCCAGCACTTTGGGGCACCCACCACCAGGCCCCCACCCATGTCCAACTCATGTTCCCCAGCACCCCCACCCCCCAGCACTGTGGGGCACCCACCACCAGGCCCCCACCCATGTGTCCCAGCACCCCCACCCTCCAGCCACCAGGGGCAGCCTCCACCAGGCCCCCATCCATGTCACCCAGCATCCCCACCCCCAGCCACCAGGGGCAGCCTCCACCAGGCCCCCACCCATGTCCAACTCATGTCTCCCACCACCCCCACCCCCAGCACTGTGGGGCACGCACCACCAGGCCCCCACCCATGTCCAACTCATGTTCCCCAGCACCCCCACCCCCCAGCACTGTGGGGCACCTGCCAGCAGGCCCCCACCCATGTCCAACTCATGTTCCCCACCACCCCCACCCCCAGCACTGTGGGGCACCTGCCAGCAGGCCCCCACCCATGTCCAACTCATGTTCCCTACCACCCCCACCCCCCAGCACTGTGGGGCACCTGCTAGCAGGCCCCCACCCATGTCCAACTCATGTTCCCCACCACCCCCAGCCCCCAGCACTGTGGGGCACCTGCCAGCAGGCCCCCACCCATGTCCAACTCATGTTCCCCAGCGCCCCCACCCCCCAGCACTGTGGGGCACCTGCCAGCAGGCCCCCACCCATGTCCAACTCATGTCCCCCACCACCCCCACCCCCCAGCAGTGCAGGGGCACCCACCACCAGGCCCCCACCCATGTCTCCCAGCACCCCCACCCCCCAGCCACCAGGGGCACCCACCGTCAGGCCCCCACCCATGTCTCCCAGCACCCCCACCCCCCAGCACTGTGGGGCACCCACCACCAGGCCCCCACCCATGTCCAACTCATGTCTCCCACCACCCCCAACCCCCAGCACTGTGGGGCACCTGCCAGCAGGCCCCCACCCATGTCTCCCACCATCCCCACCCCCCCAGTCACCAGGTACAGCCTCCACCAGGCACCCACCCATGTCTCCCACCACCCCCACCCCCACAGTCACCAGGGGCAGCCTCCACCAGGCCCCCACCCATGTCTCCCACCACCCCCACCCCCCAGCCACCAGGGGCAGCCTCCACCAGGCCCCCACCCATGTCTCCCACCACCCCCACCCCCCAGCCACCAGGGGCAGCCTCCACCAGGCCCCCACCCATGTCTCCCAGCACCCCCACCCCCCAGCAGTGCAGGGGTAGCCTCCACCAGGCCCCCACCCATGTCTCCCAGCACCCCCACCCCCAGCCACCAGGGGCACCCTCCACCAGGCCCCCACCCATGTCTCCCAGCACCCCCACCCCCCAGCACTGTGGGGCACCCACCACCAGGCCCCCACCCATGTCCAACTCATGTTACCCAGCACCCCCACCCCCCAGCACTGTGGGGCACCCACCACCAGGCCCCCACCCATGTCTCCCAGCACCCCCACCCCCCAGCAGTGCAGGGGCAGCCTCCACCAGGCCCCCACCCATGTCCAACTCATGTCTCCCACCACCCCCACCCTCCAGCATTGTGGGGCACCTGCCAGCAGGCCCCCACCCATGTCCAACTCATGTTCCCCACCACCCCCACCCCCCAGCACTGTGGGGCACCTGCCAGCAGGCCCCCACCCATGTCCAACTCATGTTCCCCACCACCCCCACCCCCCAGCACTGTGGGGCACCTGCCAGCAGGCCCCCACCCATGTGCAACTCATGTTCCCCAGCCAACATGTCATCACAATCTAGATCCCTGCTCCCTATGGTCAGCCTCCAAATGCAAAACATCCACCCGAGTATTGCATCCACCCACTCATAATTTGCAATTACATCACAGAACACCAATTGCAAGTTCCAAAACAAACACATTTCCCTCACATACACCCAATGGGTGTCAGTGAATCTCAAAACACATATCATGAAATGCATGAAACCAATGAGATACCACACATTGAAGTTCACCAAAAAGAATATGTATTAAAGGAAACATAAATAGAATAAAAAATGAAGAAACAGAAATGTGAATGTACAAAAATTAAAAGAAGCATGTCCGTGAAAAAAAGCAAAACCAAAAATAAAATTCCAAAGTAATGCTATCCAAAGTCAATGTCCACAAAACAAAATCCAATGGGAAATAAAAAAGAAAGCCATTGCTCCATGGTTAAAAAGTGAAAAAAAATACAATCCAACAGTTAACTATGTACATGGGCACAAGCCAGGGTCCATTATCCCAACAAAAGAAAGGAAACCTATCTAACTACACTAACTAATAAAATAAACTATATACAAAAATGTGGCCAATGTCCGAAAGGTCCAAATAAAATCAAAACAAAAATTAAACCTAACACTACCTACATAACTATGTACAAGGGCAGCGGGCTAGTTTCACGGCTCACTTGTGGATGTCCCGGGCCAGAGCATCATCGAACTCCTCCTCAATGTCCCGGAGGCGGTCCTCCTCCATGGCCCCGAGGGTCCGCAGGGCCGTCGACGTCTCCACCTCCAAACCCCTGCGGATTGCTTCGAGGCACTCGGCCCGCCTCAGGGCCCTCCGCATGGACTTCTCCGCCCTGACCATTGAGAGCCGTGCCTCTTCCGCCCGCTGCCGCTCCGCATCTATGGCGTGGCCCAACCGCTGCCACATGGAAGACACTCTCTGTCCTGGGTCCTCCTGCCCTCCGGCCAATGCCTGCCCCTCCGATGTTGAAGGCCCCGAGCCTTCATGGCTCCCACCACGTTGCTGCTGCTGCTGTGCCTCTGCCCGTGCACTGCCTCCTGCTGCCTGCACATCCTCCGCCGGCTGGGGTGCAGTCGTAGATGTGGCCACCCCTGCTCGACGTCCGACTCCCGACTGTGGCAGGGATGCCTCCTCCACCAGCCTTGCCGCACCGTCAGAGGCAGCTCCACAGGGCACCCAGGTGACTGATGCGTGGGAAGATGGCACAGAGGATGACTGGCGCGTAGGGGGTCCAGTTGAGGAGGGGGTCGTAGCAAGCCCCATCAGACGGAGGAATCCGGCCTGGGTGACCTGTCCCAGCAGGCTGACGTGGTCAACGAGCCATTCAAGATGACGTGCAGTCTCTTCATGAAAAGACTGCAGGTCACCTCGCATGGGCCGTTGACGCAACGCCACACCAGCCAGGACAGGCTCAACCCGGACCTGGATAGCCATGTCCACAGGCAGAGGAAGGCCAGTTGACGTGAGCTCATCCCCTGCCTGAAAACGGGTCTGGACGTAGGCATCCCTGCTTGTGCAAGATGATGCAGGGACAGGATCAGGGACAGGATTGCACACAGGCACCTCCGCGGCGGCCTGTGCTGCCTCCTGTCCCTGGTCCTGCACGGCACCACTAGCACCAGTTGGATCCCCACCTCCAGACACCGTCTCTGGTGCTTTCACGGCCTCCTCCTCCACCAAACGCCCCACCAACCTGGATGACTCTGTGCCATCTTCCCCTGTTGGGCCCTGTGGGGTCCCAGCTGCCCCTTCTGCTGCAGAGGAGTCCAACTCCAACCTCTGCCTCTTGGACCTCCCCCCGGCAGCAGCGGCCTGAGATGCGGCACCGGACTCCTCACTCCCCGACGAGATCACAACATGGGAGGGGAGCCGGGCCTTGCGTCTCCTGCTGGCCGTGGGATCCCCGCCGCTGTGCTCCACAGCACTTTCTCCGCCCTCTTCATCAGTTGACGCTGCAGACAGGGAGAAACAAAACACAGGTATCAGGGAACTGTACAATGGACTCATACACACATGACAGTTGTACATGAGTGGCATTGGCAAACCTCAGACATGTCAAAACAATCCCCAACACACATGTCATTACAACTCGCACACATGAGCCATGCCACAGCCATATCGCAACTGCCACCACCATCCATACACATACAACAGCATGAGCAGCCAAAGGTGAGCCAGACATCACATGCAACACAGGAAGTGCACCACACATGTACACACACCACCACACTTGCATGCATGTGTACACCTCTGCCAAATGTCGCAGTGTTCAGACGGGCATCCATGTCACATCTGCCAATCAGGCTTCCACATACCGCTGTCACATGCATCCATGTTGCATCACTGTTGCACCCTTGTCAAATACACACACATGCACATGTACACAGTGCTGATACATGCAGCCAAAAACAACATACATGCGTGACATCACGGACATGTCTACTTACATACACATTCATCCAAATATGTGTGCCCACACAACTGCATTTGGCATGCAAGCCTACACACACAAGCACCATCCATGTCTCACACATTCCAGCCCTCGCATGTGTCAGCCCCACGGCCCTGTACACCCCCACCCATACTCGACCCCATACAAACAGATGTGCAAACTGCACACTACTGAATAATCACCACACTCACTGCTCACAATCAGGATGCATGTACACTCACTGCTCGACTCCAGACGGTTCTGCCTCTCAAGGACCTGGACGTGGAGCGCTGGGGATATGCGTTCCAGGACCCTCATCTGTTCTTCCGACAAGTGGCCCCGGCGCCCCTTGACATCCGCTGCCTTCAAGAGGCCCCGGGCCTTGTTCAGGGTCCTGGACCTGAAGTCCTCCCAGCGCTTCTTGACATGTTGCAAGTCGCGGACTGCCACCCCCTCCGCGTTGATGGCAGTCACGATGTCAGTCCAGATCCGAGTCCGTCCTTCCTTGTCGGCGCGGGAACTTCCGAAGAGGGCATCATACTGCCCCAGGACTTGCTCCACCAGGACATCAACTTCGGTGGCACTGAAGCTGGTGCCCCTCTGCCTCTCTGGCCGGGGGTTGTCAGTGGTCTCAGATGGTGTTTGCCCCGACATGACAACCCCAGAGGCAGGAGTGGGTGGGCAACTGGGTCCTGGGGCTGGGCTGTGGAGCGAAGGAATCTCAGTCGGGAGTCTTCGGTTCCAGCAGGGGTGGCCACAGCAACAGCACCCCTGGCTGATGTGTAGGCAGCAAATGGCACGGCAGGTGGGCAGCAGGCAGTCAAGCAGCAGCAGATGGCAGGTGGGAGCGTGCTCGGGGCTCTGGGGGGCAGTAGTTCGGCCTTCTGGGCAGGAGCGTGGTCTTCCGTGTGCTTACGCGTGCCCAGCTTGATACGGAGTGATTTGGCACATGAACAATCTGCACGTCAGCGTGTAATTCGAGGAAAGGCCCTTAGCGCGTAAGCGCGTCTGCACGCATACGCATTTTCATTGGACAGAAGGCCCCTCCAGCGCAAGCGCCATTGTGACGTGACGCGTACAGACGTGCATGGGCATTTCAGCGTGCTTGAAAAACTGCACGTCCGCGCGTAATACGAGGAAAGGGCCCATGCGCGTAAGCGCGCGTGGAAAACTGCACGTCCGTGTGCAATACGAGGAAAGGGCCCATGCGCGTAAGCACGCATGAAAAACTGCACGTCCGCGTGTAATACGAGGAAAGGGCCCATGCGCGTAAGTTACGTGACGCGCACGTGCGTTTCCCTCAGCACGGGTTAAAGGTGAGTGGGCCCAGCACTTCGCTGTACGTGCCTTTCGTGGAGACCGACGTGTGTTGCTGCTTCCTGTTGTTTCGCGCGCCATCACAACTTCACAGCTATCAAGGACGTATCTCTTCTTTTGGCGGGGGTATTGGCTACACGTGTTTTTCTGCATCGCGCTAGTCAGACGGTGAGTCGCACACGCTCTTTTTCCCACTGCGGGTGCCCCTGTGTATCGCACCCATTTTCGATGTCATAGTAGCCTGCGTGTCCCACGCATACGCGTTATTCGTGTTACTGGGTGCCACCGCGTACTGTGGGCGGTTGAATCCACGCACGTAGGCTGCAGGGTTGCGTGCACGGTTTTACTGCAGTTATGGGGTGCCTGAGCGTTGCGTGACCCGTCACCACATCACCGCGGTCACATACAGCCTTGCAGGTGCAGGGGGGCTGTTAACATCTTGATTCCCACCCCCTTCTCCCCAATTGCCCAGGTCAATTGTGGTGTACACCTCCCATTGGCACCACTCCATCTGTGCCAGCACTACTACATCTGTGCCATGGTTGGGAGGCCACCAAAGGTGAGGGGCGCCTCAGCTGGGCGTACTCCTCGTGGCGGGCGTGGTCGGGGACATGACCGTGGTGACCAGGGAGTAGGGGGACTCCAGGGTGTCCAGGGCAGCCACAGAGGGGGAAGAGGCAGGGGTGTGCCACTTGAGCACAATGTTGTGCCATGTGTTGGTGCAGCCATGCCACCACCCCCTGTGGTTCTGGGGGATGCAGCTCCTGCATCTGGCACTGGCACCCATATGACCCGGCAGACCGTTCCATCGACTGCAACGGGCCCAAGGGTAGTGGTAGCTGCAGGTGCAGCTGTGGACACCGCCACCCAGGCTCAGGGTCTGCCAGCGCAGGCTGCGTTGGCACTTGAAGAGCCCTTGATAGATCTCCAACAGGCCAGGGGGGAAACCATAGGGGCAGGCCGGGCTGCTCAGACCAAGACACGTGTCCCTGGGGCAGTCATGTCATCTGCTTCCCCGAACAGCCGGGTGTTGGCAAGTGCAGGGGCCGATGCACCCAACAGCACCCCGGTTGTGATTCTGCCAACCAGGACCATTGCGGTCAATGACCCTGCCGCAGCTGATGTTGCTGCGCAGGGTCCATTAGTGGGCACCCAGCTGCCACTGACACAATTCAGGCCTTTGGTCATCCCTCAACCTGCCACTCCCTTGGCTCAATCCACCGAACCCACTGGCCATTCTGGTCAGGGCGGCATTAGCCAGCCAGGGTCTGCGCCACAGTCCAAGAGGAGGAAGGTTGCACCTGCAGCACAGGCTGGGACCCCACACACAGCCACGACCTCCTGCATGTCGAGGAAGAAGCCTTTCTGTAAGCAGGAACTGGACGTCCTCGTGGACTACGTGCGGGGCCACAGCCGTGACATGCTAGTGGGTGCCAATAGTCAGACTACGGCTGCCCAACGTGACACCCACTGGAAGCATGTTGCGGAACATGTCAGTTCATTCGGCCATGAGGTACGCACAGCGCAGGAGTGCAAAAAGCGTTGAAATGACATCAAGCGCAGCACTAAGGCCAAGCGTGCCTCAAATTACAACTTGACTCTGGTGACTGGCGGTGGGCCTGCACCAGAGGAGGAAGAACTCACTCCGCATGAGGCTCTCGTTGCGGAGTTCATACCACCTGAATTGGTCGAAGGAGTGGGAGAGATGCTGGACTTTGATGCCCAGTCCAGTGAGTGTTGATGCGTGTTTGTTGAGGACGTGTGTGTTTCACTTGTGGGATGTGTTGTGCATGATTGCTGCTACATGTGACGTGTACATGGTTCTGATGTGTAAGTAATGCAATGCTACCGTCATGCATGTCTCCTCTGCCTGCATGCGGGACTCCATGTGGGCATGCTCCCTTGCCCCTCCTCCGCCACTCTGCACTCCAGTTCCACCTTTGCACTGGTCTGCTCCAATCTTGCCAATGTGTAGTTTCTTGTTCATGTGTCCTGTGTAGATGCTAACTTCCAGCGTAGAAACTGCCAGACATATGCCGTGTGGTGCAGCCTTAGTACTCGATGCAGGGTATCTCACTTGTACTGTGCATGGGTCAGATGTCCCGCAGGGACATGAGTGCCCATTCATGCTCCATGTGCATTGCACGCATGCCCCTATGTGTCCTTGACTGGATGATCACTGTAATATGAGTCCTTGGTTACATACATTGCCTGCCATCTCATCGGCCTGCCCATGCCAACTGTGGCTCAGTCCTGCGTTGCACACATGTTTAGGCCCTGACAATCTGTGTGGCTCACAGGCCTCAGCCTGTTCAATGGCCAATGACTCTGTCCAACTCTTGTGTCTTCTTCACACGTGGGCGGCCTCCAGAGTTTTCATCATGTGTCCTGCCCACTGTCCCAGCATCATTTGCAGTGTTGTAATTTGAATCACATTAAGCTGTTGATGCCAGTCAACACTGCCTGTCAATACACAGGTGTATGGTCAGCCTTTTGATACCATGCTAGGCATCCCTGCTTTGGTACTGGGGTGGAGGGGTGCTTGGCTTCTAGACATGGCACACATTGAATGCACAATGCACATGATGTCTGAATTTGACATTGCACTGCCTTCACATTTCCTGGCACACACCATGTAGTGATTGTACATGTAGGTAGTGAGTGGTGTACACATTTTCTGCACTGCATAGACCCACTTCCATGGAAACTGCCACCTTTCAACAGGTCTGATCACAGAAGCTATTCAAAGTAGACCCAGCAAGCATGCCAGGTCATATGTTGTGTGTCACATGTCTGCCGGATGCCTTTGCAGTCCGTGTGTGTGTGTGTCGTGTGCTTCTGACATGTGTATTGACCTTTTTCTCTCTATTTTTCAGGTGATGACGCAATGGAGGCGGAGGATGGTGTTGTCATGCCAGACAGAGAGTTGGTAACACCACAACAACCCGGCACTAGTAGGGGTCGTGGGGTGGCAGGCCACGAAAACCCCCAAGTGCTGCAGTCCATCTTGTCTCTGGCTGCCTATGAGTCCAGCCTTGATGATGACTCTGACATCCATGTTGAGTTGGATGAGCATCAAGTCCATGTGTCAGGGGTGAGTGATTCTGATGTGGACACTCCTCTGTCTGCGACACCTGCACTGAGGGATCAGACAGTCTTGGTTCCTCCGCCCGTGGTGGATTGGGATGGTGGGTCACCCTCCACACCAGTCACTGATGTGCCTGGGACATCACGTCCACGGGGGCATGTAGTCGTGCAGCCGCAGGCGGTGCCAACACAGTGAGGACCCCCGGTCCTTGGGTCCCGCAGAGGTCAAGCCCGGCAACGCGGTCGCCGCGCGCAACAGCTGTATACTGAGTGGGAGCAAGACAATACTGCCAATTCCGAATGGCAGGGGGCAGCAATGGAGAACATCGATGAGAGCACGGAGCGTGTGGCCCGATCTGTGCTCCCCCCTGCTAGGCAGGTGCTTCTCCAGCAGCAGGTGGCACGGTCCACCGCCCGCTCACTCAGGCTGGGCATGGCGGCCTCAGACAGGGCACGCCAGGCTGAAATGTCGTCTCTGCGTCAAGCAATTGCTGCTCATGCAGAGGCGCACATGGATGCCCTGAGGGAGGAGTATGCTTCCCGCAGATCCACTCTGGGTGTCCTTATGATGTCCCAGAGGCAGCAGGCAGAGGAGAGGTTTGCACAGCTTGAGCGTACCATCTCGGCTGAGCTACAGGCTTGCCAGGAGGTGCAGCGGTTGTCCAGCCAGGCCTTGCAGGAGGAATCCGTGTTACACGTGCTACCTTGCAAGAGGAAGCACGTGTATCACGTGAGGTTCTGCATGCAGACCTATGTCACATCGCCACACAGAACCAGGCTCACCCGTCCGGCAGACTTGCTGCCGACGAGGGGCAAGCTGCGGCTAGGCGTGGCCAGGCTACTGTGCCACGTCCTCCTTTCCAGGATGAGCCAGACTCGGACGACCATCTATCTCCCACATAGGTCGTGCTGTGCAGGCGTTGAGCCCATGGAGGATTTTTTTTTTGGCTCAGCATCATCGCATGTGGATGTTGAGCAGCACCCTGTACCTCCCCCCTCCTGGGTGCTTCCCCCCACCCCGGGTCGTATGTGGCCATTTTTGATTTTTCTTTTAGTTTAGTTAGTTAAGTTTCTGTTTGATAGTTAGTTTAAATAGGTAATGTAGGTTTTCCATAGTTAGTGTAATTAGTTAATAGTTGAGATAGTTTAAAATTGCTAGTCTATTGTGCTTTCATGTGACGGTGCAGTGCTTTGTGGCTTTTGAAGGCATCCACTGTCTGTTCCAGCTGGGCCCTTCATGGTTGTCTTGTGTATGTGTTTGCTGCTTGGGGTCCTTGACTCACATATGCCACTCCTGCCTCCCTTATCCATGGGCTCCCAAGGATGGTTCGATGTTACAGAATTTTACACAAGGGCTTTGGACTGTCATATCTGTGGCATGTCTGGTGCTGTGTGACTTGTGTTGACACCCCTAGTGGGGATGATTTAGGTGTCATTGTCCACTGTTCAGCTTTTGCTAGATGGGGTGTGTCATGATTAATGTGGACATTGATTGCTATGCATTGTGTAGTATGTTTCATATCTTTCCTGTACACGTGCTTGTTGCTATTCATGCTGTAGATAGTGTTCCACACTTTGGAGGTGAAAGACGGACTGATGGTGTGATTCGTGATGTGACTCTCTGACATGGTCAAGTAATGAGATGCCTGATGAGACACACACAGATGACTTTGAAGCATTAATCATGTGTTTCATGCCCTTTCTGCAGGGGGATGAGCCTCCAGAGCACCTTTGCCAGCAGACATTGCCCATTGGACGACGGAAATCTGGACCCGTTTGTTGGTGCCCACATGCACGTGTGTGCACAAGCAGAGGCATAGTGATTGCAGACCCACATCCTAGAACTGCTGACATGTTCCAAGGAACTCCAGGCAAGGTGAGCATCACAGGGGGGCCACGACACAGCAAAGCTTGCACCAGGTGAGTTGTACATGCAGGCTTAGTCACAGCACTGAGGGTGAGCTTAGACGAATATTGGTGTCGAAGCACACAATGCAGCTCAGATGTGTTTGTGGACTGATGGCTGTTGATAGTAGGGTTGTCTGGGACACATGCAGGGGCAGTGGCACATGCCCTCCGGTACACCAAGGTCCATTGAGGCACTTGTATCAATCATGTACCCTTCCGAGACATGGAAAGGGGCAGCTCACAGGGACATACATCAAGGGACATACTCGGGTGCAGTGCATGTCTTTTCCACGTACTTCATGATAAATGCACTGCCAACTTTATTTCGGTCATGGTGGTACGCAACTTGCTCTGTAGTCATGGCTTGCTATATGGGTCTGTCTGCGTACCCAGGGAACATTGCATGTTGTGTGAATTGTGACACATTGGTGTTCCATTTGCCACGAACCCACCAGCGGCTGACTTACTGCATTGACTGTGTATGACCCATCACAGGGGTGATGTTATATATGGGTACGAAGAATCAAGCACCGATTGTCTGTTTGTAGAGTAGTTTGTTGCTATGGGGCATGTTTGGTGTTGTGTTTTTGTGTAATTGGCACGTACAGGTTGTTGACTGTGGCTCTCTTTGCAGCATTGCAGTGCTCCTGTAACCGGACCTGAGAGTGTGCAGGCAGGAGGCCAGCACTCAAAACCAGAGCTAAGTGTCTTGTTGTTTTTCTTTCAAACTGCTCTGCATAGGCTTGCTGGGGGGTGCACTAATGCATGGATGTATGTGTGGTCAATTTGTTATGTTTTTTCTCCCTAATCACCCGTTATCCTATGCAATTTTGAAACCTGTACCCTCTACCCGGTGTTCCTGCTTCCCGTGCCTATCCAAGCAACGTTCCCTGACCCTCTTTCCCCACTGGTGTTGCGGATGCCTGTGTAAGCCCCGAACTTGCAGGCGCCAAAACCCTAGAGGGGATGGTTGGTTCGTACCACTCCTGAGCCTGGACTACAGAAGGCCATGACAATGATGTCCAAATTTGTTTGGATTGTGTATGTGTTCATGCAGGTTGTACATTTTTGTGCATTCCCTAGTTTCATGTGTCATTCCTCCTCCCCTCTCCTGCCACTCATTCCAGTCATCCAGTGTGTCGACACCTGTCCCGACTGCATATCCCTGAACCTCATTCCCCACCAGGGTCTCAGGGGCCTGTGTGAGTTTGACCTTGCAGGCACCCGGGACATGGTGGGGGTGCTTGTTTTGTGACACTCCCGCGCCTGTACAGGGGACCTGTGACAGTACACATCCATTCATGGTGCATCATCCTATGTCATGTACCACACATGTCTCACAAACTGTCGTGACATTGTTTTGCTGTGCTACCTTGGTTGTTGCATCATTGTGGTAGTACTTGGCCTTTGTGAGGTACTGCTACGTCAAGTCATCTACTGGAGGGTGTTTGGGTTCGTTTATATGCCTTGGATTTTGTGATTTTGGAAATGAGTGTGGATTCTGAGGGTTCAGGCATCTTTTTACACACAAGGTGGGAGATGGTGACGAAGGGTAAAGGTGATCCTGTGGCCAGGTGGAATTGAGGTTTGGAGGCTCCATGACCCAGGTGCAGTTGTTCAGTGGGTGGTGGTCATTTGTGAGGGAGGGGGGGGTTGTTGTTGATAGTTGCCTTGCCCTGCAGTGTGATGGGAACTCTGACAAAGTAATGGTGGTATCCTATGTACATGTTGTGTTCTGCTGATCAATGGCTGTTCATGTGTTGTGTTTTCCTTTCAGGTGCGAGGGAATAGTTGTGGTTTGACATGCTGGGGTGTACACATGGTGGATGTTCACATGTGATGTGTAGGGAACACTGATGGTCACTTGAGTGCACATGCATATGTGGAGTGCATGTCCTTGCAGAACCACACACTTGCACTCTGATGCACTACATGTACTCCCACCCTTGCATATCCACGTGTACACTGTTTGCCTTCTGGTGCCCACTGTGTCCCGGCAGCACATGTTCTGTGACCGATTATGGATCCAGTACATGCCTAATTTGATGTTTGATGTGGTCTGTCACTTAGATGTGATGCTCAGGGTGTGCATCACACACAATGGCTGTTCACTGTGCTGTGCGCTGAGCAGTGTGATGCAGGAGTAGGACACTGCACACATGAGCTGCAGTGTTGATTTTGCAATGCATAATGTGCATGTAGACAGGAATTCATTGTGATGTTACGTCTATGACTGTTGTAATGCATTTGGAAATGACTTATTCTGGGTGAGAGATTTTGTTGGTCTGTCATTTCATCTGATTCCGGGTCAGGCAGCAGTGTCCGATGCCACTGTACATTTAGGACATGGCAATTTGTACCTTATCGTTACTGCGTTGGTGTATGGGTATTGCTTGCCATGTCATGTTGATGTTTGTGAGGGTTTGAGTGACATGACAGTGATGGCCATGGCCTGTTTTGCAGGTGTGTGTGATGCCCACCTTGCATGTCCGGGTCATCCGCTTCTCAGAGCAACTAGCTGGGGGTAGATTTCTCTCCGCAGCAGGGCCCTCCCCCTGGAACAGACTTCCGGCCTGACTTGAACTTGAGGGGAAACATCTCCAGTTCTTGAAGCACCTCAAGACCTTCCTCTTTGCTTCTGCTTACTCTCTGCCTCTCCCTTGCAGAATTCTTCACTGGAACTGCACAGGAGCTGCAACTGGGCCACTCTCACTGACCTCGGTCCCTGGCCCAGCCACTCTCCACTTGCACTGCCTCCCTGGCAACCCCCGCACTGCAGTACTGTCTCTCTATCCCTACAGCCCTCCCTTCCCAGCACTTGTCTGCACTTACCTTTGTAGTTGCCACCAGGCGACCTATGTATTATTTTTTTGGGATACTTCCCATGTACTGGACTCCCCCCCCACCCTTCCCCTTGCACTTTTCCCTTCTCCCTACCCCTGCACTTGCACGATCTCAATGACACCTGGCCTAGCAGTACCGTTCTCTGTGTTCCCTTGTTCCCCGCTCCCTGCCTCATTGCGCCTTGGAATACTTGTGTATGGCCCATATCATGTCATATGTCATATGTGTGCCTTTTGGTCACACAGGATAGCTTGTGTTTAAGTAGCTAGGGATGCAGACGATGAGGCACTTCCATGGCAACTATCTCAGAGTGGTAGGGTTGTGACAGTTGACTGTCTCTTTGTCATCATCGATTGTAACCTGGTATGTGCCAGGCCTGTGTGCACTCCGCAGGGTGGGAGTTTAGGTGAAAAATGTGGCCACAAGCTGTGTCCGGGCTTCCTCGCCACGTGCCCTGTCCCCTCCCATGGGCAGCGCCTGTGCCTGTGGTTGGGGATGTGGGGGCACCACCATGTCCACCGGGACGCCCTGCCGTGTTGCAACATTGTGCAGGACACATGCTGCCACAATGATCCTGCACACTACTGGTGGTGCATAGCGTAGTTGCCCACCAGAGCGGTCAAGGGAGCGGAAACGTGACTTGAGCACTCCGAATGTGCGCTCCACTATGCCCCTGGTTGCAATATGGGCGGCGTTGTATCTTACCTGGGGTGGTGTGGTGGGGTTCCGGATTGGCGTCATCATGTGGTTGTTCAGAGGGTAGGCACTGTCCCCTGGGGAGGTGATAATAGTTGAAATTATTAGGGTTTGGATATTTGTCTGTGTGTGACTTGCATGCATGTGCAAGGGCATTTGTACTGACCTAGGAGCCATGTGTCGCCATGCTGCCCAGCTTCCAGGGCCCGGCTCAGGGCGGACATTCTGTATATGAAACTGTCATGGGTGGAGCCAGGGTAGTTTGCATAGACAGAGGTGATGATTCCCTTTGCATCACATACCACCTGTACATTGATGGAATGCCAGTGCTTGCGGTTTCGGTAGATGTGCTCAATGGCCCTAGGTGGACGTAGGGCCACATGGGTGCAATCTATGGCACCGAGCACTTTGGGGAAGTGTGCCACCCTGAAAAAATCCAGGACAACGGCCTGCCTTTCTGCGGGTGTTCTGGGCATGTATATGTGCCTGCGGACTGAGGGGCGCGCTGTCATGATTGCCAGTACCTGGTGTAGGCAGCGTAACTGCGTGGCCTGTGAGACTCCCCCCACTATGGAAGTGGTCTGCTGAAATGACCCAGTGGCCAAAAAATGCAGGACATTGAGCAGCTTCTCCAAGGGGCTCAATGCTTGGGAGCAAAGGGTGGGGGATGTGAGGTCATCTTCCAACTCCCTGACCAGGTCTAGGATGATATGGGGTGGAAACCTATACCTGCCGTAGACCTGGTCGTCAGGCATCCCAAAAAGGCTTGTCCGTGGTGCGAAAATGCGTGCCCTGGCTATTCTCCTCCTCCTGCGGTGTCCCACGATCAGTGCAGCGACAAATGGGGCATTCATAGTAGCTGTATATATGCGTTTGTTTTTTGCGTGCACTTTTATGCTGTGCGCGGGGACGCCTCCGCCTGCCTTCGTGTGGGCGGACGTGTTGACGCCTGTGCACGTCTTTTGCCGTGCGCGGGTTTCCCGTATTCGGATATGTGGTAAGACTGTAGGTCCGAGTGTCATCGCGTGTGATCGGAGGGGAGTGAGCGTACACACGATTGGCCTGGGTACGTGTGTTTCGGGGTGCGCGGGAAGTTCCACACGCGATTAGCCTGGGTACGTGTGTTTCAGGGTGCCGGGAACTTTCACACGCGATTGGTGGAAATCCACGTGTGTTCTGTCATCATGTGCAATGAGGGAAACACCCGCGCGCGTCACGTCACAGACGCGCTCACGCGCTAAGGGCCTTTGGTCCAATGAAATCGCATATGCGTGCTGCTGTACATACTCGCTAAGGGCCTTTCCTCGTATTACACGCGGACGTGCAGTTTTCCACGTGCGCTTACGCACATGGGCCCTTTCCTCGTATTACACGCGGACGTGCAGTTTTTCACGCGCACTGAAATGCCCATGCACGTCTGTACACGTCACGTCAGAGGGGCGCTTGCGCTTGAGGGGCCTTCTGTCCATTGAAAATGCGTATGCGTGCAGACGCGGTTACGCGCTACGGGCCTTTCCTCGAATTACATGCTGACGTGCAGATTTTTCACGTGCCAAATCACTCCGTATCAAGCTGGCCACGCGTAAGCACACGGAAGACCACGCTCCTGCCCAGAAGGCCGAACAACTGCCCCCCAGAGCCCCGAGCACGCTCCCACCTGCCATCTGCTGCTGCCTGACTGCCTGCTGCCCACGTGCCCTGCCATTTGCTGCCTGCACATCAGCCAGGGGTGCTGTTGCTGTGACCACCCCTGCTGGAACCGAAAACTCCCGATTGGGATTCCATCGCTCCACAGCCCAGCCCCAGGACCCAGTTGCCCACCCACTCCTGCCTCTGGGGTTGTCATGTCGGGGCAAACACCATCTGAGACCACTGACAACCCCCAGCCAGAGAGGCAGAGGGGCACCAGCTTCAGTGCCACCGAAGTTGGTGTCCTGGTGGAGCAAGTCCTGGGGCAGTTTGATGCCCTCTTCGGAAGTTCCTGCGCCGACAAGGAAGGACGGACTCGGATCTGGACTGACATCGTGACTGCCATCAATGCGGAGGGGGTGGCAGTCCGCGATTTACAACATGTCAAGAAGCGCTGGGAGGACTTCAGGTCCAGGACCCTGAACAAGGCCCGGCGCCTCTTGAAGGCAGCGGATGCCAAGGGGCGCCGGGGCCACTTGTCGGAAGAACAGATGGGGGTCCTGGAACGCATATCCCCAGCGCTCCACGTCCAGGTCCTGGAGAAGCAGAACCGTCTGGAGTCGAGCGTGAGTGTACATGCATCCTGATTGTGAGCAGTGCACGTGGTGATTATTCAGTAGTGTGCAGGTTGCACATCTGTTTGTATGGTGTCGAGTATGGGTGGGGGTGTACAGGGCCGTGGGGCTGACACATGCGAGGGCTGGAATGTGTGAGACATGGATGGTGCTTGTGTGTGTAGGCTTGCCTGCCAAATGCAGTTGTGTGGGCACACATGTTAGTATGAATGTGTATGTAAGTAGACATGTCCGTGATGTCACGCATGTATGTTGTTTTTGGCTGCATGTATCAGCACCGTGTACATGTGCATGTGTGTGTATTTGACAAGGGTGCAACAGTGATGCAACATGGATGCATGTGACAGCGGTATGTGGAAGCCTGATTGGCAGATGTGACATGGATGCCCATCTGAACACTGCGACACTTGGCAGAGGTGTACAGATGCATGCAAGTGTGGTACATGTGTGGTGCACTTCCTGTGTTGCATGTGATGTCTGGCTCACCTTTGGCTGCCCAGAAAACAACAGGGAAAGCTTATAAAGCTAAAGTGCACGGTACAACCGTGTTTGTCCTTTTAACCGTTAACAAAATCACATATGGTAACACAAAAACAACGGTTTTGTAGGAGAGAAGGTATTCAGGGTGCATCACATGTATGCGAAAACAAATAGGTGAGTTAAAGTGCTCACACTCGAATACATGAGAAGGAGGGCCACCTGGCTCGGCGTACCTTGCCCGAAGGAAGAACACCCTGACCCTGACGGGGCGCCTATCCCTGGGTTGCGCGTGGTGTATCGCCTACTAAAAAGATATAGAGGAGAGTACTGTCCCTCAACCTTCTATACTGGTGGCAATGTCTGGAGACAGACACGAGTAGTCCAACAGGGACATCTAAAAAGTGGTAGACTTCAGCAGGTGAGGCAGCGTGCAACAAAACTGTATATTAGATCTTGAGGCTGTTAGAATGCATGGATACAACCTGTGAGACAGGTCAACTGCTTCTATTCCATCCAGAATGTATAACTTTAATAATTCCCGTAGGTCATTGTGGTTGGAGTATGAAACAGTGCTGCTGGAGACACCACTGGAGGGTATAAAAAAAACACAAACCCAGCAAAAGGGCTGTAGGGCTAAAAAATGGCTCTTATAAAAAAGGTGTAGCTCACTCTGTGAAAGTGAGTGTGCTACAATTTAGCAATTTTTGAAGAGTACAGTCTCTTTGGTTGGTGTAAAGAGATCACGGGTAGGTCATGAGAGCCCTCATGACCGAAAGAGGTCGACCGGTTTCGATGGCATGGGGGATTCGAACCATCTTCTTCAGGACCGTGACTTGAAAAGCAAACGAGTTTGCCAAATGTTCAGATAGATGCTGAACAAGGGGATGCTGGTGTCTCCTGTAGGGAGACAGAAAGGAGGGGGAGAGAAAAGGAGGGGCAATTACATTGATGAAAGGATGAATAAAAAACAGGCACCAATAGTGTGCAGACTTACAGGTGGTGATTGTCATGCATAGAGTGGAGCATGTCGGAGCAAAAAACTGCAGCGGTCAGAAGTTTGCAGGAATGGTGGAGGTGCCTGGACACCTGTGTAGGGTCTCAACGCCATAAGTGAGGGTAGACAAGGACAATAGGTTGAGGGGGAGGTAGGCCGTGAAGGAAACGAGTCTATACAAGTGACTGATAAGCTGCTGTCTAGGTAGTGAGGGGCAGCGAATGTGCTAGTGTTGGAATTTAGTGCACTGCAGGGCAAGAAGGCAGGGAGCCTCTGTGTGGTCCACAACAAGGGGGAGCTATCCCAAAAAGGTGCAAGTAAAAAATAATAAAGATAAAATGGGGGCTCTGGGCCTACCTCTTTGCCAAAGCCTATAGGCACAAGGTCTGTCTGGGAGGCGAGGGATGGCACTGGATTGCATACAGCAACGTGCTGGTGAGGAAGGAATGAATACCTGCACAATCTGGTGATGATGTGCCTGCAGGAAACAAAAAGACCACAGAGTGTAGGTGGTAATAGCTCCAAAACCACATGGCTTCATGAGTTGGAGTATAGTGCCAAATGATCTAGGGATGTGCCATACCTATAAAGCAGCAACTGCTGGGCTCCGTGGAATCCGTGAGCTGTATCGAGCTGGTACAGCTCGAGACTGGCGGTTTTGAGAAATGAGGCCCACCGCCTATAAAAAGAAGCGAGCAACGCGCTCGCGCTGGTGAATGCGACGTCGGCGTCTGTGTGACGCAGCTGGCTCCAGGGAAACGCCTCACGCGTTCGTAGCTAGCGGAGGAAGCCCAAGCGCCTCTCAAAAGAGTAGAGCGCGTTTAGATTCCAAAGGATCGGGCACTGAAGCCCGATCTCAAGTGGAAGAGACTCGGTGGGAGGGGGGAGGGGGGGGGCCAGAGGGGGGGGTGGGGGTGGGTGGGGAGGGGAGGGGAAATGGGATGGTACTATGAAGGGGTGAGGAAAAAACGGGGGGGAAAAAAAGGGAGGAAGGGTGACAGATGACACCATGGGGACTCGAAAAAAAGAGGGGGGGGGAGGGAGGGCCGGAGGCTAAGGGGAATAATGGAGGGGAGGGGGGGGGGGAATGGTTGGTTAGAGGAAATGGGGAAGGGGGGACAAAAGGCCATGACCAGATGGGGTGGTCAAGATAGCTCATGAACCCTGTGCAGAATGAGGAGGGTATACCTCATGGGACTAATGATATGTCTAGAGGAGTGAAGGTAGAAACAGAAGAGCAATGTTGCTATGCGTGGGAATGGTGATTCAGGACAACACTGCTAGTTCGTGCCACTGGATTTGTTCATTGAGACCTTCTGAATAGGTATTGAGTCTATAAATCCACATCTGTTCTCTTTTGAAAAGTATATTGTGGTAGTTGCCGCCTCTGCGGGGCGGTGAGACTTTTTCAATGATGGTCCATTTGAATTGGTCCGCAGTATGTCCTTTAGATGTAAAATGCGTCACCAATGGTGCAGTGAGTTTGTTCGTTCTTATGCATGATTTGTGTTCGGTCATGCGGGTTCGGACTGGCCTAATGGTCATTCCAATGTACCTCAGGTTGCATGGGCAAGTGATCATATAAATGACGCCCTTGGTGTTGCAATTGGTAAATGTATTCTGTGTCCATGGTGTTTTCCAACCTATTTCTATCTGCGTAGTTCTCGAGGTCTGTGCGCACATGGAGCAATTGCCACAAGGTGCATGGCCTTTGATGGATGGGGTATTCCAAAGGGTCGCCTGCGTGAGGACGTCCCTGGGTGGGCCCGGTGTGAGGGTTTTGACAACCTTGTCTCTCACGTTGCAACGTCTCTTGAGGGCAAACCGTGGGACGGGGATGGTAGATTCGCCTGTATTCAGAATGGGCCAAAGTCTTTTAACTTCCCGCTTAATTTTATTCAGCAGGGGTGAGAAACTAAATACTGCTGTGAAAGTGTTGGACTCACGTGGTTTAGAATGTTGTTGTAAGGTAATAGAACGTGGAATGTTCCTAGCTCTTTTGCAGGTGTCCTTAATGATCCTCCTGGGGTAACCTCTCTCGGCCAGTTGTATTTGCAGTTGTTTAGATTGTCTGGTGTAGTCCGGAGTCTGTGTGCACAGCCTCCGGTACCGTAAGAACTGTCCAAAGGGGAGATTGTCTCTGAGTGCCTTGGGGTGGTAGCTTGAGTAACAGAGCAGGGCGTTTCTGTCTGTAGATTTTTTGTAGACGCTCGAGTGAAGGTTCCCGCTAACTGCTGAGATGGCAAGATCGAGGAAGTGAGTTTTGGATCTATGTCTCTCCAAAGTAAACTTAAGGTGTGGATTGAGGGAATTGAGCCAAGTGTGGAAGACCTCTATCTCATGTTCTAAGCCTCAAAATATCACAAAAATATCATCGATATATCGCCGCCATATAATTAGGTGTGCGAGATACGGATTAGTCTCTGGATAGATATGTTGACGTTCGAAAGAGTCAACATATAGATTGGCGAGGCTGGGGGCAAAAGTTGTCCCCATCGCAGTCCCTGAGATCTGTTGGTAAAATGTATCTTCAAAGAGAAAAAAGTTTTTGGTCAGTGCTATTTCTGCGAGAGATAAGATGAAATTAGGCGGGACTCCATGGAGGTCCATGTCTGAGTGTAATAGCCTGCTGAGCATGTGCAGTGTTTCTTGCTGCGGTATCCGGGTGTAGAGGGATTCAATGTCAATGGTGACTAGCCATTCCGTTTCTGGATCGTATGTAATGGTGTCTAAAAGGATCAGCATATTTGTGGAGTCTTTTACATAGCTAGTCATTTTTGGGACTTGATCTTTGATAAAGAAGTCCACATATTGTGAAAGGGGTTCCAGAACAGAGCTAATTCCTGAGACAATGGGACGGCCTGGTGGAGGAGTAAGCCCTTTGTGAATTTTTGGAAGAGCATACATGGCAGGGATCCGGGGGTGGGGAGGGGACAGAAAAGCGGCTTCCCGAGCGCTGATGTGTCCCTCAGCTTCTGCCTCGTAGATGATAGGTGCTATCAGAGCCTGCAAACTTGGAGTAGGGTCTCTCGGTAGAATACAGTAGCTGTTAGGGTCATCAAGTAAGTTGGTGACCATTGTGATGTATTTAGTGGTATCCATAATGACAATGGCACCCCCTTTGTCCGCTGGTTTAATAACGATGTCTGGATTGTTGGCTAAGTCTGTTAGAGCAAGCAATTGGGGTTTGGTGCAGTTATTGTGAATAAATGGAATATTGGATTCAAATTCGGAAATCTTTTTGAGCAATGCCTGTTCAAAAGTAACTGATTCTGCGGTGTTTGCACAATGCGGTGGGAAGTACTGTGATGGAGGGCGTAGGCCCGTCACATCTTTGTCTTCGTAGGTATGGTTAGCAAAATACTGACTCAGTCGTATCTTGCGCATCATTTGAGTAACTTCTACCCTGGTCTGGAACGGGTCATAGCGGGCTGTAGGGATGAAAGCTAAGCCTTTTTGTAGAATCTCTTGTTCGGGTTTGGTAAGGATATGGGCGGATAGGTTCACGATAAGTGAGGGAGGAGTGGTGGTATAACTCCTTGTCCCCGACTCCGTTTATTCACTGTTGGCGGAGGGTGGTTCTGCCATCGTGTGCGGTTCTGGCCTCTCCCGCGCTCTCCTAAAAAAGGAACTGCAGGGGGGGTGCCCTGGTTGGAGCTGTTGAACTGAACTCTTTTGCTCTGCCATCTGTTGTTGTTGGAGCTAGTGCTGGAGTTGCTACTCGAGCTATTCCAGGATCTGTTGGAATTAGACCTTTGGAGATTTTGGAACCGGAGTTGTGCAGCGTCTCGTCGAGCTTGTTTAGCTTCCTCAGTAAAATACTCTTCGGCTACATATGGGTAGACTTTTACATGCGTAAAGGCTGCAAGGTCCTTCTTTAATTTGATAATCTTCCTATTCAGGTTGTTGTCTTTAAACTCTTTCAGTGTGGTTTCTAGGAGAGTGAGTTTGGCCGAATAGGTGTCTGCAGCGATTTTGGTTCTAAGTGCCTCGCTTTTTTCATTCAATTCAGTTAGTAGTTGATCTGCGACTGTTTTGGCAGTGTTGATGATGAGTATAAGCCAGTCTCTGGTACATTTATTAGCTATGAAAGACCAATCTTTCCTGAATTTGAGATTATCTAAGAAAATGCGCGGTTCGATACGTATAATAAGGCCGTTGGGTGCAGCATGGGCCCTCAAGTATTCAGTCATGAGTGCACCGTGTAATTCGGTGCGGATGATCTTCTTTTTAAGGATTTCAATATCGTTCCATTCATCATTGTTGGTGATATTGTGCGTTGTGAGATCTAGTCCCAGAAGAGAAGGGTTGGCTAAGATGCCATCTACCAGTTCTTCTGCGAAGGCTAGATAGTGGCCGTCGGCCATTTGTCAGGGTGGGGAAACAAAAAGGGTGGAGCAGGGAAAGTGAAAAGAGGGGATGGCGTGGAGAGAACAAACACAAAATTGCTGTGAGCAGCTGGCAAGAGGGAGGGGGATCCTACCTCTTGCGTGGGTTGAATAAATCTATCCCAGCAACTGGGGTCAGTTGCGCGAAGTAAGTCCAGAAAACAACAGGGAAAGCTTATAAAGCTAAAGTGCACGGTACAACCGTGTTTGTCCTTTTAACCGTTAACAAAATCACATATGGTAACACAAAAACAACGGTTTTGTAGGAGAGAAGGTATTCAGGGTGCATCAAATGTATGCGAAAACAAATAGGTGAGTTAAAGTGCTCACACTCGAATACATGAGAAGGAGGGCCACCTGGCTCGGCGTACCTTGCCCTAAGGAAGAACACCCTGACCCTGACGGGGCGCCTATCCCTGGGTTGCGCGTGGTGTATCGCCTACTAAAAAGATATAGAGGAGAGTACTGTCCCTCAACCTTCTATACTGGTGGCAATGTCTGGAGACAGACACGAGTAGTCCAACAGGGACATCTAAAAAGTGGTAGACTTCAGCAGGTGAGGCAGCGTGCAACAAAACTGTATATTAGATCTTGAGGCTGTTAGAATGCATGGATACAACCTGTGAGACAGGTCAACTGCTTCTATTCCATCCAGAATGTATAACTTTAATAATTCCCGTAGGTCATTGTGGTTGGAGTATGAAACAGTGCTGCTGGAGACACCACTGGAGGGTATAAAAAAACACAAACCCAGCAAAAGGGCTGTAGGGCTAAAAAATGGCTCTTATAAAAAAGGTGTAGCTCACTCTATGAAAGTGAGTGTGCTACAATTTAGCAATTTTTGAAGAGTACAGTCTCTTTGGTTGGTGTAAAGAGATCACGGGTAGGTCATGAGAGCCCTCATGACCGAAAGAGGTCGACCGGTTTCGATGGCATGGGGGATTCGAACCATCTTCTTCAGGACCGTGACTTGAAAAGCAAACGAGTTTGCCAAATGTTCAGATAGATGCTGAACAAGGGGATGCTGGTGTCTCCTGTAGGGAGACAGAAAGGAGGGGGAGAGAAAAGGAGGGGCAATTACATTGATGAAAGGATGAATAAAAAACAGGCACCAATAGTGTGCAGACTTACAGGTGGTGATTGTCATGCATAGAGTGGAGCATGTCGGAGCAAAAAACTGCAGCGGTCAGAAGTTTGCAGGAATGGTGGAGGTGCATGGACACCTGTGTAGGGTCTCAACGCCATAAGTGAGGGTAGACAAGGACAATGGGGTGAGGGGGAGGTAGGCCGTGAAGGAAACGAGTCTCTACAAGTGACTGATAAGCTGCTGTCTAGGTAGTGAGGGGCAGCGAATGTGCTAGTGTTGGAATTTAGTGCACTGCAGGGCAAGAAGGCAGGGAGCCTCTGTGTGGTCCACAACAAGGGGGAGCTATCCCAAAAAGGTGCAAGTAAAAAATAATAAAGATAAAATGGGGGCTCTGGGCCTACATCTTTGCCAAAGCCTATAGGCACAAGGTCTGTCTGGGAGGCGAGGGATGGCACTGGATTGCATACAGCAACGTGCTGGTGAGGAAGGAATGAATACCTGCACAATCTGGTGATGATGTGCCTGCAGGAAACAAAAAGACCACAGAGTGTAGGTGGTAATAGCTCCAAAACCACATGGCTTCATGAGTTGGAGTTTAGTGCCAAATGATCTAGGGGTGTGCCATACCTATAAAGCAGCAACTGCTGGGCTCCGTGGAATCCGTGAGCTGTATCGAGCTGGTACAGCTCGAGACTGGCGGTTTTGAGAAATGAGGCCCACCGCCTATAAAAAGAAGCGAGCAACGCGCTCGCGCTGGTGAATGCGACGTCGGCGTCTGTGTGACGCAGCTGTCTCCAGGGAAACGCCTCACGCGTTCGTAGCTAGCGGAGGAAGCCCAAGCGCCTCTCAAAAGAGTAGAGCGCGTTTAGATTCCAAAGGATCGGGCACTGAAGCCCGATCTCAAGTGGAAGAGACTCGGTGGGAGGGGGGTGGGGGGGATAGAGGGGGGGGTGGGGGTGAGTGGGGAGGGGAGGGGAAATGGGATGGTACTAAGAAGGGGTGAGGAAAAAACGGGGGGGAAAAAAAGGGAGGAAGGGTGACAGATGACACCGTGGGGACTCGAAAAAAAGAGGGGGGGGGGGGGGCCGGAGGCTAAGGGGAATAATGGAGGGGAGGGGGGGGAAATGGTTGGTTAGAGGAAATGGGGAAGGGGGGACAAAAGGCCATGACCAGATGGGGTGGTCAAGATAGCTCATGAACCCTGTGCAGAATGAGGAGGGTATACCTCATGGGACTAATGATATGTCTAGAGGAGTGAAGGTAGAAACAGAAGAGCACTGTTGCTATGCGTGGGAATGGTGATTCCGGACAACACTGCTAGTTCGTGCCACTGGATTTGTTCATTGAGACCTTCTGAATAGGTATTGAGTCTATAAATCCACATCTGTTCTCTTTTGAAAAGTATATTGTGGTAGTTGCCGCCTCTGCGGTGCGGTGAGACTTTTTCAATGATGGTCCATTTGAATTGGTCCGCAGTATGTCCTTTAGATGTAAAATGCGTCACCAATGGTGCAGTGAGTTTGTTCGTTCTTATGCATGATTTGTGTTCGGTCATGCGGGTTCGGACTGGCCTAATGGTCATTCCAATGTACCTCAGGTTGCATGGGCAAGTGATCATATAAATGACGCCCTTGGTGTTGCAATTGGTAAATGTATTCTGTGTCCATGGTGTTTTCCAACCTATTTCTATCTGCGTAGTTCTCGAGGTCTGTGCGCACATGGAGCAATTGCCACAAGGTGCATGGCCTTTGATGGATGGGGTATTCCAAAGGGTCGCCTGCGTGAGGACGTCCCTGGGTGGGCCCGGTGTGAGGGTTTTGACAACCTTGTCTCTCACGTTGCAACGTCTCTTGAGGGCAAACCGTGGGACGGGGATGGTAGATTCGCCTGTATTCAGAATGGGCCAAAGTCTTTTAACTTCCCGCTTAATTTTATTCAGCAGGGGTGAGAAACTAAATACTGCTGTGAAAGTGTTGAACTCACGTGGTTTAGAATGTTGTTGTAAGGTAATAGAACGTGGAATGTTCCTAGCTCTTTTGCAGGTGTCCTTAATGATCCTCCTGGGGTAACCTCTCTCGGCCAGTTGTATTTGCAGTTGTTTAGATTGTCTGGTGTAGTCCGGAGTCTGTGTGCACAGCCTCCGGTACCGTAAGAACTGTCCAAAGGGGAGATTGTCTCTGAGTGCCTTGGGGTGGTAGCTTGAGTAACAGAGCAGGGCGTTTCTGTCTGTAGATTTTTTGTAGATGCTCGAGTGAAGGTTCCCGCTAACTGCTGAGATGGCAAGATCGAGGAAGTGAGTTTAGGATCTATGTCTCTCCAAAGTAAACTTAAGGTGTGGATTGAGGGAATTGAGCCAAGTGTGGAAGGCCTCTATCTCATGTTCTAAGCCTCGAAATATCACAAAAATATCATCGATATATCGCCGCCATATAATTAGGTGTGCGAGATACGGATTAGTCTCTGGATAGATATGTTTACGTTCGAAAGAGTCAACATATAGATTGGCGAGGCTGGGGGCAAAAGTTGTCCCCATCGCAGTCCCTGAGATCTGTTGGTAAAATGTATCTTCAAAGAGAAAAAAGTTTTTGGTCAGTGCTATTTCTGCGAGAGATAAGATGAAATTAGGCGGGACTCCATGGAGGTCCATGTCTGAGTGTAATAGCCTGCTGAGCATGTGCAGTGTTTCTTGCTGCGGTATCCGGGTGTAGATGGATTCAATGTCAATGGTGACTAGCCATTCCGTTTCTGGATCGTATGTAATGGTGTCTAAAAGGATCAGCATATTTGTGGAGTCTTTTACATAGCTAGTCATTTTTGGGACTTGATCTTTGATAAAGAAGTCCACATATTGTGAAAGGGGTTCCAGAACAGAGCTAATTCCTGAGACAATGGGACGGCCTGGTGGAGGAGTAAGCCCTTTGTGAATTTTTGGAAGAGCATACATGGCAGGGATCCGGGGGTGGGGAGGGGACAGAAAAGCGGCTTCCCGAGCGCTGATGTGTCCCTCAGCTTCTGCCTCGTAGATGATAGGTGCTATCAGAGCCTGCAAACTTGGAGTAGGGTCTCTCGGTAGAATACAGTAGCTGTTAGGGTCATCAAGTAAGTTGGTGACCATTGTGATGTATTTAGTGGTATCCATAATGACAATGGCACCCCCTTTGTCCGCTGGTTTAATAACGATGTCTGGATTGTTGGCTAAGTCTGTTAGAGCAAGCAGTCAGGGTTTGGTGCAGTTATTGTGAATAAATGGAATATTGGATTCAAATTCGGAAATCTTTTTGAGCAATGCCTGTTCAAAAGTAACTGATTCTGCGGTGTTTGCACAATGCGGTGGGAAGTACTGTGATGGAGGGCGTAGGCCCGTCACATCTTTGTCTTCGTAGGTATGGTTAGCAAAATACTGACTCAGTCGTATCTTGCGCATCATTTGAGTAACTTCTACCCTGGTCTGGAACGGGTCATAGCGGGCTGTAGGGATGAAAGCTAAGCCTTTTTGTAGAATCTCTTGTTCGGGTTTGGTAAGGATATGGGCGGATAGGTTCACGATAAGTGAGGGAGGAGTGGTGGTATAACTCCTTGTCCCCGACTCCGTGTAATCACTATTGGCGGAGGGTGGTTCTGCCATCGTGTGCGGTTCTGGCCTCTCCCGCGCTGTCCTAAAAAAGAAACCGCAGGGGGGGTGCCCTGGTTGGAGCTGTTGAACTGAACTCTTTTGCTCTGCCATCTGTTGTTGTTGGAGCTAGTGCTGGAGTTGCTACTCGAGCTATTCCAGGATCTGTTGGAATTAGACCTTTGGAGATTTTGGAACCGGAGTTGTGCAGCGTCTCGTCGAGCTTGTTTAGCTTCCTCAGTAAAATACTCTTCGGCTACATATGGGTAGACTTTTACATGCGTAAAGGCTGCAAGGTCCTTCTTTAATTTGATAATCTTCCTATTCAGGTTGTTGTCTTTAAACTCTTTCAGTGTGGTTTCTAGGAGAGTGAGTTTGGCCGAATAGGTGTCTGCAGCGATTTTGGTTCTAAGTGCCTCGCTTTTTTCATTCAATTCAGTTAGTAGTTGATCTGCGACTGTTTTGGCAGTGTTGATGATGAGTATAAGCCAGTCTCTGGTACATTTATTAGCTATGAAAGACCAATCTTTCCTGAATTTGAGATTATCTAAGAGGATGCGCGGTTCGATACGAATAATAAGGCCGTTGGGTGCAGCATGGGCCCTCAAGTATTCAGTCATGAGTGCACCGTGTAATTCGGTGCGGATGATCTTCTTTTTAAGGATTTCAATATCGTTCCATTCATCATTGTTGGTGATATTGTGCGTTGCGAGATCTAGTCCCAGAAGAGAAGGGTTGGCTAAGATGCCATCTACCAGTTCTTCTGCGAAGGCTAGATAGTGGCCGTCGGCCATTTGTCAGGGTGGGGAAACAAAAAGGGTGTAGCAGGGAAAGTGAAAAGAGGGGATGGCGTGGAGAGAACAAACACAAAATTGCTGTGAGCAGCTGGCAAGAGGGAGGGGGATCCTACCTCTTGCGTGGGTTGAATAAATCTATCCCAGCAACTGGGGTCAGTTGCGCGAAGTAAGTCCAGAAAACAACAGGGAAAGCTTATAAAGCTAAAGTGCACGGTACAACCGTGTTTGTCCTTTTAACCGTTAACAAAATCACATATGGTAACACAAAAACAACGGTTTTGTAGGAGAGAAGGTATTCAGGGTGCATCAAATGTATGCGAAAACAAATAGGTGAGTTAAAGTGCTCACACTCGAATACATGAGAAGGAGGGCCACCTGGCTCGGCGTACCTTGCCCTAAGGAAGAACACCCTGACCCTGACGGGGCGCCTATCCCTGGGTTGCGCGTGGTGTATCGCCTACTAAAAAGATATAGAGGAGAGTACTGTCCCTCAACCTTCTATACTGGTGGCAATGTCTGGAGACAGACACGAGTAGTCCAACAGGGACATCTAAAAAGTGGTAGACTTCAGCAGGTGAGGCAGCGTGCAACAAAACTGTATATTAGATCTTGAGGCTGTTAGAATGCATGGATACAACCTGTGAGACAGGTCAACTGCTTCTATTCCATCCAGAATGTATAACTTTAATAATTCCCGTAGGTCATTGTGGTTGGAGTATGAAACAGTGCTGCTGGAGACACCACTGGAGGGTATAAAAAAACACAAACCCAGCAAAAGGGCTGTAGGGCTAAAAAATGGCTCTTATAAAAAAGGTGTAGCTCACTCTGTGAAAGTGAGTGTGCTACAATTTAGCAATTTTTGAAGAGTACAGTCTCTTTGGTTGGTGTAAAGAGATCACGGGTAGGTCATGAGAGCCCTCATGACCGAAAGAGGTCGACCGGTTTCGATGGCATGGGGGATTCGAACCATCTTCTTCAGGACCGTGACTTGAAAAGCAAACGAGTTTGCCAAATGTTCAGATAGATGCTGAACAAGGGGATGCTGGTGTCTCCTGTAGGGAGACAGAAAGGAGGGGGAGAGAAAAGGAGGGGCAATTACATTGATGAAAGGATGAATAAAAAACAGGCACCAATAGTGTGCAGACTTACAGGTGGTGATTGTCATGCATAGAGTGGAGCATGTCGGAGCAAAAAACTGCAGCGGTCAGAAGTTTGCAGGAATGGTGGAGGTGCCTGGACACCTGTGTAGGGTCTCAACGCCATAAGTGAGGGTAGACAAGGACAATGGGGTGAGGGGGAGGTAGGCCGTGAAGGAAACGAGTCTCTACAAGTGACTGATAAGCTGCTGTCTAGGTAGTGAGGGGCAGCGAATGTGCTAGTGTTGGAATTTAGTGCACTGCAGGGCAAGAAGGCAGGGAGCCTCTGTGTGGTCCACAACAAGGGGGAGCTATCCCAAAAAGGTGCAAGTAAAAAATAATAAAGATAAAATGGGGGCTCTGGGCCTACCTCTTTGCCAAAGCCTATAGGCACAAGGTCTGTCTGGGAGGCGAGGGATGGCACTGGATTGCATACAGCAACGTGCTGGTGAGGAAGGAATGAATACCTGCACAATCTGGTGATGATGTGCCTGCAGGAAACAAAAAGACCACAGAGTGTAGGTGGTAATAGCTCCAAAACCACATGGCTTCATGAGTTGGAGTATAGTGCCAAATGATCTAGGGGTGTGGCATACCTATAAAGCAGCAACTGCTGGGCTCCGTGGAATCCGTGAGCTGTATCGAGCTGGTACAGCTCGAGACTGGCGGTTTTGAGAAATGAGGCCCACCGCCTATAAAAAGAAGCGAGCAACGCGCTCGCGCTGGTGAATGCGACGTCGGCGTCTGTGTGACGCAGCTGTCTCCAGGGAAACGCCTCACGCGTTCGTAGCTAGTGGAGGAAGCCCAAGCGCCTCTCAAAAGAGTAGAGCGCGTTTAGATTCCAAAGGATCGGGCACTGAAGCCCGATCTCAAGTGGAAGAGACTCGGTGGGAGGGGGGAGGGGGGGACGGAAGGGGGGGTGGGGGTGGGTGGGGAGGGGAGGGGAAATGGGATGGTACTAAGAAGGGGTGAGGAAAAAACGGGGGGGAAAAAAAGGGAGGAAGGGTGACAGATGACACCGTGGGGACTCGAAAAAAAGAGGGGGGGGAAGGGAGGGCCGGAGGCTAAGGGGAATAATGGAGGGGAGGGGGGGGGAAATGGTTGGTTAGAGGAAATGGGGAAGGGGGGACAAAAGGCCATGACCAGATGGGGTGGTCAAGATAGCTCATGAACCCTGTGCAGAATGAGGAGGGTATACCTCATGGGACTAATGATATGTCTAGAGGAGTGAAGGTAGAAACAGAAGAGCACTGTTGCTATGCGTGGGAATGGTGATTCAGGACAACACTGCTAGTTCGTGCCACTGGATTTGTTCATTGAGACCTTCTGAATAGGTATTGAGTCTATAAATCCACATCTGTTCTCTTTTGAAAAGTATATTGTGGTAGTTGCCGCCTCTGCGGGGCGGTGAGACTTTTTCAATGATGGTCCATTTGAATTGGTCCGCAGTATGTACTTTAGATGTAAAATGCGTCACCAATGGTGCAGTGAGTTTGTTCGTTCTTATGCATGATTTGTGTTCGGTCATGCGGGTTCGGACTGGCCTAATGGTCATTCCAATGTACCTCAGGTTGCATGGGCAAGTGATCAAATAAATGACGCCCTTGGTGTTGCAATTGGTAAATGTATTCTGTGTCCATGGTGTTTTCCAACCTATTTCTATCTGCGTAGTTCTCGAGGTCTGTGCGCACATGGAGCAATTGCCACAAGTTGCATGGCCTTTGATGGATGGGGTATTCCAAAGGGTCGCCTGCGTGAGGACGTCCCTGGGTGGGCCCGGTGTGAGGGTTTTGACAACCTTGTCTCTCATTGCAACGTCTCTTGAGGGCAAACCGTGGGACGGGGATGGTAGATTCGCCTGTATTCAGAATGGGCCAAAGTCTTTTAACTTCCTGCTTAATTTTATTCAGCAGGGGTGAGAAACTAAATACTGCTGTGAAAGTGTTGGACTCACGTGGTTTAGAATGTTGTTGTAAGGTAATAGAACGTGGAATGTTCCTAGCTCTTTTGCAGGTGTCCTTAATGATCCTCCTGGGGTAACCTCTCTCGGCCAGTTGTATTTGCAGTTGTTTAGATTGTCTGGTGTAGTCCGGAGTCTGTGTGCACAGCCTCCGGTACCGTAAGAACTGTCCAAAGGGGAGATTGTCTCTGAGTGCCTTGGGGTGGTAGCTTGAGTAACAGAGCAGGGCGTTTCTGTCTGTAGATTTTTTGTAGACACTCGAGTGAAGGTTCCCGCTAACTGCTGAGATGGCAAGATCGAGGAAGTGAGTTTTGGATCTATGTCTCTCCAAAGTAAACTTAAGGTGTGGATTGAGGGAATTGAGCCAAGTGTGGAAGGCCTCTATCTCATGTTCTAAGCCTCGAAATATCACAAAAATATCATCGATATATCGCCGCCATATAATTAGGTGTGCGAGATACGGATTAGTCTCTGGATAGATATGTTGACGTTCGAAAGAGTCAACATATAGATTGGCGAGGCTGGGGGCAAAAGTTGCCCCCATCGCAGTCCCTGAGATCTGTTGGTAAAATGTATCTTCAAAGAGAAAAAAGTTTTTGGTCAGTGCTATTTCTGCGAGAGATAAGATGAAATTAGGCGGGACTCCATGGAGGTCCATGTCTGAGTGTAATAGCCTGCTGAGCATGTGCAGTGTTTCTTGCTGCGGTATCCGGGTGTAGAGGGATTCAATGTCAATGGTGGCTAGCCATTTGGCTGCTCATGCTGTTGTATGTGTATGGATGGTGGTGGCAGTTGCGATATGGCTGTGGTATGGCTCATGTGTGCGAGTTGTAATGACATGTGTGTTGGGGATTGTGATGACATGTCTGAGGTTTGCCAATGCCACTCATGTACAACTGTCATGTGTGTATGTGTCCATTGTACAGTGCCCTGATGCCTGTGTTTTGTTTCTCCCTGTCTGCAGCGTCAACTGATGAAGAGAGCGGAGAAGGTGCTGTGGAGCACAGCGGCGGGGATCCCACCGCCAGCCGGAGACGCAAGGCCCGGCTCCCCTCCCATGTTGTGATCTCGTCGGGGAGTGAGGAGTCTGGTGCCACGTCCCAGGCCGCAGCTGCCGGGGGGAGGTCCAAGAGGCAGAGTTTGGAGTTGGACTCCTCGGCAGCAGAAGGGGCAGCTGCGACCCCACAGGGCCCAACAGGGGAAGATGGCACGGAGTCATCCAGGTTGGTGGGGGGTTTGGTGGAGGAGGAGGCCATGCAAGCACCAGAGATGGGGTCTGGTGGTGGGGATCCCACTGGTGCTAGTGGTGCAGTGCAGGACCAGGGACAGGAGGCAGCACAGGCCGCCGCGGAGGTGCCTGTGTGCAATCCTGTCCCTGATCCTGTCCCTGCATCATCTTGCACCAGCAGGGATGCCTATGTCCAGACCCGTTTTCAGGCAGGGGATGAGCTCACGTCAACTGGCCTTCCTCTGCCTGCGGACGTGGCTATCCAGGTCCGGGTTGAGCCTGTCCTGGCTGGTGTGGCATTGCGTCAACGGGCCATGCGAGGTGACCTGCAGTCTTTTCATGAAGAGACTGCACGTCATCTCGAATGGCTCGTTGACCACGTCAGCCTGCTGGGACAGGTCACCCAGGCCGGATTCCTCCGTCTGATGGGGCTTGCTACGACCCCCTCCTCAACTGGACCCCCTACGCGCCAGTCGTCCTCTGTGCCATCTTCCCACCCATCAGTCACCTGGGTGCCCTGTGGAGCTGCCTCTGACGGTGCGGCCAGGCTGGTGGAGGAGGCATCCCTGCCACAGTCGGGAGTCGGACGTCCAGCAGGGGTGGCCACATCTACGACTGCACCCCAGCCGTCGGAGGATGTGCAGGCAGCAGGAGGCAGTGCACGGGCAGAGGCACAGCAGCAGCAGCAACGTGGTGGGAGCCATGAAGGCTCGGGGCCTTCAACATCGGAGGGGCAGGCATCGGCCGGAGGGCAGGAGGACCCAGGACAGAGAGTGTCTTCCGTGTGGCAGCGGTTGGGCCACGCCATAGATGCGGAGCGGCAGCGGGCGGAAGAGGCACGGCTCACAATGGTCAGGGCGGAGAACTCCATGCGGAGGGCCCTGAGGCAGGCCGAGTGCCTCGAGGCAATCCGCAGGGGTTTGGAGGTGGAGACGTCGACGGCCCTGCGGACCCTCGGGGCCATGGAGGAGGACCGCTTCCGGGACATTGAGGAGGAGTTCGATGATGCCCTGGCCCGGGACATCCACAAGTGAGCCGTGAAACTAGCCCGCTGCCCTTGTACATAGTTATGTAGGTAGTGTTAGGTTTCATTTTTGTTTTGATTTTATTTGGATCTTTCGGACATTGGCCACATTTTTGTATATAGTTTATTTTATTAGTTAGTGTAGTTAGATAGGTTTCCTTTCTTTTGTTGGGATAATGGACCCTGGCTTGTTCCCATGTACATAGTTCACTATTGGATTGGATTTTTTTTTTCACTTTTTAACCATGGAGCAATGGCTTTCTTTGTTATTTCCCATTGGATTTTGTTTTGTGGACATTGACTTTGGACAACATTACTTTGGAATTTTATTTTTGGTTTTGCTTTTTTTCACGGACATGCTTCTTTACATTTTTGTACATTCACATTTCTGTTTCTTCATTTTTTATTCTATTTATGTTTCCTTTAATACATATTTTTTTTGGTGTACTTCAATGTGTGATATCTCATTGGTTTCATGATATGGGTTTTGAGATTCACTGACACCCATTGGGTGTATGTGAGGGAAATGTGTTAGTTTCGGAACTTGCAATTGGTGTTCTGTGATGTAATTGCAAATTATGAGTGGGTGGATGCAATACTCGGGTGGGTGTTTTGCATTTGGAGGCTGACCATAGGGAGCAGGGATCTAGATTGTGATGACATGTTGGCTGGGGAACATGAGTTGCACATGGGTGGGGGCCTGCTGGCAGGTGCCCCACAGTGCTGGGGGGTGGGGGTGGTGGGGAACATGAGTTGGACATGGGTGGGGGCCTGCTGGCAGGTGCCCCACAGTGCTGGGGGGTGTGGGTGGTGGGGAACATGAGTTGGACATGGGTGGGGGCCTGCTGGCAGGTGCCCCACAGTGCTGGGGGGTGGGGGTGCTGGGGAACATGAGTTGGACATGGGTGGGGGCCTGCTGGCAGGTGCCCCACAGTGCTGGGGGGTGGGGGTGGTGGGGAACATGAGTTGGACATGGGTGGGGGCCTGCTGGCAGGTGCCCCACAGTGCTGGGGGGTGGGGGTGGTGGGGAACATGAGTTGGACATGGGTGGGGGCCTGCTGGCAGGTGCCCCACAGTGCTGGGGTGTGGGGGTGGTGGGGAACATGAGTTGGACATGGGTGGGGGCCTGCTGGCAGGTGCCCCACAGTGCTGGGGGGTGGGGGTGCTGGGGAAAATAATTTGGACATGGGTGGGGGCCTGGTGGTGGGTGCCCCACAGTGCTGGGGGGTGGGGGTGGTGGGAAACATGAGTTGTACATGGGTGGGGGCCTGGTGGAGGCTGCCCCTGCACTGCTGGGTGGTGGGGGTGGTGGGAGACATGGGTTGGGGCCTGGTGGTGGGTGCCCCTGGTGGCTGGGGGGTGGGGGTGCTGGGAGACGTGGTTGGGGGCCTGGTGGAGGCTGCCCCTGGTGACTGGGGGGGTGGAGGTGCTGGGAGACATGGGTGGGGGCCTGGTGGAGGCTGCCCCTGGTGGCTGGGGGGTGGGGGTGGTGGGAGACATGGGCGGGGGCCTGGTGGAGGCTGCCCCTGGTGGCTGGGGGGTGGGGGTGGTGGGAGACATGGGTGGGGGCCTGGTGGAGGCTGCCCCTGGTGGCTGGGGGGTGGGGGTGCTGGTGGGCTGGGGGCCTGGTGGAGACTGTCCCTGGTGACTGGGGGGTGGGGGTGCTGGGAGACACGGGTGGGGGCCTGTTGGAGGCTGCCCCTGCACTGCTGGGGGGTGGGGGTGGTGGGAGACATGGGTGGGGGCCTGGTGGTGGGTGCCCCTGCACTGCTGGGGGGTGGGGGTGGTGGGAGACATGGGTGGGGGCCTGGTGGAGGGTGCCCCACAGTGCTGGGGGGTGGGGGTGGTGGGAGACATGGGTGGGGGCCTGCTGGCATGTGCCCCACAGTGCTGGTGGGAGACATTGGTGGGGGCCTGGTGGAGGCTGCCCCTGGTGGCTGGGGGGTGGGGGTGGTGGGAGACATGGGTGGGGGCCTGGTGGAGGGTGCCCCTGGTGGCTGGGGGTACAGGGGGACATGCGTTGGTGGGCAGTAGTGCATTTTGACATGTGGGTTGGCTGGTGGGCATGGCCATGGTGGATGGGGTGCCTGCAGGACATGTGCTGGGTAGGCCCCTGTGGTGTGAGCCACCTGCAGGGGCCATGGAGGCTGTAGAGGGAACACCTGGGAGGACCCACCCATGCAATTCACGTGTGCTGCTCCCCGCACACCCCTGTAATACACGTACCCTGATGAGGTCGCGTGTGGAACTTCCCGCGCACCCCTGGAATACACGTACCCTGCTGATGTTGCGTGGGATACTTCCCCCGCACCCCGAAATACACGTACCCTGATGAGATCGCGTGTGTGACTTCCCGCAAACCCCCGAAATACACGTACCCCGCTCAATCGCATGTGTAACTTCCCGCGCATCCCCGAAATACACGTACCCCGCTCGATCGCGTGTGTAACTTCCCGCGCGCCCCCGAAATACCCGTACCCCGCTCAATCGCGTGTGTAACTTCCCGCGCGCCCCCGAAATACACGTACTCCACTCAATCGCGTGTGTAACTTCCCGCGCGCTCCCGAAATACACGTACCCCGCTCAATCGCGTGTGTAACTTCCTGCGCGCCCCCGAAATACACGTACCCTGCTCAATCACGTGTGTAACTTCCCGTGCGCCCCCGAAATACACGTACCCCGCTCGCACAGGCCCAATTGCTGTATGTTGCCACTTTTGTGATGCGCTGGGGCACTACCGCCTGCCTTCGTGTGGCGGATGTGTTTCAGCTTGTGCTTGTCTTTGGCTGTGCGTGGCTTTGCCCTATTCAATTCCATGAATACGTGTGGTTCGAGTGCGTGTGGGCGTTCCGTATGCTTCCCTGCAGTACATCCCCAGTTACGCCCTTATTTTCGCGCGTTGTTCCCGATTCCGCGCGTTACGCCCCGTGTCCCGCCCACTTTCTGGTGTATGCGCCGAGGTTGTGCGCTTTCACTGTGCGCGTCTCGCACGCCTTTCGGGATGTTGCAGTGACTTGTGCGCCATGCACGGGTTTGGCGCACATCCCGAGGTGTACACGCGCAGGGACTTCCATGAATCACACGCGTGCGCGTGCGCCTGTTTTTTTCCGCTTGCGCCTGCTTGCGCGAAGATTTTCGGCGCACGTTTGTTCCATGAATCGGCCCCTTGATGTCTGCATTGACACAAGATACTGCCTTTATCCATCGGGAATAGGGCACACTACTAGTAGTACATACCTGTATGTGCTGCATCTGTATACTGTGTCAATATAGTCAAGGTGGAGCTCCTTGAAGGGCCCTGTGGGGTGGAGCAATGTGTCCTTCAGTGTCTTGAATGTATTTCCAGGATGAAACCTATGGCATGTGGTACAATCGGCCACAAATTTGTCGACTTGTTTAGTCAGATAAGGTACAAACTGGTCCTCACTGATGTCAGCAGATATCTACTGCTTATGTGCAAGCATAGGATAGTGGTGCTGCTCTAAAGCAATGCTTTGTAACTCTATAGCTCTATAGGCATTACTAATTTACCTGTGCGGTTTTGTCTCCATATGATGTCAGTGGATGACAGGGTACACCCGCTTTGTACACATAAAGCTTTCTCTTCTGCTAGGGATCTTTCTTGGAACACTTAGGGGCCGATTCATGGAACAAACATGCGCCGAAAATCCATGCGCAAGCAGGCGCAAGGGAGAGCAAGCGTGAGAAACGCAGCGCACGCGTGCGATTGAAGGAAGTCGCTGCGCGTGTTTCCCGCTGTCCGTGTGCCCAATCCAGCCATGGCGCACGCAGGCATACACGGCGTGCGCTACGCGCACAGCAAAAGCGCACATTGCGCGGCGCACACAACCAAAGTGGGCGGAACAGTGGGCGTAACATGCGGAATGGGGAACAACGCGTGAAAAAGAAGGCGTAATTGGGGAAGTACTGCAGGGAACTACACGGAACACCCACACGCATGCGAACAACCCGTATTCATGGATCCAAATACGGGAAACCCACGCACAATACGGGAAACCCACGCACGGCAAAAGACGCACACAGGCGTCAACGGGTCCGCCACACGAAGGCAGGTGGAAGCGTCCCCGCGCACAGTACAAAAGTGTGCGCAAACAACAAACACGTATATGCAGCTATGATGAATGCCCCATTTGTCGCAGTACTGATCGTGGGACACCGCAGGAGGAGGAGAATAGCCAGGGCACGCATTTTCGCACCACGGACAAGCCTTTTTGGGATGCCTGATGACCAGGTCTATGGCAGGTATAGGTTTCCACCCCACATCATCCTAGACCTGGTCAGGGAGTGGGAAGATGACCTTACATCCCCCACCCTTTGCTCCCAAGCATTGAGCCCCTTGGAGAAGCTGCTCAATATCCTGCATTTTTTGGCCACTGGGTCATTTCAGCGGACTAGTGCCATAGTGGGGGGGGGGTCTCACAGGCCACGCAGTCTACACCAGGTACTGGCAATCATGACAGCGCGCCCCTCAGTCCACAGGCACATATACATGCCCAGAACACTCGCAGAAAGGCAGGCCGTTGTCCTGGATTTTTTCAGGGTGGCACACTTCCCCATGTGGCCCTACTTCCACCTAGGGCCACTGAGCACATCTACCGAAACCACAAACACTGGCATTCCATCAATGTACAGGTGGAATGCGATGCAAAGGGAATCATCACCTCAGTCTATGCAAACTACCCTGGCTCCACCCATGACAGTTTCATATACAGAATGTCCGCCCTGAGCCGGGCCCTGGAAGCTGGGCAGCATGGCGCCACATGGCTATTAGGTGAGTACAAATGCCCTTGCACATGCATGCAAGTCACACACAGACAAATACCCAAACCCTAATAATCTCAACTATTATCACCTCCCCAGGGGACAGTGCCTACCCTCTGAGCAACCACATGATGACGCCAATCCGGAACCCCACCACACCACCCCAGGTAAGATACAACGCCGCCCATATTGCAACCAGGGCCATAGTGGAGCGCACATTCGGAGTGCTCATGTCACGTTTCCGCTCCCTTGACCGCTCTGGCGGGCAACTACTCTATGCACCACCAGTAGTGTGCAGGATCATTGTGGCAGCATGTGTCCTGCACAATGTTGCAACATGGCAGGGGGCGTCCCGGTGGACATGGTGGTGCCCCCACATCCCCAACCACAGGCACAGGCGCTGCCCATGGGAGGGGACAGGGCACGTGGCGAGGAAGCCCGGACCCAGCTTGTGGCCACATTTTTCACCTAAACTCCCACCCCTGCGGAGTGCACACAGGCCTGGTACATACCAGGTGACAATCGATGATGACAAAGAGACAGTCAACTGTCACAACCCTACCACCCTGAGATAGTTGCCATGGAAGTGCCACATCGTCTGCATCCCTAGCTACTTAAACACAAGCTATCCTGTGTGACCAAAAGGCACACATATGACATTTGACATGATATGGCCTATACACAAGTATTTCAAGGTGCGATGAGGCAGGGAGTGGGGAACAACGGAAGACAGACAACGGTACTACTAGGCCAGGTGTCATTTAGATTGTGCAAGTGCAGGGGTAGGCGGAAGGGAAAAGTGCAAGGGGAAGGGGAGGGGGGGAGTGCAGTACAGGGGAATCAGACCAAAAAACAAATACATAGGTCAGCTGATGGCAACTGCAAAGGTAAGTGCAGACAAGTGCTGGGAAGGGGGGGCTGTAGGGATAGAGAGACAGTGCCGCAGTGCAGGGGTTGCCAGGGAGGCAGTGCAAGTGGAGAGTGGCTGGGCCAGGGACCGAGGTCGGTGAGAGTGGCCCAGTTGCAGATCCAGTGCAGTTCCAGTGAAGAATTCCGCAAGGGAGAGGCAGAGAGAAAGCAGAAGCAAAGAGGAAGGTGTTGAGGTGCTTCCCGAACCGGAGATGGTTCGCCTCAAGTTCAAGTGAGGCAGGAAGGCTGTTCCAGAGGGAGGGCCCTGCTGCGGAGAGAGATCTACCCCCAGCTAGTGCTCAGAGACGCGGATGACCCTGACATGCAAGGTGTGCATCACACACACCTGCAAAACAGGCCATGGCCATCACTGTTATGTCACTCAAACCCTCCCAAACCACAACATGACATGGCAAGCAATACCCATACACCAACACAGTAACAATAAGGTACACATTACCATGTCCAAAATGTACAGTGGCATCAGACAATGATGCCTGACCTGGAATCAGATGAAATGACAGACCAACAACCTCCCACCAAAAATAAGTAATTTCCAAATGCATTACAAGAGTTGTAGATGTAACATAACAATGAATGCCTGTCTACATGCACATTGTGCATTGCAAAATCAACACTGCAGCTTCTGTGTGCTGTGTCCTACTCCTGCAACACACTGCTCAGCGTGCAGCACAGTGAACAGCCATTGTGTGTGATGCACACCCTGAGCATCACATCTAAGCGACAGACCACATCAAAAAGCAAATTAGGCATGTACAGGATCCATAATTGGTCACAGAACATGTGCTGCAGGGACACAGTGGCCACCAGAAGGCAAACAGTGTACACGTGGATATGCAAGGGTGAGAGTACATGGAGTGCATCAGAGTGCAAGTGTGTGGGTCTGCAAGGATATGCACTCAACATATGCATGTGCACTCAAGTGACCATCAGTGTTCTCTACACATCACATGTGAACATTCACCATGTGTACACCCCAGCATGTCAAACCACAACTATCCCCTCGCACCTGAAAGGTAAACACAACACATGAACAGGCATTGATCAGCAGAACACAACATGTACATAGGATACCACCATTACAATGTCAGAGTTCCCATCACACTGCAGGGCAAGGCAACTATCAACAACAACCCCCCCCTCCCTCACAAATGACCATGACCCACTGAACAACTGCACCTAGGTCATGGAGCCTTCAACCCTCAATTCCACCTGGCCACAGGATCACCTTTACCCTTCGTCACCATCTCCCACCTTGTGTGTAAAAAGGTGCCTGCACCCTCAGAATCCACACTCATTTCCAAAATCACAAAATCCAAGGCATAAAAACGAACCAGAACACCCTCCAGTAGATGTCTTGACGTAGCAGTACCTCACAAAGGCCAAGTACTACCACAATGATGCAACAACCAAGGTAGCACAGTAAAACAATGTCACGACAGGATATGAACCATGTGTGGTACATAACATAGGATGATGTACCATGAACGGATGTGTACTGTCACAGGTCCCGTGTACAGGCGCAGCGCGTGAGTGTCACGAAACAACCACCCCCACCCTGTCCCGGGTGCCTGCAAGGTCAAACTCACACAGGCCCCTGAGACCCTGGTGGGGAAGGAGGTTCAGGGATATGCAGTCGGGGCAGGTGTTGGCACACTGGATAACTGGAATGAGTGGCAGGAGAGGGGAGGAGGAATGACACATGAAAGTAGGGAATGCACAAAAATGTACTACCTGCATGAACACATACACAATCCAAACAAACTTGGACATCATTGTCATTGCCTTCTGTAGTCCAGGCTTAGGAGTGGTACGAACCAACCACCCCCTCTAGGGTTTTGGCGCCTGCAAGTTCGGGGCTTACACAGGCATCCGCAACCCCAGCGGTGAAAGAGGGTTAGGGAACGTTGCTTGGATAGGTACGGGAAGCAGGAACACCGGGTAGAGGGTACAGGGTTCAAAATTGCATAGGATTCCGGGTGATTAGGGGGAAAAAAACATACCAAATTGAATCACACATACATCCATGCATTAGTGCACCCCCCAGCAAGCCTATGCAGAGCAGTTTGAAAGAAAAACAACAAGACACTTAGCTCTGTTTTTGAGTGCTGGCCTCCTGCCTGCGCACTCTCAGGTCCGGTTACAGGAGCACTGCAATGCTGCAAAGAGAGCCACAGTCAACAACCTGTACGTGCCAATTACACAAAAACACACCACCAAACATGCCCCATAGCAACAAACTACTCTACAAACAGACAATCTGGTGTAGATGCTTCGTACCCATATATAACATTACCCCTGTGACGGGTCATACACAGTCAATGCAGTAAGTCAGCCGCCGGTGGGTGCGTGGCAAATGGAACACCAATGTGTCACAATTCACACAACATGCAATGTTCCCTGGGTAAGCAGACAGACCCATAACACAAGCCATGACTTCAGAGCAAGTTGCGTACCACCATGACCGAAACAAAGTTGGCAGTGCATTTATCATAAAGTACATGGAAATGAAATGCACTGCACCCGAGTATGTCCCTTGCTGTATGTCCCTGTGAGCTGCCCCTTTCCATGTCTCGGAAGGCTACATGGTTGATACAAGTGCCTCGATGGACCTTGGTGTACCGGAGGGTATGTGCCACTGCCCCTGAAGGTGTCCCAGACAACCTTACAATCAACAGCCATCAGTCCACCAACACATCTGAGCTGCATTGTGTGCTTCAACACCCATATTCGTCCAAGCTCACCCTCAGTGCTCTGACTAAGCCTGCATGTGCAACTCGCCTGGTGCAAGCTTTGCTGTGTTGTGGCCCCCCTGTGCTGCTTACCTTGCCTGGAGTTCCTTGGAACATGTCAGCAGTTCTAGGATGTAGGTCTGCAATCCCTGTGCCTCTGCTTGTGCACACATGTGCATGTGGGCACCAACAAACGTGTCCAGATTTCCGTCGTCCAATGGGCCATGTCGGCTGGCAAAGGTGCCCTGGAGGCTCATCCCCCTGCAGAAAGGGCATGAAACACATGATTAATGCTTCAAAGTCATCTGTGTGTGTCTCTTCAGGCATCTCATTACTTGACCATTTCAGAGAGTCACATCATAAATCACACCACCAGTCCGTCGTTCACATTCAAAGTGTGGAACACTATCTACAGCATGAATTGCAACAAGCACGTGTACAGTAAAGATAAGAAACATACTACACAATGCATAGCAATTAATGTACACATTAATCATGAAACACCCCATCTAGCAAAAGCTGAACAGTGGACAATAACACCAAAATCATCCCCACTAGGGGTGTAAACACAAGTCACACAGCACCAGACATGCCACAGATATGACAGTCCAAAGCCCTTGTGTAAAAGTTTGTGACACCGAACCACCCTTGCGAGCCCATGGATAAGGGAGGCAGGAGTGGCATATGTGAGTCAAGGACCCCAAGCAGCAAACACATACACAAGACAAGCCTGAAGGGCCCAGCTGGAACAGACAGTGGATGCCTTCAAAAGCCACAAAACACTGCACCGTCACATGAAAGCACAATAGACAAGCAATTTTAAACTATATTAACTATTAACTAATTACACTAACTATGGAAAACCTACATTACCAAATTAAACTAACTATCAAACAGAAACTTAACTAACTAAACTAAAAGAAAAATCAAAAATGGCCTCATATGACCCGGGGGGCAGGGGAGGCACCCAGGAGGGGGGAGGTACAGGGTGCTGCTCAACATCCACATGCGATGATGCTGAGCCAAAAAAAAAACCTCCATGGGCTCAACGCCTGCACAGCCCGACCTATGTGGGAGATAGATGGTCGTCCGAGTCTGGATCATCCGGTAAAGGAGGATGTGGCACAGTAGCCTGGCCACGCCTAGCCGCAACTTGCCCCTCGTCGGCAGCAAGTCTGCCGGACGGGTGAGCCTGGTTCTGTGTGGAGATGTGACGTAGGTCTGCATGCAGAACCTCACGTGATACACGTGCTTCCTCTTGCAAGGTAGCACGTGTAACACGGATTTCCTCCTGCAAGGCCTGGCTGGACAACCGCTGCACCTCCCGGCAAGCCTGTAGCTCAGCTGAGATGGTACGCTCAAGCTGTGCAAACCTCTCCTCTGCCTGCTGCCTCTGGGACATCATAAGGACACCCAAAGTGGATCTGAGGGAAGATTACTCCTCCCTCAGGGCATCCATGTGCGCCTCTGCGTGAGCAGCAATTGCTTGACGCAGAGACGACATTTCAGCCTGGCCTGTCCTGTCTGATGCCGCCATGTCCAGCCTGAGCGAGCGGGCCATGGACCGTGCCGCCTGCTGCTGGAGAAGCACCTGCCTAGCAGGGGGGGAGCACAGATCGGGCCAAACGCTCCATGCTCTCAGCGATGTTCTCCATTGCTGCCCCCTGCCGTTCTGAATTGGCAGTCATGTCTTGCTCCCACTCAGTACACTGCAGTTGCGCGCCGCGACCGCGTTGCGGAGGAACCAAGACTGTCTGATCCCTCAGTGCAGGTGTCGCAGACAGAGGAGTGTCCACATCAGAATCACTCACCCCGGACACATGGACTTGATGCTCATCCAACTCAACATGGACGTCAGAGTCGTCATCAAGGCTGGACTCATAGGCAGCCAGAGACAAGATGGACTGTAGCACTTGGGGGTTTTCGTGGCCTACCACCCCACGACCACCACTTGTGCTGGGTTGATGTAGTGGTAACAACCCTGTGTCTGGCATGACAACATCATCCTCCACCTCCATTGCGTCATCACCTGAAAAATAGAGAGAAAAAAGGTCACTACACATGTCAGAAGCACACAACACACACACACACCAACAGCAAACGCATCAGGCAGACATGTGACACACAACATATAACCTGGCATGCATGCTGGGTCAACTTTGAATTGCTTCTGTGATCAGACCTGTTGAAAGGTGGCAGTTTCCATCGAAGTGGGTCTATGCAGTGCAGAAAATGTGTACGCCACTCACTACCTACATGTACAAGGACTCCATGGTGTGTGCCAGGAAATGTGAAGGCAGTGCAATGTCAAATTCAGACATCACGTGCATTGTGCATTCAATGTGTACCATATCTAGAAGCCAAGCACCCCTCCACCCCAGTACCAAAGCTGGGATGCCTAGCATGGTATCAAAAGGCTGACCATACACCTGTGTATTGACAGGCAGTGTTGACTGGCATCAACAGCTTAATGTGATTCAAGTGACAACACTGCAAATGATGCTGGAACAGTAAGCAGGACACATGATGAAAACTCTGGATTCCGCCCATGTGTGAAGAAGACACAACAACAGTTGGACAGAGTCATTGGCCATTGAACAGGCTGAGGCCTGTGAGCCACACAGATTGTCAGATCCTAAATATGTGTGCAACGCAGGACTGAGCCACAGTTGAAACGGGAAGGCTGATGAGATGGCAGGCAATGTATATAACCAAGGACTTCTATTACAGTGATCATCCAGTCAAGGACACATAGGGGCATGCGTGCAATGCACATGGAGCATGAATGGGCACTCATGTCCCTGTGGGACATCTGACCTATGCACAGTACAAGTGAGATACCCTGCATCAAGTACTAAGGCTGTACCACACGGCATATGTTTGGCAGATTCTACGCTGGAAGTTAGCATCTACACAGGACGCATGAACAAGAAAGTTCACATTGGCAAGATTGAAGCAGACCATTGCAAAGGTGGTAGTGGGGTGCAGAGTGGCGGAGGAGGGGCAAGGGAGCATGCCTACATGGAGTCCCGCATGCAGGCAGAGGAGACATGCATGACGGAAGCATTGCATTACTTACACATCAGAACCATGTACACGTCACATGTAGCGGAAATCATGCACAACACAACCCACAAGTGAAACACACACGTCCTCAACAAACACGCATCAACACTCACTGGACTGGGCATCAAAGTCCAGCATCTTTCCCACTCCTTCGACCAATTCAGGTGGTATGAACTCCGCAACGAGTGCCTCATGCGGAGTGAGCTTTTCCTCCTCTGGTACAGGCCCACCGCCAGTCACCAGAGTCAAGTTGTAATTAGAGGCACGCTTAGCCTTAGTGCTGCGTTTGATGTCATTCCTACGATTTTTGCACTCTTGCGCCGTGCGCATCTCATGGCCGAATGAACTGACATGTTCCGCAACATGCTTCCAGTGGGTGTCACATTGGTCAGCTGTAGTCTGACTATTGGCACCCACTAGCATGTCACGACTGTGGCCCCACACGTAGTCCACGAGGAAGTCCAGTTCATGCTTACAGAAAGGCTTCTTCCTCAACGTGTAGGAGTTCGTGGCTGTGTGTGGGGTCCCAGCCTGTGCTGCAGGTGCAACCTTCCTCCTCTTGGACTGTGGCGCAGACCCTGGCTGGCTAATGCCGCCCTGACCAGTATGGCCAGTGGGTTCGGTGGATTGAGCCAAGGGAGTGGCAGGTGGAGGGATGATCAAAGGCCTGACTTGTGTCAGTGGCAGCTGGGTGCACACTAATGGACCCTGCGCAGCAACATCAGCTGCGGCAGGGTCATTGACTGCAATGGTCCTGGTTGGCAGACTCACAACCGGGGTGCTGTTGGGTGCATCTGCCCCTGCACTTGCCAACACCCGGCTGTTCGGGGCAGCAGATGACATGACTGCCCCAGGACACATGTCTTGGTCTGAGCAGCCCGGCCTGCCCCTATGGTTTCCCCCCTGGCCTGTTGGAGATCTACCAAGGGCTCTTGAAGTGCCAACGCAGACTGCGCTGGCAGACCCCGAGCCTGCGTGGCGGTATCCACACCTGCACCTGCAGCTACCACTACCCTTCGGCCCCTGCAGTCGATGGAATGGACTGCTGGGTCACACCGGCGCCAGTGCCAGATGCAGAAGCTGCATCCCCCGGAACCACAGGGGGTGGTGGTATGGCTGCACCGACACATGGCACAACATTGTGCTCAAGTGGCGCAGCCCTGCCTCTTCCCCCTCTGTGGCCGCCCAGGACACCCTGGAGTCCCCCTACTCCCTGGCCACCATGGCCACGTCCCCGACCACGCCTGCCACGAGGAGGACGCCCAGCTGAGGCGCCCCTCACCTTTGGTGGCCTCCCAACCATGGCACAGATGTAGTAGTGCCGGCACAGATGGAGTGGTGCCAATGGGAGGTGTAAACCACAATTGACCTGGGCAATTGGGGTGAAGGGGGTGGGATGCAAGATGTTAACAGCCCCCCTGCACCTGCAAGTCTGTATGTGACCCCGGTGATGTAGTGACGGGTCACGCAATGCTCAGGCACCCCAAAACTGCAGTAAAACCGTGCACGCAACCCTGCAGCCTACGTGTATGGATTCAACCTCCCGCAGTACGCGGTGGCACTCAGTAACACGAATAACGCGTACGCGTGGGACACGCAGGCTACTATGACATCGAAAATGGGTGCGATACACAGGGGCACCCGAAGTGGGAAAAAGAGCGTGTGCGACTCACCGTCTGACTAGCGCGATGCAGAAAAACACGTGTAGCCAATACCCCCGCCAAAAGAAGAGATACGTCCTTGATAGCTGTGAAGTTGTGATGGCGCGCGAAACAACAGGAAGCAGCAACACACGTCAGTCTCCACGAAAGGCACGTACAGCGAACTGCTGGGCCCGCTCACCTTTAACCCGTGCTGAGGGAAACGCACGTGCGCGTCACGTCACTTACGCGCATGGGCCCTTTCCTTGTATTACACGCGGACGTGCAGTTTTTCACGCGCGCTCAAATGCCCATGCATGCCTGTGCGCGTCACGTCACTTGAGGGGCCTTCTGTCCAATGCAATTGCGTATGCGTGCAGACGCGCTTACGCGCTAAGGGCCTTTCCTCGAATTACACGCTGACGTGCAGAATTTTCACGTGCCAAATCACTCTGTATCAAGCTGGCCACATGTAAGCACACAGAAGACCACGCTCCTGCCCAGAAGGCCGAACTACTGCCCCCCAGAGCCCCGAGCACGCTCCCACCTGCCATCTGCTGCTGCCTGACTGCCTGCTGCCCATGTGCCCTGCCATTTGCTGCCTGCACATCAGCCAGGGGTGCTGTTGCTGTGACCACCCATGCTGGAACCGAAGACTCCCGACTGGGATTCCATCGCTCCACAGACCAGCCCCAGGACCCAGTTGCCCACCCACTCCTGCCTCTGGGGTTGTCATGTTGGGCACTGCAACATCTGGCACCATTGACAACCCCCGGCCGGAGAGGCAGAGGGGCACCAGCTTCAGTGCCAGGGAATTTGGTGTCCTGGTGGAGCAAGTCCTGGGGCAATATTATGCCCTCTTCGGAAGTTCCCGCGCCGACAAGGAAGGACGGACTCGGATCTGGACTGACATCGTGACTGCCATCAACGTTGAGGGGGTGGCAGTCCGCGACTTCCAACATGTCAAGAAGCGCTGGGAGGACTTCAAGTCCAGGACCCTGAAAAAGGCCCGGCGCCTCTTGATGGCAGCGGATGCCAAGGGGCTCTGGGGCCACTTGTCGGAAGATCAGATGAGGGTCCTGGAACGCATATCCCCAGCGCTCCACGTCCAGGTCCTTGAGAGGCAGACCCGTCTGGAGTCGAGCGGTAAGTGTACATGCATCCTGATTGTGAGCTGTGCATATGGTGATTATTCAGTAGTGTGCAGGTTGCACATCTGTTTGTATGGGGTCGAGTATGGGTGCGGGTGTACAGGGCCGTGGGGCTAACACATGCGAGGGCTGTAATGTGTGAGACATGGATGGTGCTTGTGTGTGTAGGCTTGCATGCCAAATGCAGTTGTGTGGGCACACATGTTTGGATGAATGTGTATGTAAGTATACATGTCCGTGATGTCACGCATGTATGTTGTTTTCAGCGGCATGTATCAGCACTGTGTACATGTGCATTTGTGTGTATTTGACAAGGGTGCAACAGTGATGCAACATGGATGCATGTGACAGCGGGATGTGGAAGCCTGATTGGCAGATGTGGCATGGATGCCCATCTGAAAACTGCAACACTTGGCAGAGGTGTACACATGCATGCAAGTGTGGTGGTGTGTGTACATGTGTGGTACACTTCCTGTGTTGCATGTGATGTCTGACTCAGCTTTGCCTGCTCATGCTGTTGTATGTGTATGGATGGTGCTGGCAGTTGCGAAATGGCTGTGCTATGGCTCATGTGTTCGAGTTGAAATGACATGTGTGTTGGGGATTGTGATGGCATGTCTGAGGTTTGCCAATGCCACTCATGTACAACTGTCATGTGTGTATGTGTCCATTGTGCAGTGCCCTGATGCCTGTGTTTTATTTCTCCCTGTCTGCAGCGTCAACTGATGAAGAGGGCGGAGAAGGTGCTGTGGAGCACAGCGGCGGGGATCCCACCGCCAGCCGGAGACGCAAGGCCCGGCTCCCCTCCCATCTTGTCATCTCGTCGGGGAGTGAGGAGTCCGGTGCCGCGTCCCAGGCCGCAGCTGCCGGGGGGAGGTCCAAGAGACGGAGGTTGGAGTTGGACTCCTCGGCAGCAGAAGGGGCAGCTGGGACCCCACAGGGCCCAACGGGGGAAGATGGCACAGAGTCATCCAGGTTGGTGGGGTTTTGGTGGAGGAGGAGGCCGTGCAAGCAACAGAGACGGGGTCTGGAGGTGGGGATCTCACTGGTGCTAGTGGTGCAGTGCAGGACCAGGAGGCAGCACAGGCCGCCGCGGAGGTGCCTGTGTGCCAACCTGTCCCTGATCCTGTCCCTGCATCATCTTGCACCAGCAGGGATGCCTACGTCCAGACCCGTTTTCAGGCAGGGGATGAGTAAACGACAACTGGCCTTCCTCTGCCTGCGGACGTGGCTATCCGGGTCCGGGTTGAGCCTGTCCTGACTGGTGTGGCGTTGCGTCAACGGGCCATGCGAGGTGACCTGCATTCTTTTCATGAGGAGACTGCACATCATCCCGAATGGCTCGTTGACCACGTCAGCCTACTGGGACAGGTCACCCAGGCCGGATTCCTCCGTTTGATGGGGCTTGCTACAACCCCCTCCTCAACTGAACCCCCTACGCGCCAGTCGTCCTCCGTGCCATTTTCCCACCCATCAGTCACCTGGGTGCCCTGTGGAGCTGCCTCTGACGGTGCCGCCAGGCTGGTGGAGGAGGCATCCCTGCCACAGTCGGGAGTCGGACGTCCAACAGGGGTGGCCACATCAACGACTGCACCCCAGCCGGCAGAGGATGTGCAGGCAGCAGGAGGCAGTGCACGGGCAGAGGCACAGCAGCAGCAGCAACGTGGTGGGAGCCATGAAGGCTCGGGGCCTTCAACATCGGAGGGGCAGGCATCCGCCGGAGGGCAGGAGGACCCAGGACAGAGAGTGTCTTCCGTGTGGCAGCGGTTGGGCCACGTCATAGATGCGGAGCGGCAGCGGTCGGAAGAGGCACGGCTCACAATGGTCAGGGCGGAGAACTCCATGAGGAGGGCCCTGAGGCGGGCCGAGTGCCTCGAAGCAATCCGCAGGGGGTTGGAGGTGGACACGTCGACGGCCCTGCGGACCCTCGGGGCCATGGAGGAGGACCGCCTCTGGGACATTGAGCAGGAGTTTGATGATGCCCTGGCCCGGGACATCCAAAAGTGAGCCGTCAGACTAGCCTGTTGCCCTTGTACATAGTTATGTAGTTAGTGTTAGGTTTCCTTTTGTTTTTGGATTTATTTTGGACCTTTTGGACATTGGCCACATTTTTGTATATAGTTTATTTTATTAGTTAGTGTTGTTAGATAGGTTTCATTTCTTTTGTTGGGATAATGGACCCTGGCTTGTTCGTCTGTACATAGTTCACTGTTGGATTTTATTTTTCTTTCACAATTTACCCATGGAGCAATGGCTTTCAATTATTATTTCCCATTGGATTTTCTTTTGTGGACAGTGACTTTGGACACCATTCCTTTGAATTATGATTTTTGGTTTTGCTTTTTTTCATGGACATGCTTCTTTTCATTTTTGTACATTCCCATTTCTGTTTCTTTATTTTTGAATCTATTTATATTTCCTTTAATACATATTTTTTTATCGAACTTCAATGTGCAGTATCATCTCATTGGTTTCATGCATATCATGATATGGGTTTTGAGATTCACTCACACCCATTGGGTGTATGTGAGGGACATGTGTTTGTTTCGAACCTTGCAATTGGTGTTCTGTCATGTAATTGCCACTTCTGAGTGGGTGGATGCAATACTCGGGTGGGTGTTTTGCATTTGGCGGCTGACCATAGGGACCAGGGATCTAGATTGTGATGACATGTTGGCTGGGGAACATGAGTTGGGGCCTGCTGGCAGGTGCCCCACATTGCTGGGGGTGGGGGTGGTGGGGAAAATGAGTTGGACATGGGTGGGGCCTGCTGGCAGGTGCCCCACAGTGCTGGGGGGTGGGGGTGGTGGGGAACATGAGTTGGACATGGGTGGGGGCCTGCTGGCAGGTGCCCCACAGTGCTGGGGGGTGGGGGTGGTGGGGAACATGAGTTGGACATGGGTGGGGGCCTGCTGGCAGGTGCCCCACAGTGCTGGGGGGTGGGGGTTGGTGGGGAACATGAGTTGGACATGGGTGGGGGCCTGCTGGCAGGTGCCCCATAGTGCTGGGGGGTGGGGGTGGTGGGAGACATGAGTTGGACATGGGTGGGGGCCTGGTGGAGGCTGCCCCTGCACTGCTGGGGCGTGGGGGTGGTGGGAGACATGGGTGGGGGGCTGGTGGAGGGTGCCCCTGCACTGCTGGGGGGTGGGGGTGGTGGGAGACATGGGTGGGTGCCTGGTGGAGGGTGCCCCTGCTCTGCTGGGGGGTGGGGGTGGTGGGAGACATGGGTGGGGGCCTGGTGAAGGGTGCCCCTGCACTGCTGGGGGGTGGGGGTGGTGGGAGACATGGGTGGGGGCCTGGTGGAGGCTGCCCCTGCACTGCTGGGGGGTGGGGGTGGTGGGAGACATGGGTGGGGGCCTGGTGGAGGGTGCCCCTGCACTGCTGGGGGGTGGGAGTGGTGGGAGACATGGGTGGGGGCCTGGTGGAGGGTGCCCCTGCACTGCTGGGGGGTGGGGGTGGTGGGAGACATGAGTTGGACATGGGTGGGGGCCTGGTGGCAGGTGCCCCACAGTGCTGGGGGGTGGGGGTGGTGGGGAACATGAGTTGTACATGGGTGGGGGCCTGGTGGAGGGTGCCCCGGCACTGCTAGGGGGTGGGGGTGGTGGGAGACATGAGTTGGACATGGGTGGGGGCCTGCTGGCAGGTGTCCCACAGTGCTGGGAGGTGGGGGTGGTGGGAGACATGAGTTGGACATGGGTGGGGCCTGGTGGAGGGTGCCCCTGCACTGCTGGGGGGTGGGGGTGGTGGGAGACATGGGTGGGGGCCTGGTGGAGGGTGCCCCTGCACTGCTGGGGGGTGGGGGTGGTGGGAGACATGGTTGGGGGCCTGGTGGAGGGTGCCCCTGCACTGCTGGGGGGTGGGGGTGGTGGGAGACATGGGTGTGGGCCTGGTTGAGGGTGCCCCTGCACTGATGGGGGCTGGGGTGGTGGGAGACATGGGTCGGGGCCTGGTGCGTGGAAATGGGTTTTGGGGGATGCAGCTGGCGCAGGGATTCGCACGCGCACACTGTGCGCCAGCCGCGTGCGCCACTTGTGCGCTGAATTCTATGAATTACCCCCTTAAAGTGTTCTTTTGATAATGTACTATGTGCTTATGGAAGTCTTCCTCGCGGCACTGCTATAACATTTGTTTGGCTTTCCTCTGGAAAGAGCATTAAAGCTTCCTGTGTAGCAGTTGTGTCTGTGGTTGCATTTCCACTTGAAATCATGTCTTTCCCTTTAGAGTGCATTGCACACTTCACAATTACCACATGAAGTGGGCCTTGCAATGTTTCTATTAGTATGGCTAATAAGATTGCACATTGGACTTGTGATCCATCTGCCCTTCTGTAACCTCTTCTCTTCCCCTTTGATAATCCTGAATTTACTGTGGATGTCATGTATGTTGAGTCCGTATATATGGTGACATCATCATATGCTGATATTTCTAGTGCTTCAATGAGTGTAATAAGTTCTGCTGCTTGTGCTAAATAGTATGAGGGTAATCTTTGTCTCAGTACTATTTGGAATTCCTCCTCTTTGTCCTTCACATATTTCACAACTGCTGCACCTGTATGTCACTGGCTGCTTTCTTCATCTATACTTGATGACCCGTCTACATAGAGCACTTCTCCTGTATCAAGGAGGAGCTCACTCACTCTGCTGTATTTGTTTGGCTCTTCTTCATATTTTGCACAATCATGAACCTTATCTTGTGGCTTTACTGGTGTGGCTATGAATGTTGCTGGGTTGACTGTGTTGTATCTCACTAAGGTAATGGATGGGTTGGTCAGAATTACTCCATAATCACTTGCCCTCTCGGTGGTAAGTGTTGATTTATTTCTCTCTAAGATAGAAATCACGGCGTGCTCAATGTACAAGATGATTGGACATCCCAAAAATACAGTGGAAGACTTTTGTACCGCAAATGCTGCAGCAGCTAATGGCTCTTTGCATGGAAAGTGGCCATGTGTTACTGGGTCTAAAAGACCAATGCAGTATGCCAATGGCTTGAGTTTCTGTGATGAGCAGCATGTGAGTACAACTGTAATGGCCTGCCATCTGAGTGTTAGAACACAAAAAAAATGGTTTGTTGTATTCTAGGGTTGCTAGTACTGGGGCACTGTTAATAGCTATGGTGTGTTCCTCAGCACATTGTGCCATCTCTCTGTCCATTCGAGTGGACCTCTCATCTTTTGTGCTTCCTTAAGTGCCTGCAATAGGGTTCTGGCATATGTTGCATAATCATATACCCATGTTCTGCAATAGTTACACAGGCCAAGTCATTTCTGCATTTCTCTAACTGTTTTTGGCTGTGGTGTGTTTCTCACCACTGTGGGCTTTTCTTTCTTCCTGTAGAGGACATTATCTGTCCCAAATATGCCACTTCCTTCTGGCAGTATTGTAGTTTGTCCTTGTCAAATTTGGGCCCTTTGCCTGCAAGTATCATCAGGGGTTGTATTGTGTCTTTTCTGAACTGTTCTTCTGTGGGGCCACACATCAGTAAGATGTCTACCTATTGTAGCAATGCACTGGTCATGTGGATGTTCTCTAAGTCAATATGAATGACCCTATTGAATACATTAGGGGACTCACAGTACCGTTGGGGTAAACACGTGTGCTGGAAACTCTTTCCATGGTGTGAAAAAGCGGTCAAGTATTGGGAGTCTGGATGTAGTGGTGTTGTGAAGAATGCATTCTTGAGATCTTTGACAGAAAAGTAATTAGCATCAGCAGGCATGTTACAGAGTATTGATGTCTGGTTGGGCACTAGTGGATATTATGCATCCACAATATCGCTCAGAGGGTGGAGATTCTGAATGAATCTCCATAATGATTCCTTTGCTTTCTTCAATGGGTATATGGCTGTGTTGTATGATGAGTCTGAAGGCACTATGATGCCTTGGTCAAGTAATGCTTTGATTTTGTCATATATTCCCATGTCTGCTTTTTTGGATAATAGATATTATTTTTCTATAGGGTGTATTGCGCCTAGTTTGAGTTTGACTTTAACTACCCCTATTCTGGTCAGTCACCCTACATCATGTGAGTTGCTTGTCCACAGCCAACTAGGAGCCTGTGCTAACTCTTCTTGTAGCTGTGAGGGTGCTGCTGTGGCTGTCAGTATGTGGCAGGGTATGCTGATTTTAAACACTATTTCTCCATCTGTTTCCACGTTTGCAAATAACTGTTCATTTGTGACGTCTCTTAGTGGCAGTGTGCGGTCTATGCCGAGTACGGTTCTCCACTTCATCTTTTCTGATCTGTGCCTGTTATGAGGATGGTGTCGTTCCTCATGATTACTGCCTCAATGTGTAATGTGAAAACTGTTCCCGTGGCTTCCTTGTGTGGCATTGCTGGTCTGAATAGAAACTCTGCTGCTGTGCAAAATATTAAATTGTGTACACCTGGTAACCAACCAATCAAAATGATCACTGTGTATGTAAATAAAGCCTCATGCAATGATAATGTTCTGATTGTGTTATTGCTGCCAAGAGCTTGCATTACTATGGCTATACTGTTGTAATGCATGTCTGGTGTGGAACACATGATTCCCTTGCCAGTAAATGAAATGGTTATAATCAGTTTCTAAACGAGATCCCTCCCAAGTAAGTTCACTGGTGTCTCTGTACTGTAAAGTAATGGTGGCGCTAACCCTTGAGTCCCTATAGTGAGGGGTGATTCTTCTGTGAATGGAACCCTGACATATGCCCCAGACAGTCCTGGAGTGTCCGTGCTGTGGTTATCAGTGGAAACCATCCTTCCCTTATGCAATATCAAGTGGCTACAGTATCTACTATGAACGTAAAATTCTGTTCCCTATCCTCACACCTACTTTAGGTTCCTTCTCTGTGTCTAGGGTGATTGAGAGAACTAGGCATGTCAAGGCTTGTTGTGGGCTGTCCTATTGTGTAAATGTATTGGATCATAGAAGCGGAAAAGTATTGCTTCATGATAAACACTAACTCTACTGTAGTGTGTAAATGCCCCTTGTGAAAGGGCATTTTGTTCCCATGGTACATTGGTTGCCTGCACTGGAACCTGTTGGATAACGCTCTGCATAATGTTTGGGGTTGGATATTTTATGGGCTGGCCTTGTGTTTGTGCGATCATGTGTACTGGACCTGCGTTCTATGGTTGCACAGACCGTGTGGCATACAGTGGTACATGGCTGTTGCTTGGTTTGGGACATAAAATCCATGGGTTGGCCCTTGTGCGTATTATGGAGTTGGGGTGCTCCTGCATGATATTGTCTGGGGGTTTGCTTCGACAATCCTTAGCAATGTGTCCCATCTCTTCCACATGTTCAACATGCCTCTGTGAATCAGGGCCTTAATCCCCCAAATCCTCTCCATCATGCTTTTTGTGAGTTACTCCTTGCCCCTTGCACCCCTCCTCCATCTCCTGGATTGTTTATCCACTCTTGTGGTGGTCCTGACTGCTGTTGTGCATCTGTGGGATTAGGTATTACTGCTCCCTCTATGCTAACTTTCACCAATTTTTTTTGCACTAGCTTCGATTCAACACACAGAACCTTTTCTTCTGCTGCATTTTAATTCTAAAACATACTTCTCCTTTGTTATTTTATTTCGTCTGGAAAACACAACCATGAAATAAAACCAAGGAAAGAAAAAATCTAAAGGAAAAACACCAGAAACAAGCTATCAAAAGGAAAAGAAAAACAAAAAGTAAAACTTAAGAAAATAATGGTGAATCAACATTTTGGAACTATACTACCTTCCTTGCAATGATTTTAGATATGACAGCAATTGAACATACCCAAAAGATTGTCCCAGTAAAACAGAATTACATGCAGTATTTACTATGAGTAGAAGCATCATTTTCTACAGGAACTATTGTGCCAACAGTAACTAAACAATATAATCTACAATTTCAGAAAAATAAATAAAACAAAGGCTGACCAATTTACACAAGGCACGTTATAAAAGAACTATTATAATTACCACTATTTCACCATAATTTGCTAGAAAATAGGCAAACAAATTATACCATCCTTTGGCGCAATTCCATTTGGGAACTTAAGATCTTAGGTTTGGAGCTCCTTTGAAACTCGTGAACCCTTTGATTAAAATGTGTCCTGATTTATTTGCAACATTTGCAAGGCACATTTACAACCTAGCATACACACTCTTTCTGTACTAGTACAGCTCTGAAACCTACACCAAAAAGAAAACCTATTGATAGTTCAAAATTACAAAAAGTACATGAACCCGTACCTTCTTTTAAATGTAAAAAAAAATATATAATACCTTGGGGATTCTGTTGCACTTTCACATTTATAGTTTATAGATGCAGAACATGCAAAATTGCTTGTGGGATGCTAAACATTTGGTGCAATTATAGGACTACATGCAACAAATGCTGCTACACTTTTGAAATTATTTAAGTATCATGAATTAAAACAGGGTCATAAAAAATAACTGTTTAGAAAATGACACTCTTCCTGTATGTTATGCACTGTATATTTGCGGTTAACTTGGATTTGTGCACTTTAGCCACTTTCTATGCAGACAATTTATTGTTGAAAAATATTTTAAGGCCCATACCAATTGAATATTACAAATATATTTCCATGTCAAAACTTGTATGATTCATAATAAACTTATTTTATACAAAGTTTAATAAAAACAAATATTTGAAATAGTTTACACAGACTTTATGTAAATAACTTAATATTCCATTACACCTTCTTGAACTTCGCAAACCATCATAAAACTAAAAACAAAAAGTTATACAAACAATACACATTTAATTATTAAAAATGTATGCATTGAAGATGAAAATAATACTGTTCATTTTTCCTATTGGGCGTATTCACTGTTGTTAATTCTGTACATTGTCAGCTTCATTAAAAGCATACTTTGAACAGCAAGTACTTAAATGTGAAAAAGGGGCCAATTCATGGAACAAATGTGCGCCAAAAATTGTGGCGCAAGCCTGCGCAAGGGTGAAAAAGCAAGCGCACGAGCACGCGTGCGATTCATGGAAGGCCCTGCGTGTGTTTTCCCCGGGATGTGCGCCAAATCCACGGGTGGCGCACACGAGCGCAAACATCACTGCAACATCCCGAACGCCGTGAGTGACGCGCACAGGGAAAGCGCACAATGTGTAGCGCACACACCAAAAAGGGGGCGGAACACGCAGAATGGGGAGCAACGTGTGAAAATGAAGGCGTAACTGGGGAAGTACTGCTGGGAAATACACGGAATGCCCACTCGCACGTGAACAACACGTATTCATGGAATCGAATACGGGAAACCCGTGCACGCCAAAAGACATGCACAGGCGTAAACACGTCCACCACACGAAGGCAGGCGAATGCATTCAAGTGCAGTATAAAAGTGCGTGCAAACAACAAACACGTATATACAGCTACGATGAATGTCCCATTTCTCGCAGCACTGATTGTGGGACACCGCAGGAGGAGGAGAATAGCCAGGCCCTGCATTTTTTTGCCCAGGACCAGACTTTCTGGGATGCCTCATGACGAGGTCTATGGCAGGTATAGGTTTCCACCTCGTATCATCCTAGACCTGGTCACTGAGTGGGAGGAGGACCTCACATCACTCACCTTGTGCTCCCAAGCACTGAGCCCCTTGGAAAAGATGCTCAATGTCCTGTATTTTCTGGCCACTGGGTCATTTCAGCAGACAACTGCCATAGTTGGGGGTATCTCACAGGCCACGCAGAAACGCTGCCTACACCAGGTGTTGGCAATCATGACTGCGTGGCCCACAGTCTGCAGGCACATATACATGCCCAGAACACCTGCAGAAAGGCGAGCCATGGTCCAGGACTTTTACAGGGTGTCACACTTCCCCAAAGTGCTCTGTGCCGTAGATTGCACCCATGTGGCGCTATGTCCACCTAGGGCCACTGAGCACATCTATTGAAACTGCAAGCACTGGCATTCCATCAACGTACAGGTTGTATGCGATGCCCATGGAATCATTCCCTCTGCCTATACAAACTATCCTGGGTCTACCCATGACAGTTTCATATACAGAATGTCCGCCCTGAGCCAGGACCTGGAAGCTTCGAAGCATGGCGACACATGGATCATTGGTGAGTACAAATGTCTGTGGACATACATGCATGTCACACACAGACAAATACACAAACCCAACTAATGACAACCATCCTCATCTTTACATGGGACAGTGCCTACCCTCTGAGCAACCACATGATGATGCCAATACGGAACCCCACACCACCCCAGGTAAGATACAACGCTGCCCATATTACAACCAGAGGCATAGTGGAGCACACATTTCGGAGTGCTCAAGTCACGCTTCCGCTCCAGTGACCGCTCTAGCGGGCAGCTACTATATGCACCCAGAGTAGTGTGCAGGATCATTGTGGCAGTACGTGTCCTGAACAATGTTGCAACACGTCAGGGCGTACCGGTGGACATGGTGGTGCCCCCACATCCCCAACCACAGGCACAGGTGCTGCTCATGGGAGGGGAAAGGGCACATGGCGAGGCAGCCCTGACCCAGATTGTGGCCACATTTTTCACCTAAACTCCCACCCCTGTGGAGTACACACAGGCCAGGCACAAACCAGGTGACAATCGATGATGACAAAGAGACAGTCAACTGTCACAACCTTACCACCCTGAAAATAATGCCACGGAAGTGCTACATTGTGTGCATCCCTAGCTACTTAAACATAACCAATCCTGTGTGACCAAATGGAACACATGCAAGGTGCATATCACACCATCCCCCTGCAAAACAGGCCATGCCAATCAGTGGAATGTCACCCAAACCCTCCCAACCCACATCACCCTTGTCGGCCACACCATGACATGGAATGCAACAGCAAAAGAGCAAACCAAAAGCACAACACATGACCAATTCGATACAAAGTGACACGTGATAAATGGAAAGAGGCCTGAGACAATCACACCTGACATGGAATCAGATGAAATGACGGACCAACAACCTCCCACACATACAAAGTCATACACAGATGCATGCCACCAGCGGTACCATCAACAAAAGACAGAATGCCTGTTGGCATGCACATTGGCCAATCCAAATCCGCAAATCCCAAACCCGTGTGCTGTGTGTGTCTCCTGCAACATACCATTCAGCACACAGCACAGTGAGCAGCCATTGATTTGGGGATAAACCTTGAGCATCATATAAAAAGGACAAGCAACAAAAATAACCTACTGACACATGTACACAATCCCCAAATGGTAAGTGATCATGCGCTGCAGGGACACAGCATGCTAGAGAAGGCAAACTGTGCGCAGGTTTGGGCATGGAAGGGTTGTTTTATATGTGGTGGAGCATTGTGTAAGTGTGTGTGTCAGTAGCGACATGCACTCAATACATGCATGTGAAATCAAGTGACCCTCAGTGTCCTGTACACATCACATGTGAACATTGGCCATGTGTACACCCCAGTATGTCAAACCACAACAATTCCCTGACAACTGAAAATTAGACCCAACACAGGAACAGCCATTGACTAGCAGAACACATCATGTACATAGTACCCCATAATGAGAATGTCAGAGAGTGCCCAAATACTGTAGCCCAAACGTACTGTCCGACAGCAAAAGGCCCTCCCTAATTTACTCATCACCATCACCTTCAGAAGAACTATGTCTCGGGTCCGTTGGCTTCTTCCTTCTAGTCTATCTGGCTTCACGATCCCCCTACCCCTTGGTTTCCTTGTTCTACCTTTCTTGTAAATAGGGACCAGCCCCCTCAGAGGCCACCTTGACTGGTAAAAATACCAAATTGCAGAGAACTCCAAGAAGCCAAACTCCCAAACCAAGGAAAAAGCCTGTAGCCACCAAAAAACCCTGGAAGAGTCTCCCATAGATGACTTGAAGTCGCTGAATATGGCCAAGCACATGTCCAAGCAGAATGATAGAATAACTACCAAGGTAGCACAGTTGAACAATGGTTCAACAGGATGGGTAGCAATTTCAGTACACAATAATCATTGAGGATGCAACAACTGATGGGTATTGTCACAGCTCCGGTCTCCAGGTGCAGGAGTGGCACAAAACCAACCACCCCCTCCGCGGTCTGGGCGCCTGCAAAGTAAAACTTACACAGGCCTCCGAGACCCCGGCGGGGAAAGAGGGTAAGGAATCCGTTGGTTGGATAGGCATCAGTATTTAGGATAACCGGAAAGAGGGTCAGGAGAGGGGAGGTGGATGGGCAAGGGAAAGTAGTGAAAATACAACTATTGACAATTACACATACTGAATCAGAGAAACCATGCACTTCATGGACATTGTACAAAATGGCTCAAAGGCGAGCCAAAGAGAGACTTATCTCTGGGGTGAGTGCTGGCCTCCTGCCTGCGCACTCTCCGGTCCGGTAACAGGAGCAGTTCATTGCTGCAAAGAGAGCGTGATTTATTATTCTGTGTGTGTGTCTTTATGCTGCTTGTTACTGGGCCATGTCTGAGACCTACATCTGATCTCCTCCCACATAACCTCAGGTTCTGTACCCTGACAGGTAGAGCTGGAACTTGAATAGAAAATAACCAAGGAGGCTGGCACAACTGGATCGTTGAGCTGAAACCCAATCAATCCTTGATAGCGTGAACAAAGAAATGCAGGGACAGCACAAGTCTGGAAAGGCACAGAGAATGCAAGATAGCTGGAAAGAGCTGACAGCAAGTTAAGAGCAACAGCAGTTAAATAGCATTGGTAAAAGCCAACAGTCAACATAAAGGCATGGATGCAATAGATGAAAGACAGGAGGAGCGACAGAGAGATGGTGTTGAACAGAAGTGTACTGAGGCAAACCGAGGCAGTGTAAGAGTATGTGGAAATAACAGCCCGAGAGACAGGTGGACAGATCCAACAAGGACAGTAGCAGGAAGAAGAACAGGGACTAAAGGCACCAGAGTGTGAAAAACAAGTAAAAGAGCAATAGTCCAGTAGGAAAACTGCACTGTCAGGCAGCATCAAAGTCCAAGAGGGAAGAAAGACACAACGTGCCATCCAAATGGAACGCAGCATAGTAGTAGTATAGGCGGACATCTCAGGTGAGGACTGGACCGTGAGTTGTGCCTCTTGGGTCACATTCCTAATGCATCCTCCTTTGCCAAAATCCCCAGGGGCTGAACTCAACATGTACCAACCTGATATTGTCACCACCCGGCCCCCTCCCACCATCAGTGTGACTTTGACAGCCAAAGGGTGCAGGCTACCGTCTACATCATGAAGTGCATCAAGCATGTATACAGGCAAGAAAAGAACATACATCACAATCAACATCAATAAATGGACAGTTCAATAATGTACTCACCAAAATTGATTGCAGACATACTGTGGAGAAAACATCCATAATCCCCACTAGGGGTGTTAACACAAGTAGTACAGCAGCAGATATGCCATAGATATGACGGAAGTCCAATGCCCTTGTGTAAATGGTTGTCACACCAAACCATCCTTGCCAGCCCATGGATAGGGGAAGCAGGAGTGGCATATGTGTCAGGACACCAAGCCGCAAACACATCCACGAGACAAGCTTGAATGGGCCCAGCTGGAACAGACAGTGGATGCTTAGAAAAGCCACAAAGCACCACACCGTCACATGAATTCACAATAGACAATCAATTTTAAACTATAATAACTAATTAAATTAACTAATAAAATAAAAAATGGCCACATACGACCCGATGATGCTGAGATTTAAAAAAAGAAACTCCATGGGCTCAACGCCTGCACGGCCTGACCTTTGTGGGAGATTAGTTGTTGTCCGAGTCACCCTCTGGATGGAAAGCAGAAGGTGGACATGGCACAGTACCCTGACCACGCCTATGCGCAGCTTGCACCTCCTCTGCATCAAGTCTGCAGGACTGATAAGCCTGGTCCTGTGCGGCGATGACACGTAGGTCACTATGCAGAACCTCACATGATAGGTGTGCTTCCTCTTGCAAGGTAACACGTGTAACACAGAGTTCTTCCTGCATGGACTTGCATGATATCCAGAGCACCTCTCGGCATGCACGTAGCTCAGCTGAGATGGTAGTCTCAAGCTGCTCCAACCTCTCCTCTGTCCGCTGCCTCTGGGTCATGTTGAGCACACCCACAGTCGATCTGATGGATTTATGGTCATGCCTCAGGGCGTCCCTGTGTGCCTCTGCATGAGCAGCAAGTGCTTGACGCAGAGACACCATTTCAGCCCGGGGTGCCCTGTCTGAGGCAGCCATGCCCCGCCTGAGTGAGCGGGCCATGGACTGTGCTGCCCGCTGCAGGAGCTCTACCTGCCTGACAGGGAGGAACACAGATTGGGCCACACGCTCCTGCTCTGAGGGATCTTATCAATTGCTGCCCCCTGTTGTTCTGAATTGGCACATATGGATCGCTCCCACTCAGTATACCCCGGTGGCGCATGGCCACCGCATTGCTGGGTGTGACACCCGCTGCGCCAAAGGAGTCACTGTCCTCGCTGGGTTGGCACCGCCTGCGGCTGCAGGAGTACATCCCTCCGTCGACGTGATGCACCAGGCACATCATCAACTTGTGTGGAGTGTGACCGTGCGTCCCGATCCACCACAGGCAGAGGTTCCAACACTGTCTGGCCCCTCAGTGCAGGTGTCACGGACAGAAGATCGTCCACATCAGAATCACTCACTTTCGACGAATGGACATGACGCACATCCAACTCAACATTGTTGTCACAGTGATCATCCGAGCTAGACTCATTGCCAGCCCTGAACACGATGGTCTGGAGCTCAAGTGGGATCTCTTGACCTACCACCCCACAACCCCCACTTGTGCCGGTTTGCTGATGTGATAGCAACCCTGTGTCAGGATTGACATCACCATCCGCTGGCCCCATTGTGTCATCATCTGTAATGTGGAAAAAACAAACATGAGTACACATGTCAGAAGCACATAACCCACACACACATACACATCACATCGACAGCCTACACATGAAGCAGACATGTTACACAAAAATTAAATTCCGGCATGCATCCAGTGGCATTGACATGCAAGCACATTCCAAAAGCAGAAATTAATGTGTGTAAATAGCAAAGCCTACACATGTACAGAATGTAGTATATCACCTCCATCACACACCACCTCTGTCAGGCACATGTCACAGGCACAAATGACAGATGGCAACAAAGAGATGGCACATGCCATAAGCATGTCTGAACTTCAAAATGGCCACAGCTGCAAGTGAATCCAAACACACCATGACACACGTAATATGCATGTACACATACATCACTAAACCATCATCACCAATATAGCTTCATCGATCTGCAGCTCTTCCTGTACAGGGCGTCATGGGCCATGTAGACACAGTGAATGTCACGAGCAATGCAAGTACCTGCAACCAGGCATGAAGGACCATAACGCCCAGTACGGTCCAAGCTGCCGGCCATGAAGCCTCCAGAACACCCCTCAGGGCCTGATTGAGCACATTGTGCATTGATTGTGCCATAAAACATTATTCAGTGTGTCAAATCATCACGGCCAGGCCCCACCAGATTAGCTAAGTGGCCTCGGCATACACATACTGCACCACAGTGCACCTTCAAGATTGTGCTAGTTGAACATAAAGGGGGGAATGCTGAAATCGCAGCAGCATTAACGTTAATCAACTACATTTTTGTCATTCAACAAAAAAAGCTGCAGAGAACACATTTGTAAATGAACACCTTCACACACACTTAAGTGAGTAGCTGCAATGTTGCACTACACAACGTTGAAGCTGCTTGCATATGTACATGTGAAAGTGCTCAAGAACACCCGTGTGGTGATTATGAACAGCAAACTATTTGGCACAGCAAGCAGCTAAAACGCTGCTTGCTTCTATGTATGTGAAAGTGTGCACATACACACGTGAAGACAGCTCCACAGTCATTACAACCTGATTGTCAGGCTATATTCAATCTGCGGCCTATACCAGTTGGTACAGGCAGCAGATTGACCAAGCAACTTTGCTAAACCCCCACTAGGGTGTTCCAATACTGAGTACATGTGTCACAGGATGGACCTGTGCCCGTGCCTTTCATGACAGTGAAGGGATAACAATCTGACCATACATGCCAGGTCACTTTGACATTGCAGCAGTGAGTAGGCATGTAGAATGGTGTAACATGGCTCAGAAGTGGGTTCCTGCAGCGCAGAACATGTGTATGTTACCAACTATCTACATCAACAAGAACATCAAGATGTCAATCAATAAACATGAAGGCAGGTTAAGGGCAAGTTCAGGCATCACGTGCAATGTGCATGCAATGGATTGCATGGCTACAGGCAACCACCCCCCCCTTAGTGAAAATGCAGGGAGGCATTGCATGGCAGTGAAACGTTGACCAGAGAACTGTGTATTGGCAGACAGTGTTGACTAGTGTCAATTACATCATCTGAGTCAACTGACGACACAGCAGATGAGCATGGGACAGTAAGCAGGACACATGATGAACCCTCAGTAGTACACCCATTTGTGCAGAAGCCACTACACCAGTTGAACAGAGTCATGGGGCCTGAAACAGGGGGAGGCCTGTGCTATACACAGTTTATGACACCCTAAACATGTGTGTGATGCAGGACTGAGCCAGAGTGGGTATGGAAGGGATAATCAAATGCCATTAAATGTATGTCATCCTTGATACGTACTACAATGATCATCCTGCCAAGGACACATAGGGGCATGCATGGAATGCACATGAAGCATGAATGGGCACTCATGTCCCTGCGGAGCATCTGCCATCTGCACAGTCCGAGTGAGACACCCTGCATCAAGGACAAAGGATGTACCCCACAGTATGTGTCTGGCAGGTAGGCAGGGGGAAGTGTGCATGTACATAGGAGCGTTGAACAGGCCATTGCAGTAGTCCAACATGATACCCACCAGTGCCATGGTGAAATTGGGGTGCAGAAGGTTGGAGGGGCACGGGAGCATGCCTACGTGGAGCATGCAGGCAGAATACACATGCACATCAGTCATGCGATGACATAGTCCGAGTGCTGAGTGGAAAGACACCCCAGGCTACATGCAGAAGGGCCAGTGAGCTGGAACATGGACTGGAGGGGCAGCCAGGTGACTAGCATGTGAGCAGGTTGCAAGTGTGGTGATGAGGACAGTCCCAGTCTGCTCTACATGCGTAGTTATAATATCACAAAAAATTCATGTTATATCTGAAATGCTCACATTAGTATAGTGTACAATGTATTAAAGACATACATATGTTATGTTTGTTTATTATTAAATTGCTGTTTTTAAAATAATGAAAAAGATTTCAGATAATATAAAAATTAAAAAAATGTACAGCATATAAAAGAATATTTAGCTTACATTTAAAATGGAAAACTACATTTTAATATATCTATGCAATTTATAATAGGTGAACATTAAACATTGTATATGCAAAACACTTTAACCTAACAATTTTAAACTTTGCATACTTTCAACATGATGCTATATAAGCAACTACTTCAAAAGTTGCAATGCATTTAAAATGCAGTAAGTAAAAGTTACCTTGTAAATATGCCTGGTTTTAAAAGCCATATATTCAAATAAAAGTATTTGGTTTTTAAAAATGTTTTTATTTAAATTAGAAGGTTCTAGAACATTTTAATCACTTAATTAGTGCAATACTTCTGGTTTTATTTATAGAAAAACACACATGTACTGTGCATACCAATTCAAAGTATTTTAACAATGAAAAATGTTTAATTGCATGTTTAGCCATTGATTTACATTTTCAAATCCATTTTAAAATTATCTATAGCAAAATGTTATTCCTCTATCTGAAAAATTGGTGGCACAGTAAAGTACCCGAAAAAGGGGGTGCTGTTGTGTGGTGACCAAGATGGCCATGCTCTGGTAGAGCTTCCACGGTACAGCACAATGAACCTTTCGGATCTGGTGGAAATAACCAATAGAGCGGTTGAAGAAGACAAACACTTTGGGGTGCATGTAGTAATATATATATAGAACTTTATAATATTTATAGCGATTTAGAGTATATAGCGCTTCACTAAATGTGATGGCACATTTCTGTTGTCAGCAATAATATGGCACAAACATATAGTTATTTTATGTTGCCAGTATAACATGTGAATATGTTGCTGGTGGCATGCAAGGTATAAAATTCATAATGCAACAAAAGCCCAATGTGAAGCTGCAGAGAGTAAAGTGCACCCATTGTTTTTCTCTCGAATACCTCATGCATAGAAGACTACATTATTTATATAACTGACTGACTTAATTAACAATTACTAATCACTAATGCTAACTCCTTAACATTATAATGTAGTCCCATGTACAAAATGAGGTGAAAATACATATTTTGGAATTAGTTTTTAAACGTGCACTGGAATTTTTTTTCTCTTCTTTTCTCTTGCTGTGTTGAATGCAGAAAGCAGAAAGGAAGGGAGCAGGATACTTGAAACAATACAGTATTATAATCTGAAGCTCTCATTGTTTGGGACATGAGGGTGGTAACAGAATACATTTTCTGCTAATATGATTGGAAGAAAGTGTCTGCAGATGTGTCACATCACATATGGGGAGGCTCTGAGTTTTTCTAATGGGAAGATGACAGAGGGAAGTTTAGTTCGGGATGACTGGGCTCTCAGGACAGAAGTGCCTAGTCACTCAGCGCTGGCTGGAAAACCTCTAGTTCTCGCCGAGCATTCCAAGCATCCAATATTACAGGAGCAGTTTGTTGGCTGGGACTGCTTTTCTGAGGGGAGCAAGGACAACGTTGTGTGGGAGAGATTTAAACAAATACCTCTGGTAAGCAGACACAGTTTAAGTGAGGTCACTGTGTGCTGTTGGATGAATGACCGATCTAAAAATGCCATGTAGGCAGAGTAGTAAAAGAAATCACCTGCATGTTAATAATTTGTCATGCTTATAATGTTAAAAAGTAATTCATATTTAAAAAACAGGCTTGTTTGCTCTGTTTCTGTGTTTTATTTGTCTTCTTCTTTTGTTACAGATAATGGTGAAATGTACAGGGTAAGCCTTGAATTTTGAATTGTACTTGTCTGCAATATAACCAATATATAAAAACGAATTGTTTAGAGTCTTTTATTGCATTTGGGATTTTATATGTGGACACAGGGGAGATTCATTCTCTTTGGTAATACATTTGTCCATTTGCCCATGCAGATAGAATAACTAACAAAATAAGCAGTGATACAATAGGTGTGTGTGTGTGTCCTCAATGCATGTTGTTTGGAGGGAATCTAATATAACATATAGATTACTGGAGGTCTATGAGCCAGTAATGGTGCCTACGGGTGCATAGATCACTGGTGTAGATAAGACCGTGATACCGGCCACAGACTGTAGATGGCACGCTATATAAAAGTGTTGGGTTTTCTTGTGTGTATAGGTCCAAGGATCTCCATAGATCACTGTGAGGTATTATTATTTTAGAAAGGAAGGTTTTGATTATGATGGGGTTGTGATGTAGGGAAGGAAACTATGCTCACCACTAAATACAGCAAACAATATGCTACCGCAAAATACTGCAAGTAATACATATTACTAGGTTCTCCAATATAATATAACAAAGTATGGTCACTAGAATGATATGAGGCCAAAAACCCAATCTAAATGCAAGGACAAGTTATCACCAACTATCGCTCATATTTTGGCGGTAAGAAAACCAAAACCCAAATTTACACAAAATATCCTACATGCAATAGGCTCTCGGCAGTCAGGATTTCAGCCCTGGGAGAGCCGGTGGCCCCTTGCTACTGATGCCAGTACATGTGGGTGCTGAGCCATGATAAGGACACAGCCGCTTCAAACTCGGTGACAGGGCTCCCAACCCTGGAAACCCTGCGGAGTGAAGGACTGCACTACTGGAGAGACACTAAGAGGGCTGATTGCAGCATGGCCAAAGCACAAGTATCCTTGTGTACTGGCTAGCCGCCTGGGCCATGGGTGGAGGAGGCAGGTGATGGACCTGCGTGCCCCCCCGACCCTTTGAGCAAGACCGAGCAGAGTCTATCAACCAAGGAAGGCCCCTGAGTGAGCAGCACTGCTCTGAGTCATGGTGTATTCCTTGGCCCGCTGCAGACAGGGAGCGGCCTTCAGCAGCTGGGGACCTACACAATGGCCCCGGCCTTACAAGTGACCTCAGGAAATAGTTTCTCGTACTCTGAGGTGTTTTGGTGCCAGGCTCAGGAATAGGGGGCGGAGACATTTGGCACTTGTGGCCCTGCTGACAAGAGCAGGTAGGACAGTGTACTATCGCCTGCCGACCCAGCCATGACAATGACCAAAGGTGGTGGTGGATCCGAAAAGCAGGGCAGCATGGACAAACACACTAAACAAGGTGTAAAACTCGCAGGACATCGCACTCCAAAAGATGCCACAGAATTGCCCAGCTCAACAGTGGTCATCCCAGACATGCGACAAATACTCAACAACATGCATCCCGGATTTACGTAGGTAAATGGGAAATGGGACGAGAACTCTGTGTCAAGCTCACTGCGAACAAGAATAGATAAAGCAAACACTAGAATAGTTTAAGCTGAGTCCTTGTTAAACTGCATGGAATATAAGGTGAGAAGCATAAAATCTCTGTCTGATATGTTTGCCCAAATTGTGACAACCTGGAATCGTCTTCCAGGCGCAACAATGCACACATAATTTGGATTCTGTAAGATGTAAGCAATGGAAAAATAGAGGAATTTGTTGAGGAGCTATTGCGAGAAATCCTATGCAAGATGGGCTGCTCCCCTCAGTTCCCAGTCAATCAGACCCATCTCGCCCTGGCACCCAGACCCACGTCGGCAGCAGCCACCACACCCACTGTGGTGAGGATGCTCAGCTACAAGGACAGAGAATATATCCTAGAATTGGCATGAGAGGGGGGCACACAGCAACATGGAGCGAGTAGCATTCATATCTACTCAGACCTCTCCATGGTGGTGCAAGTGGAGCTCAAGAAATTCCCGGGAGTCAAGAAGCTGCTGCGAGAGAAGTCGGTGTCTTACGCGATGCTATTCCTGGCTAAGCTGGTTCCGCAACTTAATGAAATGCAGTACTTCTTCATGTACTGGGGAAGGTGGCTAATTCCAATGAAGCAAACATACCTCTGCCGCCACTCGGGTGAAGAAGGCCTTCGCTGCCAGGCAGGATGCACTGAAGGAGTGGGTTGACAAGTTACACCACCGTAAACATTTCCCGAAAATTATACACCTGTTTCTCATGGTAAAAAGCACACAATAAACTTTATGAAAATGTAAATGTAGAAGAAAATATGAATTTAAACCTTGAGTACTGAAATGGAAAAGAGGCAAAATTTGAAAAAGTTAAACAATAAAATGTAGAAAAAATATAAAAAGAATTTACCATCCTTTACATTCAAAAGAAGGCATTAGTAACTCAGCATAATTATTTCAAACGAGACAAGCAAAGGGTGCATTACTAAGTGTATGGGATACATACTGTGTATACTTGCATACCTAGGAGAAAGATGCTTTGCACAATTGTTGCCAAAGCAGATGGGGTGGGGTGATTAGATGACAGACCGGTAAAACTATCAGCTACTGAATATAGAATATGTCACATGTTTTCAACAGATCTGGGACGTATAGTAAATCATCACTATATCCCTCACTTAGTCTATAAAATGAATTGTCAACTCTACGTTACAGAGCCTCCCATGCCCTCAATACTGGAAAATGTTATAAACATATAACAGCATCTACACTAGTTGAAATAGTTGAAGCTAAGGTTGATGTTTTAGAAGGTAGTATTACAAACATTTTAGAAAATATGTTAGGAAGAAAATATTGGTATAGACATTTATCTGAATTAAATGATATGTTGTGAAACCTTGGTCCACCATCATGGTGTGTTACTTTAAGTAGTGAAGTATATTCATGAGGCTAACTGTTAGCATTTTTAAAAGAAGCCAATGCCATCTTCCTAACATCCCCCTGAATGTATTAAGACATTTTCATCATCAATTCCTTGCAAGGTTAAACTTTATTTAAAAGACACAGTGTCCGCTATTAAGTAAGGGGACACACATCTTTTGAGGAAAGGAATATCATGCTCATGCAGAACCTCATAAAAATATGGTTTTGTCGGTTGAAGCTGCTCACGAGTTGGTGAAAGATAGTAAAAAACTTTAAGCAACTTTATTGAAAACTATGTTATGTGCACAATTCCAACCGAAATAAAAGCCAATATTTATATAAAAAACAAACATGTTTCCGAAATCACAAATGGCATCTTATTTTAAAAGAGCATTCAAATCAAATGACTGCTTTTACCAAAGATGTTGATTTGGATTTCCAAGAAAAGTGCATAAAGCATCTCTAATTAGCACCTATTAAGAGACCATATTACATGCAAAATTCCCAAAAGATAATCTGAATTTAGAAGAGCGTCTAAAAACGTTCATTACTATTATCCTGCAATTTTAAATATCTGGAACACAAACATCCGATTGGTAGCCAATAAGTCAATGGCAGTAATTTGATACATAACAAAAGCTGAAAAATATCAACTTCAAGAGCTTTTTGAAGAAATGAAAAGTGAAAAGTCACTCTTAGTGCATTTAACTTGTTTAGGAGTAAACAAAAAACATTCACACCGGGAATGTGGCACATACGTAGGAGCAGACAAATTAACAGGAAAACTTCTTTATGATAAAAGTATCAACTTTAAGTTTGTTAGTCTTGGGTACCAAGACAGCACACAATGTTTTAAAACCTTTTAATGAAAATGAAATGTTAGCTATTAACCCAGACAGTGAGGATATAGTTATAAAACAAGTTTGATAACCACTACCCAGATAGATCAGGCCATTTAGAAAATGTGTGTTTATATGAAATCGGACAATATTACAATTATTTTGAAGGTTTAGGAGAAAACCTTGAAAAGGGACATTTTAATAGTAAAACCAGTGATGACAGTTTAGTCAAGCATGTAAAACCTAGTTTAGTCAATCAACAAAAATTAACCTATACTTCATTGAAAAAAAGGAACTGCTTTACTAATGCTTACTTCGTGTCTTTTCACCTTGTGTAAGAGAGCAGAAGTATGGCTCAGACACAATGGTGGCATGTTTTTGGATATAGACTTTTATTAATAATAAGTGAGCTGGAAAATGCCTCTTTATCCCTGAAGCTAAGAGGGGTTCCTCTACCTCAAAGGAAAACTAATGAGATTGTCATGAAGTCTGAAACTAAAAGGTCTGTCACTGTTGTGTCCGAAAAACCTATCTCTGTCCGTAACACTAACAATCTAATATACGTGTGCACGGTTGATCTATTCTCAAAGGAAACAGTGTTCTTTGTGTTTTCAAACAATGGAAAATGTCCCAGTAGTAAAAAGTACTACAAAATAATTTTTCAAAATGTAAGGTTCCAATCTTCGGGATGTATCTCCTTTCACCTTGCTGCCTTCTTATGTTAAGTCTCTGAATAACTTGCAAATAACTGTTGTTTTAGGTCACAGTTCCTGTATCCTACCAGTGTAAGATTCCTCTGTTTCCAGTCCTAGGGTTCTTTACCTTTTAATCGTTATTCTCTGTCAGGGTCCAAGACACTCTTGGCTTTGAACTTAGGTTTCACTTGTGGGTGTGAGTCCCAGACTTGCAACATTGTCATGTATCCACTTTGTTCATGCTCCTCCAAGTATTTAACTCTATCTCATTTGCTTCAGGGTCCTAGACCCTCTAAGTTTTTGGTTGTGGGTCTCAGACTTGCACAGTTGTGTGGTATCCATTTGGTTCACTCTCCTGTCATATATACATCTGCCTTTGATTCACTTCAGGGTCTCAGAATCTCTCCGTTAATAGTGTCCCTGACCCTCACTTTCTTGGGTGTGGGTCCAGTCTTGCATTGTTCTGTTGTAGCTGCTTGGTTCACTCTCCTGCAAGTATACAACTGTGTCTATTTTAGTCTAGGGTACCAGACCCTTTTTCACCAGCTCCTTAGCTCACCCCTATGCTTCTCCGGTCCTCTTACAGCTCTCGGATTGAATTGAATTGAATTGATATTTTATTTCTATTGCGCTCATACACATGTGTTTCAGAGTGTGACAAGGCAAGGGAGGGGAACAGGACAGAACAAAACAATTATCTCACTAGGCCCAGTGACATTGAGAGGGGGAGGAGGGAAAAGTGCAAGGAAGGGGGGAGAAGCAGAAAGTGCAGACCTGTGTACCTGCTTGCCTTCTTCTTGGTTGTCTCTGCAGTTCCTGCAGACTAAGGCTTCTCTTCAGTCATGCGTTCTGTTTCTTCTGTGCTTTGTCTCTCATCTAGTTCTCGCTCCCACTCTTCCTCTTCGGAGGACGGTTCTCCCTCTCTCGCGTCTCTCTGGCATTTTCGTTTGAGCCTGAGCTTCAACTCTGTTGGAACTCCTGTGTTGGACTTCTGTATTGCTTAGAGATAATGAAATTGCTGGCCTTTGGAAACTAGACCGCTTGTTCAGTTGCTCGCCAGTGATCTTTGAATTCCTGGCAACCTTCTTCATTACAGTACCATCTTTCAAGCTACCTGCACAATATTTCCTATTTTCTGCCTTTTCAGTTTTCATATGCATGATAGTTTGGATATATATATGAATTGTATGTGTTATTATGCAGGTCAGTTTGGCTACATGCATAATAATTTGTGTTATTTGTTTTTTCCATGTTATTATGTATATTAGTTTCACCAACTTGACAGTAAAATCTATTAGCTGCATCGAGCAAGGGGATAGCAGGATGTAGGCCCTCATTTTGAGTTGGCTGGTCCAGAAATAAAGTGCAGGTAACAATGTATACGGTACCTTTCCGGACTGGCCAACTCCAAGTCTGCCGGTAGATCCGACCCCTACTAGCAGATAAATGCATGAATCACCTGCACTGGTATTAACTATGCCAGGGATTCGGCCAAAACCCTATTCCATGAAGTCCTATGGGACTCCGTGTGATGGGGTTACCAGCATCTCTGCCGCCCGTAATATCCCAGTAATACCAGAGTATCGGGCGGTGAAGACAGTATAGTATTTTCGTAGTATCCTGACAGAATTACAGGCAGGGTACAGGGGGACTCATAATGAGCCTCTTGATTTTGGGAAAAGGGTAGGGTGCTATAAATGTTTTATTTCAAAGATATAATATTGCAAAACAGGGTGTGTTTAGGGTACTATGATATATGATTTTATTATAATGTATTTATTTCATTGATAACATTTATAATGTTAACTTAAGATTATTATTTCTAATGTTTGGCTACTATGTTTTTGTTGGTTTAACCTTAACCCTTTTGTACCTTTTTCTTAGCATATCATATGTAAGATTGGCTATTATATATTTTATATATTTCGCAACACTGCTATGCAACAGCTACATGACCTCTCTCAACCTCATCAAAAGACACAACCTCACCTGCTAAAATTACTCAGAAGACACACAAATAATCAGCAAAATCAACGCTAGGAAAGAGCAAAACCCAATGCTTACCAAATACCTCACAGAAATAAACCATTGGAGGAGTACCAACAGCTTTAAACTCAATCCAGACAAAACAGAAATCATGATCGCGCCCAGTGACCCATCAAACAACACCTCATTGCATGGCCTACTGAATTGGAAAACCGACCAGAACCATCAGAATTGGTAAAAAATCTCAGAATATTAATGGACTTAACACTCGAACCGCAAGTCAACGCAGTAGTAAAGAGATGCTTCTTCCCACTACACACAGTCAAGCAGATAGTTCACTTTTTCACCTTCCCACATAGAACACTTGCCATAATTTCTCTTGTCATGTCAAGAATAGACTACGTCAACAGCATCTATCTTGGAATGCCACACTATCTTATAAAAAGAAACTACAAATAATACTGAATGCAGCAGCAAGACTACTCCTCAGACTCACCAAGACAGAACGCTACATTGGCTACTAGTCAAAGCGTCCAGCAACGACATTTGCCTCAAACATAAACAATACTCAAAGTGGAAATATGGGGTACAGCATTCTCTTGTATTGCAGCAAAACTTTGGAACTCACTTCCAAAGGAAATATGAACAACAGAAGAACAGTTCCGCAAACTGCTAAAAACATTGCTCTTTAACTCAACAAGCTAAAGAGGATTAATCAACTAAGGAAACGGGCAACACATCACAATGGAAGTACCAAAACAACCGAAACCTGATGAACCGAGACACCTACCAAAAATAAAACATTTACCACAAATCACTATATAATAGTCTGAACTTGACAGATCAACATAACCATTGCACAAAAATACACAGAAACATTTCCATTACTTTTACTAAAGAACTGTACAATTTCCTGTATACTCACCCTGAAACACTTAACAAATACACACAAACCTCTACCATAGCAAAAACCTAAAACCAACACACACTGCAGACACTCCACAACACCCAACATGAAACTAAATGACTACACACAAATCACCATACACACTCATACATCAAAAACAAAATAATGTCTACCAACCAAAAACAAACCAGAACAGAGTGACCTGTTCTTCCAAATTAAAGCTACCAAAAGTACATCAAATCTCTCTTGCTCTTTTCCCTCTCAATCCCACTAACCAAGCACTCCCAACCCTACTTCCTTTTTCAGATCCAACAGAGTACCTGGAGACCATGAAAATGGCAGCAGTGCCCCGTAAAAAATGACAATAACATAATGTATGTATGCTTTATGGCTTTTCGTTCGTTAAAAAGCGTTATAAAATAAACAATATTATAACATAACATATTTGTGAAATAATATTGTGTTAAAGGTATGTATTTGCACAGCCATTTAATACAAATAATATATATATTGGATTTATTATTACATTTGTGTGCCTATACTTGGATGATTATCCTCTGTAGTTCTCACTATTTTCAACTGATTTTAATATATATGGCTATAGATTTCAGCTTTCATAGCCACGCCCTCTAGGGATTAAGTGCAAGTAGATACCATCCATCAGGTCCCAAAGAGCCCGATTGGCATTCCAAGGCTGAAGAGCCGTCACTGGGTCACCAACATACTTGGCTTTGACCCCATCCCAAGAGACCACCAGGGATAGGAATGTAAAAGGTTGCATTGTATCATGCTATGTTGAGTCATGTTATGAATCACTATGTGCATGTCAACTCAGATGAGGAGTACCAGCCACTTTAACACCCTAAAAGCAGGCAAATAAGCCCCAAAAATAAGGTGTAAAACTGCTCAACAAAATAGAAAATAGTCACCATGTAGAGCCTGCCCTGTGCTTTTACTCTGCTAGGTTTTTCGGATCAGTGTTATAGGCAGAGCAGTAGCAGTGGACGGAGCCATTTAAGCCAGATTTAAACTTTAAAAGAAAAATGCATCTTAATTTGTATTAATTGCTAGATTTCGAGAACTGTTTTAAAGATCAAATATATTTTATTTACCTATAAAGTACTCCCATTAGGATTCAGCACTACTTTTGGGCTCCTAAAATATAATTTAGTCCCAAATAAAAAAATACAAATACCGGGTCCAATACTCCCACTTCAAATCTTCTCTGGAGCCATTCCTATGTGGGCACGGTACATTATGTTAGTTACACTGTTTTTGGTATTCTTCACTCTGATATACTAAATTCTTGGGCTATGTTATGCTGTGTTGTTTAAGGAGCAATACTTTTGTACTAATACAAACCGTTGCATTAAAACATTTACCTGTTAAAATGAATTATTTAACATATAGTATAGGTTAGGGGAGGTTCTCTTCAGCTTCCTCCGTGAATATTGAAAACCGTTTATTGAAATCCAGATAGTTTACTGTAGCTTATTTCACAGGCCATTCTTTGAAACCAAACAAAATATGGATCTTTTAGGGGAAAATCATTACACCATTTTCTCAGAAGAACCATTTGAAGTGTGCACTTATAAATAGGGTGTAAAACATGTGTTGCTTTACAAAGTTATGCAATGAAAAAATAAGCCTAAAAGCAAAATAAAGCAACAAAATTCACACTGACAAAAGTTCAGTTTGACTTTAAGACAAACCTCCAGGTTAAGAACATACACTGCAACATGGCCCTTTCGCCATTAAACTGAGCTTGTTGGTCGGGTTTAATCAATTTTCTTTGGAAAATCCTGTACTGCAGAATGCATGATCACTGCAACAGTTTGCATCGTGTATTAAAAGACACATTGGGCCTCATTACAATGTCAGCAGTAACCTGCTGGTGCTACCAGTGGGTTGCAGCCGACCTCGAAACACTGAATCTGCTGCTTGACTTCCCGGTGCCTCTGGGACATTACAAGCCCAGGCAGAGCCCTGGCAGAGCCCTGGCATTTTAGTATGTCAAGCCCAGGCAGAGCCCTGGCATTTTAGTATGTCAGGCTGCAGATTTGGTAACTCCCCATTCCCGTGGAGTCCCGGACTCCATGGGAGTGGGGAGATGGAAGCACTTGCACCGTTGCTAATGGTGCCGGTGCTTCTGTGATGACTCTGCGTACCCGGGCCAATGTGCCGGGAGGGTCTGTCCTGCCGGGCACTGAGCCCCTACAGGCAGACTCGTAGTGTGGCAACTGTAACCTTACAGGCAACCATGTTTCCAGACTGCCACACTCGGAATGAGGCCCAAAGCCTCATCATATATTGGGTGGTATCCTGGCAGTAATTGCACTGGGATACCGCCCAATGATAATAGCCTTACTGGAACTCGGTCCAGGGTAATTAGCACCAGATCCCGAGTTGCGGGGGTGAGGGGGCCTTAAGTCCCCATTCCCGTTCGGTCCATTGGACACATTGGACCCAATGGGACATTTTGGGCGCTATTACTGTGGCACAATTTGCACTGAGGTAATAGCGCTGAAAATGAGCAGAAAATGGCGAGATTTACCTCCAGCTGAAAGCTGGAGGTAAATCTCCAACTTTCTTCCTTTCTTTCGAGATTGGCAATGCAGCAGTAACGCTATTATCACTGCATTTTTACCGCTCTGCCCAACCCCTGATGAAGCCCAAAGACGTCTTGTTTGCAGTTGTAAAGAAAAATGCAATCTTTATTATAAGAATACATTTCTACACGTACAGGAAACTGTAGAATTCAGCCCACCTAATTCAACCAGGCCCATGGTCGGTGACATTTAAGAACATTTCTGCCGCCCACAAATGTTTTAGGTTTTTGTATGCGAGCAACCGCGGAGAAGCATCACATTTATTTTAGGTGCATATGTGATTGACAAACATATCAACCGGTTCTTCCCACAGATATTAAACCTTCTAGGAAAAAAGGTGCAAGAAATGCTACGTTTTATGTTAATATGCTTTACATTTTGTATTAGAAGGTAAGTATGCAAGGGAATATGTCAGGTGTGACCGTACACCATTGTCATTTGGACCTACCTGTGTCAGTGACGATGGTATGATAAAGCATTCAACCTCCTATTGGCATTCAGTTCTGCTGCCAATCTTTCTATATCGGTCCTTCTCAGCCTGCCTCATCTCAGATCTTCAGTGGGCATGGTCTTGCTTTGTCTTTCTATTCCCGTCAACACCTACAATGTTCTAAGGTGACCTTATATCTCCCTTATGTGGCTTCAAAAAACTTTCCCAGAAATGCCTTGTCCCACGGAAAAAAGTAATGCAGTGTGATCACATATTGCACAACCCCAGTGGCGTATCCAGACTCTTTTGACTGAGGTGGCCCAAGTGGGGCACTGACACATGCAGGGGTGCCATGAAGCACACACATCATGATCATAGTTTACGATAATGGGGTGGCACCTGAGGTGGCCATCAGATTCCAGGGGTCTCACGTGCCACCCCAGGACACTCTGTGGACAGGCCACTGCATAACCCCCTCAACAGTCCTTCTTGTCATAGTCCTTACTTACGTGAGGTGCTGTCTCCCAAACAAAATCTCTACTACCCTTTTCAGAAACAATTGTAAAACGCTTCCCTGGACGAGTCCGCCTCCTACATTTCTCATTTGTTTCTGGCATCAAACACATCAGACCTCCACCCCCACTGCACTTCCTGTTTTGTGTGTCTCCAGGAGCACTCAAGCTTTACACCCTTTTCACGCTTCAAGAAGGCAGTCAAGTATTTACCTTATGTAATTATGTAAGCTTTGGCACTTAAAAGCAACAGTAAATGCTGGGCTTCCAGTTAACGCATTTAGTTGAACCTAATTTAGTTGGTCTCCTGTCTCCCCTCACCCCCTCTGTTCATGCCCCGTGTGTTTCTCCTGTCTTCCCCCAACCCCCGCTCAGGCCCCGTGTGTTTCTCCTGTCTTCCCCCACCCCCTGCTCACGCCCCGTGCAGTCTCCTGTCTTCCACCCACCCCCCGCTCACACCCCGTGTGTTTTCCTGTGATCCATCAGGTTCTAATTCCCTCCTCTTCTACTACCTTCCCACTCCCCTTCCTACCTATTTTCTCCCTCCTCTCAGCCTTTCCCCTCCTAGCACTTACTCCTATCATCTGTTTCCTGACTTTTGATAGCAGCTTGTCTGTCTCCCCACCTCCCCCTTTGTTTTTTCTCCCACCTCCCTCCCCTGCTTTTTAAATTCGTCACTAATCCTGCCATGGCGCACGCGGGCACACACCGCGTGCGCTACGCGCACAGCAAAAGCGCACATAGCGTGGTGCACACAATCAAAGTGGGCGGAACAGTGGGTGTAACACGCGGAATGGGGAATAACGCGTGAAAAAGAAGGCGTAACTGGGGAAGTACTGCAGGGAACTACACGGAACGCCCACACGCACGCGAATAACCCGTATTCATAGATTCGAATACGGTAAACCCGCGCAGGGCAAAAGACGCACACAGGCGTCAACGCGTCTGCCACAGGAAGGCAGGCGGAAGCATCCCCGCGCACAGTATAAAAGTACGCGCAAACAACAAACACATATATACAGCTACGATGAATGCCCCATTTGTCGCAGCACTGATTGTGGGACACCGCAGGAGGAGGAGAATAGCCAGGGCACGCATTTTCGCACCACGGACAAGCCTTTTTGGGATGCCTGACGACCAGGTCTACGGCAGGTATAGGTTTCCACCCCACATCATCCTAGACCTGGTCAGGGAGTGGGAAGATGACCTTACATCCCCCACCCTTTGCTCCCAAGCATTGAGCCCCTTGGAGAAGGTGCTCAATCTCCTGCATTTCTTGGCCAATGGGTCCTTTCAGCGGACTACTGCCATAGTGGGGGGGGTTTCACAGGCCACGCAGTCACGCTGCCTACACCAGGTACTGGCAATCATGACAGCGCGCCCCTCAGTCCGCAGGCACATATACATGCCCCGAACCCCCGCAGAAAGGCAGGCCGTTGTCCTGGATTTTTACAGGGTGGCACACTTCCCCAAAGTGCTCGGTGCCATAGATTGCACCCATGTGGCCCTACGTCCACCTAGGGCCACTGAGCACATCTACCGAAACCGCAAGCACTGGCATTCCATCAATGTACAGGTGGTATGCGATGCAAAGGGAATCATCACCTCTGTCTATGCAAACTACCCTGGCTCCACCCATGACAGTTTCATATACAGAATGTCCGCCCTGAGCCGGGCCCTGGAAGCTGGGCAGCATGGCGACACCTGGCTCCTAGGTGAGTACAAATGCCCTTGCACATGCATGCATGTCACACACACACACATACACAAACCCCAATAATCATAACCATTTACACCTCCCCAGGGGACAGTGCCTACCCTCTGAGCAACCACATGATGACGCCAATCCGGAACCCCACCACACCACCCCAGGTAAGATACAACGCTGCCTATATTGCAACCAGGGCCATAGTGGAGCGCACATTCGGAGTGCTGAAGTCAAGTTTCCGCTCCCTTGACCGCTCTGGCGGGCAGCTACTCTATGCACCCGCAGTAGTGTGCAGGATCATTGTGGCAGCATGTGTCCTGCACAATGTTGCAACACAGTAGGGCGTACCGGTGGACATGGTGGTGCCCCCACATCCCCAACCACAGGCACAGGCGCTGCCCATGGGAGGGGACAGGGCACGTGGCGAGGAAGCCCGGACCCAGCTTGTGGCCACATTTTTCACCTAAACTCCCACCCCTGCGGAGTGCACACAGGCCTGGCACATACCAGGTGACAATCGATGATGACAAAGAGACAGTCAACTGTCACAACCTTACCACCCTGAGATAGTTGCCATGGAAGTGCCACATTGTCTGCATCCCTAGCTACTTAAACACAAGCTATCTGTGTGACCAAAAGGCACACATATGACATATGAAATGACATGATATGGCATTTGTAACGTGCCTATACACAAGTGTTTCAAGGTGCGACGAGGCAGGGAGGGGGGAACAAGGGAAGACAGACAACGATACTACTAGGCCAGGTGTCATTTAGATTGCGCAAGTGCAGGGGTAGGGGGGAGGGAAAAGTGCAAGGGGAAGGGGAGGGGGGGAGTGCAGTACAGGATAAGTAGAATACAAAACAAATAAATAGGCCAGCTGGTGGCAACTGCAAAGGTAAGTGCAGACAAGTGCTGGGAAGGGGGGGCTGTAGGGATAGAGAGACAGTCCCGCAGTGCAGGGGTTGCCAGGGAGGCAGTGCAAGTGGAGAGTGGCTGGGCCAGGGACCGAGGTCGGTGAGAGTGGCCCAGTTGCAGATCCAGTGCAGTTTCAGTGAAGAATTTAGCAAGGGAGAGGGAGAGAGAAAGCAGAAGCAAAGAGGAAGGTCTTGAGGTGCTTCCGGAACCGGAGATGGTTCTCCTCAAGTTCCAGGGAGGCAGGAAGGCCGTTCCAGAGGGAGGCCCCTGCCGCGGAGAGAGATCTACCCCCAGCTCGTTGCTTCGAGAAGCGGCTGACCCTGACATGCAAGGTGTGAACCACACACACCTGCAAAACAGGCCATGACCATCACTGTTATGTCACTCAAACCCTCCCAAACCACAACATGACATGGCAAGCAATAGCCATACACCAACACAGTACCAATAAGGTACACATTGCTATGTCAAAACTGTACAGTGGCATCAGACAATGATGCCTGACATGGAATCAGATGAAATGACTGACCAACAACCTCCCACCCAAAATAAGTCATTCCCAAATGCATTACAAATTTTGTAGACGTAGCATACCAATGAATGCCTGTCTACAAGCACATTGTGCATTGCAAAATCAACACTGCAGCTTCTGTGTGCTGTGTCCAACTCCTGCAACACACTGCTCAGCACACAGCACAATGAACAGCTATTGTGTGTGATGCACACCCTGTGCATCACATTTAAGCGACAAACCACATCAAAAAGCAAATTAGGCATGTACAGGATCCATAATTGGTCACATAACATGTGCTGCAGGGACACAGTGGGCACCAGAAGGCAAACAGAGTGTACACGTGGATATCCAAGGGTGGTTGTACATGTAGTGCATCATAGTGCAAGTGTGTGGGCCAGTAAGGACATGCACTCAACATATGCATGTGCAATCAAGTGACCATCAGTGTCCTCTACACATCACATGTGAACATTCACCATGTGTACACCCCAGCATGTCAAACCACAACTATCCCCTCACACCTGAAAGGTAAACACAACACATGAACAGGCATTGATCAGCAGAACACAACATGTACATAGGATATCACAATTACAATGTCAGGGTTCCCATCACACTGCAGGGCAAGGCAACTATCAACAACAAAACACCCCCCTCCCTCACAAATGACCATGACCCACTGAACAACTGCACCTGGGTCATGGAGCCTTCAACCCTCAATTTCACCTGGCCACAGGATCACCCTTCCATTTCGTCACCATCTCCCACCTTGTGTGTAAAAAGGTGCCTGCACCCTCAGAGTCCACCTTCATTTGCAAAATCACAAAATCCAAGGCAGAAAAACGAACCAGAACACCCTCCAGTAGATGACTTGACGTAGCAGTACCTTACAAAGGCCAAGTACTACCACAATGATGTAACAACCAAGGTAGCACAGTAAAACAATCTCACAACAGGATGTGAACCATGTGTGGTACATAACATAGAATGATGCACCACGAACGGATGTGTACTGTCACAGGTCCCGTGTACAGGTGCAGGAGTGGCACGAACCAACCACCCCCACCGTGGCCCGGGTGCCTGCAAGGTCAAACTCACACAGGCCTCTGAGACCCTGGTGGGGAAGGAGGGTCAGGGATAAGCAATCGGGACAGGCATGGCACACTGGATAACTGGAATGAGTGGCAGGAGAGGGGAGGAGGAATGACGCATGAAAGTAGGGAATGCATGAAAATGTACTACCTGCATGAACACATACACAATCCGAACAAACTTGGACATCATTGTCATGGCCTTCTGGTGTCCAGGCTTAGGAGTGGCACAAACCAACCACCCCCTCTAGGGTTTTGGCACCTCCAAGTTTGGGGCTTACACAGGCATCCGCAACCCCAGCGGGGAAAGAGGGTTAGGGAACGTTGGTTGGATAGGTACGGGAAGCAGGAACACCGGGTAGAGGGTACAGGGTTTAGAATTGGATAGGACTCTGGGTGATTAGGGGAAAACACATACCAAATTGAATTACACATTCATCCATGCATTAGTGCACCCCCCAGCAAGCCTATGCAGAGCAGTTTGAAAGAAAAACAACAAGACACTTAGCTCTGGTTTTGAGTGCTGGCCTCCTGCCTGCGCACTCTCAGGTCCGGTTACAGGAGCACTTCAATGCTGCAAAGAGAGCCACAGTTAATAATCTGTGCATGCCCATAACACAAAAACACACCACCAAATATGCCCCATAGCAACAAACTACTCTACAAACAGACAATCTGGTGTAGATGCTTCGTACCCATATGTAACATAACCCCTGTGATGGGTCATACACAGTCAATGCAATAAGTCAGCCGCCGGTGGGTGCGTGGCAAATGGAACACCAATGTGTCACAATTCACACAACATGAAATGTTCCCTGGGTAAGCAGACAGACCCATATAGCAAGGCATGACTTCAGAACAAGTTGTGTTCCACCATGACCAAAACAAAGTAGGCAGTGCATGTTTCAAAATGTACATGGAAATGAAATGCACTGCACCCGAGTATGTCCCTTGCTGTATGTCCCTGTGAGCTGCTCCTTTCCATGTCTCGGAAGGCTACATGGTTGATACAAGTGCCTCAATGGACCTTGGTGTACCGGAGGGTATGTGCCACTGCCCCTGCAGGTGCCACAGACAACCTTACAATCAACAGCCATCAGTCCACCAACACATCTGAGCTGTATTGTGTGCTTCAACACCAATATTCGTCCAAGCTCACCCTCAGTGCTGTTACTAAGCCTGCATGTGCAACTGGCCTGGTGGAAGCTTTGCTGTGTTGTGGCCCCCCCTGTGCTGCTCACCTTGCCTGGAGTTCCTTGGAACACGTCAGCAGTTCTAGGATGTAGGTCTGCAATCCCTGTGCCTCTCCTTGTGCACACATGTGCATGTGGGCACCAACAAACGTGTCCAGAATTCAGACGTCCAATGGGCCATGTCTGCTGGCAAAGGTGGTCTGGAGGCTCATCCCCCTGCAGAAAGGGCATGAAATAAATCATTAATGCTTTAAAGTCATTTGTGTGTGTGTCTCTTCAGGCATCTCATTACTGGACCATGTCAGAGACTTACATCAGAAATCACACTATCAGTCCGTCTTTCACCTCCAAAGTGTGGAACTCACTATCTACGGCATGAATTGCAACACGCACGTGTACAGTAAAGATAAGAAACATACTACACAATGCATAGCAATGAATGTACACATTAATCATGAAACGCCCCATCTAGCTAAAGCTGAACAGTGGTCAATTAAACCGCGATCATCCCACTAGGGGTGTCAACATAAGTTACACAGCACCAGACATGCCACAGATATGACAGTCCAAAGCCCTTGTGTAATAGGCTGTCACACCGAACCATCCTTGCGAGCCCATGGATAAGGGAGGCAGGAGTGGCATATGTGATTCAAGGACCCCAAGCAGCAAACATATACACAAGACAAGCCTGAAGGGCCCAGCTGGAACAGACAGTGGATGCCTTCAAAATCCACAAAGCACCGCACCGTCACATGAAAGCACAATAGACAAGCATTTTTAAACTATATTAACTAATTACACTAACTATGAAAAACCTACATTACCTCATTACCTAATTAAACTAACTATCAAACAGAAACTTAACTAACTAAACTAAAAGAAAAATCAAAAATGGCCACATACGACCCAGTGGGTAGGGGAGGCACCCAGGAGGGGGGAGGTACAGGGTGCTGCTCAACACCAACATGAGATGATGCTGAGCCAAAAAAAAACCTCCATGGGCTCAACGCCTGCACAGCCCGACCTATGTGGGAGATAGATGGTCGTCTGAGTCTGGCTCATCCTGGAAAGGAGGACGTGGCACAGTAGCCTGGCCACGCCTAGCCGCAGCTTGCCCCTCGTCGGCAGCAAGTCTGCCAGACGGGTGAGCCTGGTTCTGTGTGGCAATGTGACGTAGGTCTGCATGCAGAACCTCACGTGATACACATGCTTCCTCTTGCAAGGTAGCACGTGTAACACAGAGTTCCTCCTGCAAGGCCTGGCTGGACAACCGCTGCACCTCCCGGCAAGCCTGTAGCTCAGCTGAGATGGTACGCTCAAGCTGTGCAAACCTCTCCTCTGCCCGCTACCTCTGGGACATCATAAGGTCACCCAGAGTGGATTTGAGGGAAGCATACTCCTCTCTCAGGGCATCCATGTGTGCCTCTGCGTGAGCAGCAATTGCTTTACGCAGAGACGACATTTCAGCCTGGCGTGCCCTGTCTGAGGCCGCCATGCCCAGCCTGAGCGAGCGGGCCGTGGACGTGCTACCTGCTGCTGGAGAAGCACCTGCGTAGCAGGGTGGAGCACAGATCGGGCCACACGCTCCATGCTCTCAGCGATGTTCTCCATTGCTGCCCCCTGCCGTTCTGAATTGGCAGTCATGTCTTGCTCCCACTCAGTATACTGCGGTTGTGTGCGGTGACCGCGTTGCTGGGCTTGACCCCTGCGGGACCCAAGGACCGGGTGTCCTCGCTGTGTTGGCACCACCCGCGGCTGCACGACTACATGCCCCCTTCGACGTGATGTCCCAGGCACATCAGTGACTGGTGTGGAGGGTGACCCTGCGTCCCGATCCACCACGGGCGGAGGAACCAAGACTGTCTGATCCCTCAGTGCAGGTGTCGCGGACAGAGGAGTGTCCATATCAGAATCACTCACCCCTGACACATAGACTTGATGCTCATCCAACTCAACATGGACGTCAGAGTCGTCATCAAGGCTGGACTCATAGGCAGCCAGAGACAAGATGGACTGTAGCACTTGGTGGTTTTCGTGGCCTACCACCCCATGACCCCCACTTGTGCCGGGTTGATGTAGTGGTAACAACCCTGTGTCTGGCATGACAACACCATCCTACGCCTCCATTGCGTCATCACCTGAAAAATAGTGAGAAAAAAGGTCACTACACATGTCAGAAGCACACAACACACACACACAGACAACAAACACATCAGGCAGACATGTGACACACAACATATAACCTGGCATGCATGCTGGTTCAACTTTGAATTCTTCTGTGATCAGACCTGTTGAAAGGTGGCAGTTTCCATGGAAGTGGGTCTATGTAGTGCAGAAAATGTGTACGCCACTCACTACCTACATGTACAAGGACTCCATGGTGTGTGTCAGGAAATGTGAAGGCAGTGCAAGGTCAAATTCAGGCATCACGTGCACTGTGCATTCAATGTGTAGCATATCTACAAGCCAAGCACCCCTCCACCCAAGTACAAAAGCAGGGATGCCTAGCATGGCATCAAAAGGCTGACCATACACCTGTGTATTGACAGGGAGTGTTGAGTGGCATCAACAGCTTAATGTGATTTAAGTGACAACACTGAAAATGATGGGACAGTAAGCAGGACACATGATGAAAACTCTGGAAGCCGCCCACGTGTGAAGAAGACACTACAACAGTCGGACAGAGTCATTGGCCATTAAACAGGCTGAGGCCTGTGAGCCACACAGATTGTCAGACCCTAAACATGTGTGCAACGCAGTACTGAGCCACAGTTGACATGGGAAGGCTGATGAGATGACATGCAATGTATGTCACCCAGGACTTGTATTACAGTGATCATCCAGTGAAGGACACATAGGGGCATGCGTGCAATGCACATGGAGCATGAATGGGCACTCATGTCCCTGCGGGACATCTGACCTATGCACAGTACAAGTGAGATACCCTGCATCAAGTACTAAGGCTGTACACACGGCATATGTCTGGCAGATTGTACGCTGGAAGTTAGCATCTACACAGGACGCATGAACAGGAAAGTAAACATTGGCAAGATTGAAGCAAACCAGTGCAAAGGTGGAACTGGGGTGCAGAGTGGCGGAGGAGGGGCAAGGGAGCATGCCTACATGGAATCCCTGTATGCAGGCAGAGGAGACATGCACGTCAGTCATGCAATGACATTGTGCCTGAGCTGAGAGGAAGGTCACCCCACGCCACATGCAGAAGGGCCAGTGAGCTGGAACATGGACCGGAGGGGCATACTTGTAACCAGCATGTCAGTAGGGTGCAATAGTGGTGATGCGGACAGTCCCCGTCTGCTCCACATGTCCACCATCCAGCAGAGCAGACATGCATCACGGAAGCATTGCATTACTTACACATCAGAACCATGTACACTTCAAATGTAGTGGCAATCATGCACAACACATCCCACAAGTGAAACACACACGTCCTCAACAAACACGCATCAACACTCACTGGACTGGGCATCAAAGTCCAGCATCTCTCCCACTTCTTCGACCAATTCAGGTGGTATGAACTCCGCAACAAGTGCCTCATGCGGAGTGAGCTCTTCCTCCTCTGGTGCAGGCCCACCGCCAGTCACCAGAGTCAAGTTGTAATTAGAGGCACGCTTAGCCTTAGCGCTTAGCGCTGCGTTTGAGGTAATTCCAACGCTTTTTGCACTCTTGCGCCGTGCGCACCTCATGGCCGAAGGAACTGACATGTTCCGCAACATGCTTCCAGTGGGTATTACGGTGGGCAGCTGTAGTCTGACTATTGGCACCCACTACCATGTCACGGCTGTGGCCCCGCACGTAGTCCACGAGGAAGTCCAGTTCCTGCTTGCAGAAAGGCTTCTTCCTCGACGTGCAGGAGGTCGTGGCTGTGTGTGGGGTCCCAGCCTGTGCTGCAGGTGCAACCTTCCTCCTCTTGGACTGTGGCGCAGACCCTGGCTGGCTAATGCCGCCCTGACCAGTATGGCCAGTGGGTTCGGTGGATTGAGCCAAGGGAGTGGCAGGTGGAGGGACGACCAAAGGCCTGACTTGTGTCAGTGGCATCTGGGTGCCCTCTAATGGACCCTGCGCAGCAACATCCGCTGTGGCAGGGTCATTGACCACAACGGTCCAGGTTGGCAGATCCACAACCGGGGTGTTGTTGGGTGCATCTGTCCCTGCACTTGCCAACACCCGGCTGTTCGGGGCAGCAGATGACAAAACTGCCCCAGGGACACGTGTCTTGGTCAGAGCAGCCCTGCGTGCCCCTATGGTTTCCCTGCTGGCCTGTTGGAAATCTACCAAGGGCTCCTCAAGTGCCAACGCAGCCTGCGCTGGCAGACCCTGAGCCTGGGTGGCGGTGTCCACAGCTGCACCTGCAGCTACCACTACCAATGGAATGGACTGCCGGGTCACACAGGCGCCAGTGCCAGATGCAGAAGCTGCATCCCCCAGAACCACAGGGGGTGGTGGCATGACTGCACCGACACATGGCACAACATTGTGCTCAAGTGGCGCACCCCTGCCTCTTCCCCCTCTGTGGCCGCCCTGGACACCCTGGACTCCTCCTACTCCCTGGTCACCACGGCCACGTCCCCGACCACGCCTGCCACGAGGAGTACGCCCAGCTGAGGTGCCCCTCACCTTTGGTGTCCTCCCAACCATGGCACAGATGTAGTAGTGCCGGCACAGATGGAGTAGTGCCAATGGGAGGTGTACACCACAATTGACCTGGGCAATTGGGGTGAAGGGGGTGGGAAGCAAGATGTTAACAGCTCCCCTGCACCTGCAAGGCTGTATGTCACCCCGGTGATGTAGTGACGGGTCACGCAATGCTCAGGCACCCCAAAACTGCAGTAAAACTGTGCACGCAACCCTGCAGCCTACGTGCGTGGAATCAACCTCCCGCAGTACGCGGTGGCACCCAGTAACACGAATAACGCGTACGCGTGGGACACGCAGGCTACTATGACCTCGAAAATGGGTGAGATACACAGGGGCACCCGCAGTGGGAAAAATAGCGTGTGCGACTCACCGTCTGACTAGCGCGATGCAGAAAAACACGCGTAGTCAATACCCCCACCAAAAGAAGAGATACGTCCTTGATAGCTGTGAAGTTGTGATGGCGCACGAAACAACAGGAAGCAGCAACACACGTCGGTCTCCAGAAAAAGGCACGTACAGCAAACTGCTGCCCCCGCTCACCTTTAACCCGTGCTGAGGGAAACGCCAATGCACATCACGTCACTTACACGCATGGACCCTTTCCTCGGATTACACGCATTCCCACGCGGACGTGCAGTTTTTCACGTGCGTTGAAACGCCTGTGCACGCCCACGCGCGTCACGTCACAGAGGCACTTGTGCTTGAAGGGCCTTCGGTCCAATGAAATCGCGTATGCGTGCAGACGAGCTTACGCGCTAGGGGCCTTTCCTCGAATTACACGCTGACTTGCAGAATTTCCACGTGCCAAATCACTCCGTATCAAGCTGGCCACGTGTAAGCACATGGAAGACCACGCTCCTGCCCAAAAGGCCGAATTACTGCCCCCCAGAGCCCTGAGCAGCCTCCCATGAGCCATCTGCTGCTGTCTGCCTGCCTGCCTGCTGCCACCGTGCCCTGCCATTTGGTGCCTGCACATCAGCCACCTGCAGGGGTCCAGTTGCTGTGTCCACCCCTGCTGGAACAGAAGACTCCCGACTGGGATACCATCGCTCCACAGCCCAGCCCCAGGACCCAGTTGCCCACCCACGCCTGCCTCGGGGTTTGCCATGTCGGGTCAAACACCATCCGAGACCACTGGCGACCCCCAGCCAGAGGGACTGAGGGCCACCAGCTTCAGTCAGAAGGAAGTTGGTGTCCTGGTGGAGCATGTCCTGGGGCATTATGATGCCCTCTTTGGATAATCACGCACCGACAAGGAAGGACGGGACAGGATCTGGACGGACATCGTGACTGCCATCAACGCGGAGGGGGTGGCAGTCCGACTATTCCATCATGTCAATAAGCGCTGGGAGGACTTCAGGTCCAGGACCCTCAACAAGGCCCAGCGCCTCTTGAAGGCAGCGGATGCTAAAGGGCGCCGGGGCCACTTGTCGGAAGATCAGAGTCCTGGAACGCATATCCCCAGCGCTCCACGTCCAGGTCCTTGAGAGGCAGACCCGTCTGGAGTCGAGCGGTAAGTGGCCAAGCATTGCTGTGTGAGACAGGGCATGTTGCAGTGTGCTGGTTGTCTGATACTTGCCTGTATGTGTGACATAGGCCATTTACGCTTGTGTGTGTGTGCAGGGACATCATGGTCATGCATGTAAGACCAGTAATGTGTGAAGCACACGGTTGGTGTATGTGTTTAAATGCTACATGGGGAGCCCTATGCGGAATGGACACATGAGAGCATGCCAGTCTCTGTTCCTGGACATGGGTGGGGGTGAGGGATGGGTGATTGTTAGGGAGAATTCTCTGTTTAGGCTGAATTTCCTAACCTAGTGAGTCACCCAGCAGCTTGGCTGGATTACTGGAGTTTGTTTTTTTCCATCCTGCCAAGAGTGAGACTCTTTTTCTCCCAATCTTGAACATGAATGTGTGTAATTCCTTTGAATGTCAATGGGTTCTATGGGCTATGGGGTCTTTTACCCCATAGGGTCTCATATGTTTTTCTATGTGTGTTACACCGCACCCTCCGTGCCGTAGCACTGGGGCGTCCTAGCGGACCACCATCATAGACTCCATACCCTGGGACTGACTACTGTCTCCCCTGGCATGTAAAGTCACCATTGGCTTTACTAGACCTACATTTACTAACAGAACTAGTACACACCATCCTATTGTGGACGTACTAGTAGGGGTAATTCGATTACTCCTGGGTCTGTTATTCGAGGGGGCACTGTCCCGTCCCCCCTCATCGAGTTTTGGCTGGTGGCAGTGGAAACTACTTGTTATATTCGACCCCGAATATAACCCTATGGGATTCTTCCCATTGTTGGAGGTTAATACTTTTTCTCGTTAATCTCTAAAACACCACTGGTTTATTCATCTTAAATAAATCTATCGGTTGGTATTTTCTGCCAGAACTCGGTTTTTAAAATGGCATCTGTGTCCGTCTCTATGACTCCTAAACCAAAGGTTGAGCCCTTTGTTCCACTTTTGGCGGGCCTCTACACAGAGGCCCTCCAAAGCGGTGCCATTCTGTCTGGGTACCACAGGGGGTGTGGGAGGGGGTTTAGGCACCCTGGACTGAGTTGCCTTGCCAACTCAAGTCGCACTCTGGTGTGATTGGCCCAAGTGGTGAGCCACCCCGCTCACCACTTAGTGTGTTTTGAGTGACAGCTAGGCTGAATGAATGGGGGTTTTCTGCATAAAAGCAGGGCTTTTGGGACTGGATCCTGAGAAGTCGCCACAGGGCCTAAGAATCCGACGAGGGTAAAGCTGAGCCGACCTGCAAAGACGACACCTCAGGTGGAGCCCTGCTGAACCGACTCACCACTTTCCGACGACAGAGGAGATCTCCCCGCCGGAGAGTCTCTTCCCCTGACTGGTGGGAACAACCAGTCCCCTTTGCTTTTTCTTCGTTCCAGGACGTAGTGGTCGAATTGCCCGTGCAGAGCACCCCGGCGACCGGATAGCCACTACCCCTGTACCGCGACCAAAAGGTGGTGCCTTGTGACGGAGCACTCCGCGGCTGGTCTCTTCCCTGGTGGTGCAACGATCTTCAACTTTCCTTCGACGACAAGATCATCTCTTTTCTTGGCAAAGACTGCCCCCGCCGGAGTTGTCTCACCACAAACAAGGTACCGTGTTCACCTGGCTTCCCTTGTGTCGGTTAGTGTGAGGTGTCTGAATCCTCGCCTCTCCATTGGGTCGCCTCCAAGCTTTCTTAACTTTCTGTTCTGAACTGGTCCAATCTTTCTATCACAATTTAAGACTTGAAGTGCATTTCCACTGTGATACTTTTTGGGACACATCGCCTTGCCTCTCTCCGAGTGGGCCTGGCCTCTGAACTTTGCAATCTACAGTAGACCCTGCCTTACTTGCCTTGCATTTGTTCGTAAAAGTGTTGGTACCGAGTTGATTTCATACCCTGCCTTTTCCCTCCCGTCCTAACGAATACTTGAGTGCCATCTAGGTTAAAGCATTCACCTCTGTCTGCAAATAAGTGGTGCCGTTGAACCTAGACTTGTCGAACTATTGTTAGGGGGATTGATTTTTCTTATAGTAATTCTGCTTGAAGTGTTTACCGTATTAGTGCCAGTGTGTTTTCATAGATGTGTTTTTATAAATAAATAACTATATATCTTTACACCGAAGCCTTGTTCCGTGTTTGCTTGTTCTACTGTGTAAATTGCCCTATTTTGTATACTCCACATACTGCCTAACTCTTCTTGAGGGAAGTCTGACTGCTCAGCCACAGCTACCAAGTGAATCTGTGTGGTACAGACTGCTACCAAGTGGGTTTACTGCCAAACACCTGTACTCCTAAATCTTTTGCAGTGGTCTATGAGGGAACTGCACAGGTTTCCGCCTAACAGTGATGATGCCATGTACATGTATGGTGTCCATGTCTGTGTGTCTGACCTGCGTGTCTGTGACTTGTGAATGCCATGGATGCATGACACATGTCTGTGTCAATGTTCAGATTCACTGATGCAGCCTAGCTATCCTTGCATCCACTGTGTCTGGGGTGTACGAGTCCAGATGGATGAAAGTACGGTGAAGTGTGTGAATGTGATAGGCATGACCCATGATGCATGTGAGTTCAAAAACAACATTGTATGTTTCAAGAGTCCCTTGGACATGTTTGCTTATGTCCATAGCATGCGCCATGCCTGTTACTGCATGTGTTTTGCCTGCACTGACCCATGTGTTGTGGAGGGACATGATGGAAGTGATCTTTGACAGTGGCACTCATCTGCTATTGCTTCCTGTCTAGGGGACCATTGTACAGTACCCTGATGCTTGTGTTCTATGTCTCCCTCTACACAGCACAAAATGAAGAAGAGGGCAGAGACGGCGCTGTGGAGCAAAGCAGCGGGGATGCCCCCACGGCTGCAGCGGAAGGGGTGGTTGAGCCCCCACAGGGGCTTGCAATGGTGGAAGACGGGGTGGAGCCATCCAGGTTGGTGGTTTCCACAGAGGAGGAGGCCGCTACTGAGCCGCACATGGGGCCTGGTGGGGGCATCCCTGCTGGTGCAAGTGGTGCAGTCCAGGGGCAGGAGGCAGCACAGGTCGCCGTGGTGGTGCCTGTGCATGTCACTGTCCCTGACACTGTGACTGCACCACATGCACCAGCAGGGATGCCCCATCCCAGGCCCGTCCGCAGGTAGGGGGGATGTCCATGTCATCTGACTCCCCTCCACCTGCAGACGAGGGGACCCCTGGCCGTATGGAGAAGGTCCTGATTGGTGTCGCGTTGCGCAAGGGTGTCATTCTTGATGAGGTGCGTGCTTCCCGGGGGGTGCATGCACGTCATCACGAAGAGCACCATGCCAACGTGGCCCAGTTGGGAGCGGTCGTGGTCGGGGGTTTTGTACATGTGTCAGGCACTCTGGTGACCCTCTCCTCCTCTGTGGAGGCTATGCGCCAGTCGTTCTCCATGCTGTCGTCCGGCCCAGATGCCACCAGGGCCCCCTGTGGACCTGCCCCGAACAATGCAGCCAACTCGGTGGGGATCCCATCCCTGCCACAGTCGGGAGTCGGAGGTCCAGCAGGGGTGGACACACCAGCAACTGGACCCCAGCAGATGGAGGATGTGATGGCATCATCGGGCAGGGCACGTGCACAGCGGCGTCGGTGGATTCCATCAGCCTGGATGCCGTCGTGCTGGCACAGGCAGTTGCGTCGGAGGCAGCGGCAGGCTCGACGTGGAAGGCATCATGGCTCGGGCCATCAACATCAGGGGTGCAGGCATCGGCCGGAGGGCAGGAGAACCCTGGAATGGGAGTGGCTTCCATGTGGGAGTGGTTAGGCCAGCAGATAGGTGCGGAGCGGCAGCGGGCAGAGGAGGAACGGCTCACAATGGTCAGGGCGGAGAACTCCATGTGGAGGGCGCTGAGGCGGGCTGAGTGCCTCGAGGGTATTCGCAGGAAGTTGGAGCTGGACACTGCATTATCCCTGCGAGACCTCGGGGCCAGGGAACATGCCCGCCTCCAAGCCATTGAACAGGAGTTCGATGATGCCCTGGCCCATGACAACATCCAGTGAGCCGTTGGACTAGCCCGCTGCCCTTGTAAATAGTTATGTAGTTGGTGTTAGGTTTCCTTTGCTTTTTTATTGATTTTGGACCTTTTGGACAATGGACCACATTTTTGTATATAGTTTTTTTATTAGCTAGTATTTTTAGATAGGTTTCATTTCTTCAGTTGGGATCATGGACCCTGGATTGTTTATCTGTGTATAGTTGACTGTTGGATTATGGGTTTTTTTTTGGATTTCCCCATGGAGCAATGGTTTTCGGTTTTGTTTTTCCCTTGGATGTACTTTTTTTAACTGTGATTTTGGACACCTTTCCTTTGGATTATGATTTGTGGTTTTTCATTATTTTACAGACATGCTGCTTTTTGTTTTTAATTCCCATTGTCGTTTGTTTATTTTGAATCCCATTTATGTTGTTTTTAATACATTTTTTTCATCAAACTTCAATGTGTAGTATCATCTCATTGGTTTCATGCATATCATGATATGGGTTTTGACATTCACTTACACCCATTGTGTGTATGTGAGAGACATGTGTTCATTTACATACTTGACATTGGGGTTGTATCATGTAATTGCAATTTCTGAGTGGGTGGATGCAATACTTGGGTGGGTGTTTGGCATGTGGAGGCTGCCCATAAGGGCCAGGGATCTAGATTGTGATGACGTGTTGGCTGGGGGACATGTGTCAGGGCCTGCTGGCAGGTGCCCCACAATGCTGGGGGGTGGGGGTGCAGGGGGACATGAGTGGGACATGAATGGGGGCCTGCTGGCAGGTGCCTCGCAATGCTGGGGGGTGGGGGTGCAGGGGGACATGAGTGGGGCCTGCTGGCAGGTGCCTCGCAATACTGGGGGGTGGGGGTGCAGGGGGACATGAGTGGGACATGAATGGGGGCCTGCTGGCAGGTGCCCCGCAATGCTGGGGGGTGGGGGTGCAGGGGGACATGAGTGGGACATGATTGGGGGCCTGCTGGCAGGTGCCTCGCAATGCTGGGGGGTGGGGGTGCAGGGGGACATGAGTGGGACATGAGTGGGGGCCTGCTGGCAGGTGCCCCGCAATGCTGGGGGGTGGGGGTGCAGGGGGACATGAGTGGAACATGAGTGGGGGCCTGCAGGCAGGTGCCCCGCAATGCTGGTGGGTGGAGGTGCAGGGGGACATGAGTGGGGCATGAATGGGGGCCTGCTGGCAGGTGCCCCCCAATGCTGGGGGGTGGGGGTGCAGGGGGACATGAGTGGGACATGAGTGGGGGCCTGATGGCAGGTGATTCGCAATGCTGGGGGGTGGGGGTGCAAGGGGACATGAGTTGGTGATCAGTAGTGCAAGGAGACATGTGCCTTTGCCGGGGGACATGGCCATGTTGGGTGGGCTGACTGCAGGACATGACCAGGGATGCAGGGTAGTCCCCTGTGGTGTGAGCTGCCTGCAGGGGCCGTGGAGTGTGTACAGGGAACACCTGGGAGGACCCACACTGCCAAATCATGTGTGGGACTCCCCGGCACCCCCGAAATACACGTACCCTGCTGAAATCGCGTGTGAAACTTCCCGCGCACCCCAGTAATACACGTATCCTGCTGAAATCGCGTGTGAAACTTCCCACGCACCCCAGTAATACATGTACCCCGCTTGCACAGGGCCAATCGCGTGGGAAACTTCCCGCGCACCCCAGTAATACACGTACCCTGCTGAAATCGCATGTGAAACTTCCCGCGCACCCCAGTAATACACGTACCCCGCTCGCACAGGGCAAATCGCGCGTGAAACTTCCCGCGCACCCCAGCAATACACGTACCCCGCTCACACAGGGCCAATCGCGTGTGAAACTTCCCACGCACCCCAGTAATACATGTACCCTGATGAAATCGCGTGTGAAACTTCCCGCGCACCCCAGTAATACACGTACTCTGCTGAAATCGCGTGTGAAACTTCCCGCGCACCCCAGTAATACACGTACCCTGCTGAAATCGCGTGTGAAACTTCCCGCGCACCCCAGTAATACACGTACCCTGCTGAAATCACATGTGAAACTTCCTGCGCACCCCAGTAATACACGTACCCTGCTGAAATCGCGTGTGGAACATCCCGCGCACCCCAGTAATACACGTACCCTGCTGAAATCGCGTGTGAAACTTCCCGCGCACCCCAGTAATACACGTACCCAGCTCGCACAGGGCCAATCGTGTGTGAAACTTCCCGCGATCCCCAGTGATACGCGTTCCCCGTTTGCCGTGCTGGTACAGGGTTAGCGCAGCCCTTTGCGCTGGATTGGGGATTTTGATGGCTTTTCCCTGCGCAAGGGGCGTTCTTGGGGGCGTAACTGGCGCTGCTGCAGGGTCGCTGCGCCACTGTGCGCCACATCTGGTTTTGGTGGCTGGAATCCATGAATACGCTGTGCGCGGAAATGTATTTTAGCGCACGCGGCTGGCGCAGGGATTCGCACGCGCACACTGTGCGGCAGCCGCGTGCACCACTTGTGCGCTAAATTCTATGAATTACCCCCAAAGTGTATAGGTGCTATATAAATAAAAAATCAATCAATTAAACAATCAATCAATCAATTAATAAGACATCTGTTTTTATACTAGAAGTCATTGCATTGTTAATGCAGGGCAGACCGAAGGAGCGTCAGAATCCCCACAGCAGACCACTTCTGAATGGGCTAGCAATAGGGGAACAGCACTTCCTGTAAGCCTTGACTGCAAGGATTCCAAAGTGCTGTGAGGCCACTACGCCATTCTCAGTGCTGCGGCTCTTCCAGTGTCTCACATGTAATGGTGGCACATTGGGCACAACCTGTAGCAGCCAACTCTACCACTCAAACTGGAGAAAGAGTGGCTCACCAGCATCAAGGCACATCAAGCTATTTACCACCCATAGCAAATCATGATCGAGACAGGTTTACCACAGCACCAGCAAAGTGGGGCACCCGTCTTGCTAATGGCCGAATCATTCTCTTGAGAGTTGACCAGCAATCATTGCCGGGCAACAAATAACTCTGGAGCATAGTTTCTTATTTCAGACACCGCCATAGAGCAGGCAGAAGAACAATGGCTGAAAAATGAAGCATTTGAAAACTGTGAGGCACCCCAGTTTCCAGGTCAGTCTGTCCCCACCACCTCATCCTCCTTCACTGATTACAATAGAAAAGGGAAGATTGCAGCAAATGATTCCTTTTGAGTGAACATCAGCTTTTAAAGAGCGTGCAGCTTTTGTATTGGTGACAGGTGACGAGGTGAACAGGGGTAGATACTTGCAGGGGACCACCATCCAACACATGAGTGAGGTTATATCTTGTAAATTCCACCCTTGAGAACCAGAGTAGGAAGACCCCTTTGGTCATTACAAGATGGTGGAACCTGAGGGGTTGCCCATACACAATGTAGTATGCACCCTTCACTGAAAATAAGGAAAGTATGTGGGCAAGCCAGTCTTGCTTAGATTTGCAGTGCACTGCTTTCTGTTGGTGGGAGATGAGGCTGAATTTCTAGCAGTGTCTGATTCTCTGGTGTGCAATATGTCCACATAGGTGGCAATCTAAGACACTTCCTATCTTTTTGGGAGGCCACCATCATCAAGGACCAATGGGTGCTCCAGCTGATAGAGAAGGGATTCAGTATTGAAACACTACCTTCTCAATTAGATAACATCCCTACTCCAAGATCCCGCAATCCAATCAAACAGAAAACTATGACAGAGATAATTATAGACCTTCTACAGAAGGCAGCCATAATGTAGATGTCCCCTTGTGAAAGAGGGGAAGGGGATACTTGATCGTGTTCCTGTCCTCAAACTGGTCAGCTGATACATTACAAATCTGAAGTTCAAGATGCTAAACTTGTAACCCCTTATCATTCTGATCAGGCAAGAGTAATCCCTGGCACTAATATCCTTAAGCAATGCGTACATTCGAATCCGAGCATCCCATCAGAGACTCCCGAGATTTGCTATGAAGAGACACTTCCCGTTTGGCCTGATATTGCCCGAAAGTTATCACAAAACTCGTAGCTTCATGAGCAGGTACTCTGCATGTCAAGGGTGTCCAGGTTTTCCCTTATGTAGGCAATTGGTTAATTTCAGCTCCTGCTTTCCTAAGGCTGCAGAAGATAATAAGGTGTGCAGAGTTTTCCAAACAAACCTCAAGCCATTCTTGGATGATAGCTGCCATTGGCAAAGAGTGGCTCAGAGTCCAGAGGCAAATGCTGGTGGCATCTCAGGTGGTACCTAAGGCTTGTTTTCACCTTTTTTGTTTTCATCACTTTTTTGCCATTGCCTGAGCCATTAGTCTCCACCATCACGACTCTAAACCCACGTCCCGTGGACAAAGGCACTAAAGGAGAACCTTCAGTTGTGGTTGACTATAGCCCACCCACCTAAAGGGATGGTCTCATTCCACTCAGGTCCTCTCAGGTTTGACCATGTATGCAAGCCAATTGGGTTGGGATGGCAACTCAAGGCTAGATAACGTGCAGGCAAGATGTTCCAGACCAGAAGCAATACACTCTTCCAATTGACAGGATTTTTTGGCTATACATAGAACCTGACTCTATTTCTCTCCTCAGATTCAAAAGCAGGTAGTCCGAGTCAGGATAAACGAAGTGGCCAAGTATTCGATCAATGACCATGGGGTTACATAAAGCAGGTCTCCTGTCAAAGCAGTCCAGGACATCTGCCAGTGGATATCTGCCAGTGGGTAGAGGCCTACCTCCTATCTCCGGCAGCAGCTTATCTTCCAGTGAGAATATGCATGTTGTGGCAAACCAGATGAAGAACTCAGACAACTATTGCGTCATGTTAAGGGTTGTTATTCAACATAAAAATAAAACACTTATCTAGCCATACCACTATGTGTGATGTTACTTGCCTAATACAACTAGAACTAAGGGTGCTTGTCAAAGTCGGAAAATAATTAGTCCTGAGTGCAATTCTTGTTCAGCTAACTGGCCCTACCACTTAGGAAAACATAACAAAAAATAAGGAGGCTGACACTATAGCCTCTGTCTTTGACGAGGCAGACTGCTTGTGTTTTTCTTAAGATTAGACATTTTATTAAAGACAACATTTGGCAAATACATCCTTGCTATTCCAATTCTATAAGAGAATACCCTACCTGGTCTAGAGGCTAAGGGATTAACTCCTGACCTGAACAAACTGGCCCTCACACGAAACAGCAAAACAATCAAAGGAAATCATTAAACAACATAAAGGAATGAACAATATTGAACCACTATTTTGGGTGACCTTCACCTGTCCTGGGTAAACACCCACCCCATGGTTTTCTAAAGTCAATTCTCCAAATGTTCAAAGGAAAAGAAAAATCTTGAACCAGTTCTTACGAGTTCTAAGTCAACATAAACATTAATTAAACAAAAATCCACTGGTAATACTTCTCTGGCTTTCAGTTGAAAAGATCCCCTTCCAATTTTAGCCAAGAAAATAGCACCAATGGTAATCTTGGAAGTCTTCTTTCCAAGATGAATTATCACAGTTCAAAGATTAGGTTAACAAACTGTTCTTCTATGACTTTACAATTGATTAAGACCTCTGCAGTACATCTGGTATAATTGCCAGGATGCTTACCTTTGGGTTGTTGCTTTCCACTTGACAACCACCCTTTTACTACTTTTACTGTAGGGAACAGCCTCCTTTGTTCCACAGTATGCTCTACTTCAACCAACTTCAATTTGACATCGACTGACAGTTTATACACCACTACAGTTCAGGTACTTCTGCTTCTTCTACAACTTTATACTTCAGAATTATTAGGCATATAAAGACAAGACACTTTGACCTCTACAGTTTGGCAAGGCACTCTTCTTTCCTTCACTCCAAGAAAAGGGCAACCTCTTTGCCTCTTCTGTCTGCCTCACTGCCACTGCTTCTGCTGCATGACTCTTTTACAGCTATCCAGCTCCCTTCCCCAGCGTTGTTCCCACCTTCTTGATTCTAGTAACAACCCTGAAGCTGTATTGCCACTCTTCCATCTTCAGGTAACAATGCCACACTTGTATCAGAGGACACTGTACACAGTGGTCGAAGTGGGCGGGAGTGGTTGGGAGTGGTGCTCCTCTACCTTTTAAAATTAAGTTTGACCATTCCTATACTTTTATTTGAAAAAGAAATAATTCCCGGAATGGTTTCTTTTTAAAATAAAAGTGTAAGAAGAAGTTGAAACTTGCACTTTCAGTGCACTGCACTGAACATTCCTTTAAACAGCAGGGGCATGTGGTTGGGGGTTTGTATTGTGCGTGGTGGGGGCATGGGGATGGGGTTTGTGGGGAACGAGGCAGGCCAGTAGGGGTCAAAGTTCCATTACTTCTTTTCTTACACTTCGACCACTGACTGTACCTTTATCTACCTCCCAGATGAGGTATTTAGATCTTATTAGGATTGGTTTCACGATGGACAGAGTCACCTCTTGGCTTGGGTAATTCTTGTTCTTCAAGTTAGTACAACAACTACTGGATTTAAAGAATAAGCGTTCCGAATAGTACACGGCTCAGACTTCAAAGGAAAAGCAGATTTAAGCACAGGTGGCCACTCTTTAAGATATATCTTTAACCTTAAAGAGATTCCAGTGATTGTTATTCTTATTCAATATGAAAGTCAATGTTAGTTTTTTGGAATTGTTTTTAACAGGCGTTCACTTTTAATTAGAGACACGCGACCACTCCGGCAACAGTAAATTGTTCAACAATGGAAGTGATAGGCTTTTCTCCTTGTGGGAATACTGTTGCTATCACTAATAGTGCGTGTGTTTTATTTCCATTATTAAAAGGTAATTCCACAAGGACAAACAATTTATACTTGCTTTTGAACTACTGCAAGTTACTTCTGAGCTGGTAACAATTATGGGTGAGGCTTGCTGAGTGAACCTGAATGCTGAGCTTCACTCACCGGCTCCAGGAACACTGCAGTTGCAGGCTGTTTCACTTTCCCGACTTCTTCAACTGCTATTCCTACCCTAGTATTAAGAGGATGTGCCTCCACTCTGGGGAGAAGCAACGAATAGTCCAGATTCATCGCAATGCCTATCACCCAAGCAGGACATTTACCTTCTCTGTCCATTATGTTGTGCAGTTATCTTTACCAGCATCTGTATTACCTGCAAGGGAGCCCTCTGGTGCACCTTTTCAACTTGAGGCAACGCCATTGGCTCCCTCAGATGCCCATTCACCCAGAGCCAGGAAGGCAGATGCCCGGTTCTTACCCAGCGTCTGCTCTATGAGCTTGGGGTATAAACCCTGAATGTAAAAGACCACTTTTGCAGAAAGGCAACTGTAAATGCCTGCCCCTCAAGGTCTGTCTTTTGTCTGACCCAACCCCCTAGTTACCCATGTTAATTTCAGGGGGAAATGTGCCTCCCTCCGTCTGCGCGGCCCCACCAGCAGACTCTCGCCGCTCACTGAATTACTCAACTCCAGGGCACTGTTTAGGCTTTCCTCCAAGCTGCAACCCTAAAGACTTAAGTTTGGAAGGTGGCCTTCTGTATGCAGCCTCCCATGGGTTGACCTTTAGGGGTTGTGACCAACAGTCCATAACTGGCTCTATGAAGTAATGTTCGAGACTCAGTTATTCAAAGGTTAGATCCTTAATGGTTTAAATGAGAGTTCAAGTTCACGAATAATCAGATTCCAAAGATGTGCAAAAGTAGTTTATTCGGTCACAGCCGACACGTGTTTCAACCAACAAGGTCATCCTCAAGGCTGTTGTGGGTGTGCATAAGTAAAACATTTATGAGATATTAAGTGCAAAATTGTAATCCAAACATTACAATGATGAAAATAGGTACCAGCAACAGATAAGAAATCAGTACAAAGAATAGTAAAATTAGTTTGAGAACAGCCCAAATAGGGCAATTGGTCATTGGCATGAAGACAGAAAATAAACAGATCCGTTCATAATTGAAATAATGTGCATAAATACTGTTTACAACAAGGTTGTACATACCCATATTCACAGAGGGATCCGGATGATCCAAAGTGGGCAGACACGGGGTAGGGTAACAGAGAAGGTAAGATGAGCA